>NC_091766.1:37099757-37402787 GCF_029378745.1 Bos indicus | reverse complement strand
GGTTATATCATTTTTTTTTGCCTATAAGAGATATAGAATGCTTTATTAAAGCAGTGAAAAATGTTGATCTCCTTAAGTGGAAGACAAGAACATATTTCTTGTCTTTAAAACATTTAGTTATGTGAATTGAATTGTAGTGTTCAGAAAATTGCAGTTAGACTCAATCTTAATTTTTCTCATTTCCTTAAATTTTCGTGGCTATGCATATGGACTTATTTTTGTATTCATTTTCAGCTAAATAAATTTGTCCAACTATGCATGACAAATTACCTTCCATAAAAATTTCCAAAAGCATTTGAAAAATATCCCAAGGGTGGTTAAGTCTATAATATTTTACTTGATTTAAATGTTGTACCTAGCTTTCTGGATGGATATATGATCAGAAGAAAGAATCTAAAATTTAAAGAAAGTTAATTATACTGTTGTAAAAGTCCAAAATGATCTTGTATCACTAAATGAGACGGACCTTGGAGACTAGTGGAAACTTTAAATGGTAGTTTCCAACTTCTATTCATTTTGGAGTTATTCAGTGTATGAAAAATATAGTTGTTCCTAAAGGTCAATAAACATGGACATGATCATGCTGAAGTATATTTTGGATATTGGTTTTAATCTGTAATAGACTTTTGTATTCTGTACTTTGGGTGCTATAGAAATTACCATTCCCATGCATTCTCATGACAGTTGAGATCTGAAAAGTCTTAATTAATGGTCCTTAGTTTTATGTTTCAAGAAGTTGGAGGATAGGCATTTCCCCCCTCTGTCTTATTTTGACTTTAGAAACAAGATACAAACAAGTTCTTTAGATCTTGTGAAGACCCTTAATAGATACTTGAAAATATGGCTTGTTATTGTCTACTGAGTAGAAAGATCTTTTTTCTTCTATTTAATATTTAAAATTTCTGTATTAACCCATTTCCAGACACCTTGTGCTGTAGAAACATTTATTTATTTTCATATGAAATTTATGAAAGGAAAATGCACAAGAGGGCACATTTTAACAAAACAAGGAAGACAAAACAGCTTTTGACACTTGGCCTGTCCTTAATGAATACATTGCAAATTGAAGGTTTGTTTAGATCTTTAAAATTAACTTTCATGAACATTCTTAGCAGTGGACCCTCTGCCTGAAATCATGGTGCCAGTTTAGGTCTTCGAGTTCTTTTTTGTAAATACAAGTGCTTTTCGGAGAAGGCAATGGCACCCCACTCCAGTACTCTTGCCTGGAAAATCCCATGGATGGAGGAGCCTGGTAGGCTGCAGTCCATGGGGTCGCTGAGGGTCGGACACAACTGAGCGACTTCACTTTCACTTTTCACCTTCATGCATTGGAGAAGGAAATGGCAACCCACTCCAGTGTTCTTGCCTGGAGAATCCCAGGGACAGGGGAGCCTGGTGGGCTGCTGTCTATGGGGTCGCACAGAGTCAGAAACGACTGAAGTGACTTAGCAGTAGCAGCAGTTCTTTTCAAAATTAGGTAAATTTCTTAGGAAGAAAAATAAGACATCAAATTTATTTACTGAACAAAATGAAAACTATTGTAGTTCAGGTCAATTCTAATCGGAACATTTTAAGAGATAGTTTGAATATTCTCATATATGGACTGTTTTAACATAATGTAACTCTAATATAAAGCTTCTGTGGTCAAATGAACTTTGGGGGAAGTAATTTTCCAAGAATTATTACTGAAACTTTCTGAGTTAGAAATTCATATACCTGATTTCATTATATGGTTCCATTCCATATAGGATATTCAAAGCCGTATATAACCATTTTGGTCTAATTAGTTTTAAAGAGGGTTTAGAACCTTTTGGAACAGTACAGTGGTGACGTTTACTCATCAGTAAGGGCTTATTGATGTACAAGTGTGGGTATATGTAAAGAAAAGCAAGTTCATATTAAATCTAAAAGCATAGAAATTAGATCCTTTTTTCTATTGTCAAGCATCTCTTTGTGTAAATGAATAAAAGGAATATTTTGAGAATATCCAAAAGCTTTTCTCTTACTCTGTATTCTTATTCTTTTCTAAAAATGTCTGGAGTTTTAATATATATGCTTGTATTCCTCCCTGACAGTCATTCTAAAATACTTTTGTACTTTAATTTCAGATTGTTATTTCTTTTTAACATTATGTATCAGTAATGATTTAAATTTAGTTTTACAAAATTTAATTTAGTAATTTAGTAAATTTGGTTTTACTGCTTTGGGACATTACAGTTTCTTGTATTTTTACATGTTCCTCATTTTTTGGTTTTCTAGAATTGATTATTTAATAATTATTTTTTTATATTAAAAAATATTTGTGGCCATGCTGAGTGAATAAATATTTGCAGTGCTCTGGCTTTATCTAATTGTAGAAAGCGGGGCTCCTCTTCATTGTGGTATGTGCACTTCTCCTGGTGACTTCTCTTAGGGAGCGCTGGCTCTAGGGTGCGTGGGCGTCAGTAGTCGCAGCTCATAGGCTCTAGAGCATGGGCTCAGCAGCGGTGGTGTATAGCTTAGTTGCCCCACGGCATGTGGAATCTTCTCAGAGCAGGGATCAGGTCCGCACTGGCAGGTGGGCTCTCAACCACTGGACCACCAAGGGATTCCAATAATTCATTTAGATTGTACCTGAAGGTTTTGAACTAGTCTGAGTCTTTGAAAGAAAGAAAGAAAGTGAAGTTGCTCAATCATGTCCAACTCTATGACCCTATGAACTCTGTCATAGGAGAGTTCCTATGAAGATAGGCTCCTCTGTCCATGGGATTTTTCCAGGCAAGAATACTGGAGTTGATTGCCATTTGCTTTTCCAGGGGATCTTCCCAACCCAGGGATTGAACCCAGATCTGGATTGCAGGCAGCCTCTTCACTGGCTGCAATGAAGAGGTCTGAGTCTTTGCATGACTAAAAATGTGTATTTAATCTCTTGCTTGATTTCTAATAGGGCTTGACCAAATTCTACATATAAATAATTTTGTCTGAGAATTGAAGACTCCTTTATTGACTTCTGACTTCCCTGGTGGCTCAGATGATAAAACGTCTGCCTACAATGTGGAAGACCCAGGTTCAGTCCCTGGGTCAGGAATATCGTCTGGAGAAGGAAATGGCAACCCACTCCAGTACTCTTGCCTGGAAAATCCCATGGACGGAGGAACGTGGTAGGCTAAAGTCCATGGGGTTGCAAAGAGTCGGACATGACTGAGTGACTTCACTTTTCACTTTCACTTTTTATTGACTTCTGTTACCTGATTTTGCTAGAAATAATTCTGATAGCAATATGTTTTTATACTTTTGTAAATAACCATTTTCTCCTTCCTTCTGCCTATTCCCCCCACTGAAGATTTTGAAATTTATATCCATAGCATCCTGATAGTACACTTAGGATATGATTAAGTGTAGTTATTAATTTTAATTGTTAGTGTTCTTCAGATGCCTCTGCCCCTGAATCTATCTTTAGGTAAGAAGGAACTTTTCTTCCTTTATTTCTCTGAGTACTTTTTCATCCAGTTCTTTCTGTTTTGTCATTCTGCTAAGTAATTTTACTGGAGTTTCTAAATCTACTGGAGCTTCTAAATCTTACCTTCCATTTCTCTTTATATGTTTTCTTCATTTTACATTGGTTATGGAGGATCTCTTGTCCTTGTCTAATGCAGTAATTTTTCCTTTAGCTGAACCCTTTAAATTATCAGTCTGTTTTTTTAGGCTTTGTTTTATCATTGCTTTATCAGGCACATTTTTAATTACATATAACTCTTTTTCAAAATAGCCTGTTGTTTTGTTGTTGTTGATGTAGTCTTTTCATTCCACTGAGAATGCCAACTATATTTAAAATTTTCTTCTGTGTCTTCTACTCCGCCTGAATGATATTTCCTCATTTTAAATTCAATAGCGTTGTTGCTAATTTTTCTTTAAATGGTTAGTGATTCTTGGTTATTAGTATGTGTGGTTGAAAGCATAGATGGAGGAGTTTTCATGCCTGGAGAGTATTTATACTCTTCAACCAGATGAGACTCCATCCCTCGGGGCGGGGTGGGGCGGGGGCGGGTAATAAGATTCTTATTACAGAAGTCTTCATCCAGTGACTGCAGGGCCAAAGGAGGAAGCACTGCTGGGCAGGGTGTTCCCGTTGCAGGATTTTGACCTGTAGGTTTGGGAGTGTTTTCCCATAAATTGCTTGCCTTTATTTGCTTTGTTTCTCTCATCCCACCATCTACTCTGGGACTCTGCACAGATAGAAATCACATTTGAGAAAAGACACACATGCTTTTGTCGGCTGTACGCTCTATGTTTCTCTGGGGCTCTACAATCTTTTTTGCTTGTTTTAGATTTAGTTTTGCTGATTTGATTTTTTTTCTTTTAATTAAATCTCCTCTGATTTTTAGTTTATAGAATTTCCTCAGATTTTCTGGCCTGCAGTGGTATTCTTTCTTGTTTTACTGCACTATCAATGTTTCTTCCTTTAAAAAATATTTTTTGTGTGTGTACAATTTGAAGGAAGGCGGAAGAGGTAAATGTGTCCTTATTTTTTGTTAAAAGTACAGATTTCAAAATGAAGACAGACTGAAAAAATAAAACTATTTAATGGAGACTAATCAACATTTTAAAAGAAGGAAAATGTACTGAATGTTTATAGTACTTAATGAGTTTATAAAAGCCATTTATTTGTCATTAACCTTCTTCATGAGTTCATTTTTCTTCCCCCCAGAAAACAAATCAAAGCTTACTGACTTTGGAGTAATTTCTTGGGCAATGTTTATTGTTCATCATCCTATTTAAGAGGAACTTGCATAAGTGGTATTTTTATTATGGTAACAAATGGATCATTTTGCTATATTCAGTATTGACCCATTTTATTAAGTGGACATGTTATTTTCAAAAGTCACATGACTTGTCAGCATTTTTATTGATGAATTTTAACTTAGCAATGTTAAAAGAAGTAAACCTTAGGAAGTTTAATGGGGATTATAAAAGAACTTTACTGTTTTGTCCTAGACAAGATTCAGTAAAAAACAAAAATCAGGTATTATATTAATAGTCATACAAAGTAATAACCATCTGTACAAGTAAATTAACTACCTATTAAAATGGAAAGATTGATTTTTATAACCTCATTTTAACTAATTACATTTTTAAGAAAATGAATGTAATTTTAAATTAGGACTTGAATGTCATATTTTTCATAATTGTTTTTGAAACAAAGTTTGCTAATAAGTGTTTAGAAGAGAATAAACATTATTTATGTAGTTGTGTTTTATTTATTGTATATGTACTATATGTTTTTTCATTAAATTCTTTAAAAATAGGAAGATGTGGAGTAGCGTTCTCTTTTAGAAGTTAGAAATTATTAATAAATCATTAAGATTGCTTTTGTATGTGAATTTCATGATTTCGTTTTTGTCTTTTACATTTTTTTTAGCAAAACCAATTCCTACTTTAGAGACCTCAGTAACTTGTAGAAATTTGTTCCTTTTCTTTTGAAAGTGCACCTGCATCCAAAACTGATTAAAAACATACTTAAAAAGAAAACTGCTGTAATGAATCACATTTTTCAGTACTACCTAATTTGTCAATATGACTGCTTTTGATTAAAAAGAAGTTGATTACAATGTTCAAAACTGTTTATTGAACAGAAAAGCTGGATACAATCAGAAATAAGAGGTTTGCCTATGGAGATACTGAATCTGAAAATCTTGATGTAACAATTGCTATTTCCTTTTAAGGTTTTACTAATCCTTCTAGGGTAATACCAAGTATAAATGGTTCTTCTACAAGTTTTGGGAGGATATTCTTGTTGGGGTAGGGGGATGGTGATGCTTTTATTTAACATTTATCATTTTAGTAAGATTAGGGTAATGTTCAGTGTATTTTTACCATATCTTAGTAAAACTCTTTTATCAAATTTATCAGTATAGCCTATAGCTGAGTATTTCCAAAAATATATTATCATGACTAGAAATTTTTTCATTTTGTTGCATTTATTTGGCATCTTTCTGATTATTGACAAAAATACTTGACTCTGGCCTCTTCTTTTCTTTGTATCCTTTTCTCATTTTATTTTATTTTCTCAATTTTATTTTGATTTTTAACTTTCACAAATATGGACATATTTTATATAAATCCATATCTCTGGCTTCTTCATTCCTATCAATCAGCATGGATTTTTTAGTGCCTGACTTTTATCTTCACTTATTAACTTAAATTGTTCTTATTTATAGTTACAGCAAACCCAGTGCTCCTGTTCTGCATCTTCTTGATGTCTCATCAACCTCTGGTATTTCTGGCCAGTCATTCTTAGTGTTTTGACTTCAGAAATGTTCTTTTTTCCTTAGTTTTATAATAACTTTAGTTAATATTTGTTGAGCACTTAGTTTGTGTCATTCACTATGCCAAGCATTTTTCATGTCATATAATCATTGCTACAGTCCTGAGATTAGTTACTCTTATTATTCCCAGCCACAGAAAAGGAAAGTGAGGAACTGAGAGATTAATTACTTAGGGTGAAGCCATTCAGCTAACACGTGATGGAGCCAGGATTGGAACACAGTCAGCCTGATTCAAGAGCTGGTACTTTCAACTTCTGGATGTTACATTGCTTTCATAATCAGTGTTTCCTCTCATCTTTTTCTGTTTGAGTCTAGGTGTTGATGATTTCATTTCTCCCACTCTTACCTATTATGTTAAGTATTTCTGTATTCCTCAAAACTGTCCAAATAGCAGTTAATGGAGTTTTCATCCCACTTGGAGTTATGGAAAAATTTATTTTTGTTGTCCTTTGAAATTAAATTTTAAGAGAGCAATCATTAAAGGGTTCAAAGTTAGACCTAAAAGGATGCAGAAGTGACCTATATAGGTGTTTTTTTTTTTTGAATCATATCCATAATTCTTCAGTTTCCTATTTGCTAGTACTATAACAAGACATTTTTATGCTTCGATTTCATCATTAGCAGTTAAGATTTGATCTTCTTAGAGTTGTGGAGACTGAATTTAGGGCCAGATTTCTCAGTGTTAATTATTTGAGAGTGTGTAACTCAACTCATTATAAAATGGATGACTGTCTAAATGTTAGTTGTCAAGTTCTTGGCTTTGCATCCCCATTCTTTTACTTTAACGGAGCTGAAGATAAAATGCCTATTAATTCTGTTCTTTACATTTTGCACCAACTGAAAGAAAATAATTTTTTATGACTTCAGTGCTTATTTCCAAAATAATTTAAGGTACGAGTTAGGCCCATTTGTACAATATTTGGCAATATTTCTATGTCAAATATTTTACAACCTTGCATTTAAAATGTACCATGTATTATCAGGAACCATTGTTTCCTTTTTTAAAAACGAGTATAAAATTAATAAACAGTGCTTTGAAAATTATTTCTTTAGTCACTGTAATAGGAACAGTTAATGTAGCGAGGAAAAAAAAACTTGAAATAAGCTTTCATAGTTGGCTGTCATGACTAAAAATTTCTGTGTTTTTATAGAAATTTAGTAATATATAAGCAGGCTTTTATTTATATACACACACGTTTTAGAAAGTGAGTAGTTCTTACTTTGCTCTTTGAGGACTTTTAAAAGCATGTTTTAAAAACTGGATATATTTGACTTACTTTAAAACAGTCCTTGAGACGATTAAGAGTAGAGAGAGCTGGACATTGTCCAGAGTGTGAGCCTATACCCTGGTGTTTAAAATACTGCCTTCAGAGCCTTTAACTAATAATAGCATGGTCCCTAAATCAAATTAACAGTTTCAGGTCCCAACCACTTGCTGGCATTTAGGATCCTTCTGGCTCTGCTTTCTCAGGTATACATTTTCCTTGGATGAATCCTAGTGATTAAAATGCAGGCCGTGGTGCTGGGGGAAAAGAAGGGTTTTATTTTGTAGATTTATTCAACAGTAATTGAGGTCAAATTTTGAATGTATGTTTGAAGCCATAATATTGTTTAATATTCTAGTTCATTCTTTTTAGTATTTAAAAAAATTACTGCTTAGTGAAAGTTCACTAGTCAGAATATTCCTTCATTAAAATCTAGCTCTGTCATGTTACAATTCATTCCACAGCACCACACATCACTGTTACCTCCACCATAGCACTTAGCATGCAAAGATTTGATTTTCTACTATTCTCAGTCTCCTGTCTTATCAGGAGAGAAGAGGGCATTAGCTGCAGTGCCAGGTAAAAGACAAATCAAAGTTTAATTTGAAAATACCAGTCTGCAATCTTGAGACCCACCTGTTGGCAAACAGGAGACAGCATTATGATCTCCTTCATGACTTTTGGGTCTGGGCCTTGCACCATATTGCTAATTTCTCACTTGCTTTTCTTAGCATGTTTTTTGCCTAGTTAGCTTGGTGGGGAGAGAGAACATTTCTGTGAGATTTTGCAAAACGTTTTCAGCAACTTGAAAGATGTGTCATCTAAATGCAAAACATGGTCAGTCCTGTTACTCTAAGGCTTGGTTGAATGATTTGTCTTGCTATTGTAAAGAATATTTACTTCTTTAAAGCAAGTCTGTGCCAAAGCCTTTGACTGTGTGGATCACAATAAACTGTTGAAAATTCTGAAAGAGATGGGAATACCAGACCACCTGACCTGCCTCTTGAGAAACCTATATACAGGTCAGGAAGCAACAGAACTGGACATGGAACAACAGACTGGTTCCAAATAGGAAAAGGAGTACGTCAAGGCTGTATTATCGTCACCCTGCTTATTTAACTTCTATGCAGAGTACATCATGAGTAACGCTGGGCTGGAAGAAGCACAAGCTGGAATCAAGATTGCCGGGAGAAATATCAATAATCTCAGATATGCAGATGACAGCACCCTTATGGCAGAAAGTGAAGAGAAACTAAAGAGCCTCTTGATGAAAGTGAAAGAGGAGAGTGAAAAAGTTGGCTTAAAGCTCAACATTCAGAAAACGAAGATCATGGCATCCAGTCCCATCACTTCATGGGAAGTAGATGAGGAAACAATGGAAGCAGTGTCAGACTTTATTTTTTTGGGCTCCAAAATCATTGCAGATAGTGATTGCAGCCATGAAATTAAAAGATGCTTACTCCTTGGAAGGAAAGTTATGACCAACCTAGATAGCATATTCAAAAGCAGAGACATTACTTTGCCAACAAAGGTCTGTCTAGTCAAGGCTATGATTTTTCCAGTGGTCATGTATGGATGTGAGAGTTGGACTGTGAAGAAAGCTGAGCACAGAAGAATTGATGCTTTTGAACTGTGGTATTGGAGAAGACTCTTGAGAGTCCCTTGGACTGCAAGGAGATCCAGCCAGTCCATTCTAAAGGAGATCAGTCCTGGGTGTTCATTGGAAGGATTGAGGCTGAGGCTGAAACTCCAATACTTTGGCCACCTCATGCAAAGAGTTGACTCATTGGAAAAAACTCTGATGCTGGGAGGGATTAGGGGCAGGAGGAGAAGGGGATGACAGAGGATGAGATGGCTGGATGGCATCACTGACTCGATGGACATGAGTTTGAGTGAACTCTGGGAGTTGTTGATGGACAGGGAGGCCTGATGTGCTGCAATTCATGGGGTCGCAAAGAATCGGACACGACTGAGCGACTGAATTGAACTGAACTGAAAGCAAGTCTGTACTGTGTAAATGACAGATAGTGCTTACCATACATGAGTTCATGTCTTAAAACCTAAGATACTATGTTCACAGTATTTGGCATTTCGTTTTCGTATATTCATGAAAACACGTAGTGAAAATATTTCTCATACTAACATTATGTTTTAATCTCTGGATTAGGTCACCAGTGAAAATGGATCTAAATAGATTCATCCTACTCAAGACATTTTATCTACTTCACAAAACAGTAACACACTTTTGCATTGTTTGGTAGTCTGTATATAGAAGACATTACATCTAAGAATAACTGGAAGATGTGGTTTTAGTGTGAACCAGTGTCATGTGTAGCTCAGCTGGTAAAGAATCTGCCTGCAATGCAGGAGACCCCAGTTCGATTCCTGGGTCAGAAAGATTCCCTGGTGAAGGGATAGGCTACCCGCTCCAGTATTCTTGGGCTTTCCTGGTGGCTTAGATGGTAAAGAATCTGCCTGCAATATGGAAAACCTGGGTTCGATCCCTGGGTTGGGAAGATCCCCTGGAGAAGGGAATGGCTATCCACTCCAGTATTCTTGTCTGGAAAATTCCATAGGCAGAGGAGCTTGGCAGGCTGCAGTCCATGGAGTCTCAGAGAGTTGGGCACGACTGAATGACTTTCACTTTCAATGTTATGTGGGAAAGGAGACCTAATCTCCACATAGTCCTGCCTAAAATGTGATTCTCTACCTACTGGCTTTTTATCACTCTCTTGGAAAGTCAGGATTTTTCATGCAGTTCTAATAGTACTGTTGAAATCGACCTTCATTATAGTACAGTTGTCTCTTGGTATCAATGGGGGATTGATTGCAGGATTCCCTGCGGCTCCCAAACTCTGAGGATGCTCCAGTCTCACAGTGTGCTCTCAGTATCTGCTGATTCCACATCTGCAGTTGGCTGAACCCTTGGGGTGCAGAACCTATGGATAGAAACCCTCCAATGGAGAGGCCAACTACATAGTGATTGAAAAAACTCCATGTCTAAGTGAAGCCGCTTAGTTCAAATCCTAGTCCTTGAAGGATCAACTAATGTATATGTAAATGTATCTGGAAAGGGCCTCTCTGACAGCCCACAGGTATGAAAATAGCTGTCAGAACTGTAACCCGCATTTAGGTGAGATCTAAAGGTTGTTACACCCTTTCTGAAAATGCAATTTATTTTGGCAATGTTTACATAACTCTGAGTATTTAATTATTAATCTACTATTAATACTTGCTCATGTAAAATGTTACATTTAAGAGAGATTTTGGTTTTCCCTGATCAGTATATTCCACATGGCTTTATTTCCCACTTGACTTGAAAAGAAAAAAAGATTCCATTCAGTTTAATAAGCATTTTATTAAACATTTGTTATATTCAAGGTCCTGGGCTAGGTCCGTGTGTAGAGCATAAAAAATGATGGGGTGATGGTGATGACAAGCATCACTGATTTCTTACTGAATACCAGGCCAGGCATCTGACCTAAGTGCTTCTATACATAATATGTATTTCATCCTCATATCCCTGTCCAGCACAATCTGGAATCAAGATTGCCTGGAGAAATTTCAATAACCTCAGATATGCAGATGACACCACCCTTATGGCAGAAAGTGAAGAAGAACTAAAGAGCCTCTTGATGAAAGTCAAAGATGAGAGTGGAAAAGTTGGCTTAAAGCTCAACATTCAGAAAACTAAGATTGTGGCATCTGGTCCCATCACTTCATGGGAAATAGATGGGGAAACAATGGAAACAATGACAGACTTTATTTTGGGGGGAGCTCCAATATCACGTCAGATGATGACTGTGGCCATGAAATTAAAAGATGCTTGCTCCTTGGAAGAAAAGTTATGACCAAACTAGACAGCATATTAAAAAGCAGAGGCATTACTTTACCAACAAAGGTCCATCTAATCAAAGCTATGGTTTTTCCAGTAGTCATGTAAGGATGTGAGAGTTGGACTATAAACAAAGCTGAGTGCCGAAGAATTGATGCTTTTGAACTGTGGTGTTGGAGAAGACTCTTGAGAGTCCCTTGGACTTCAAGGAGATCCAACCAGTCAATTCTAAAGGAAATCAGTCTTGAGTATTCATTGGAAGGACTGATGCTGAAGCTGAAACTCTAATAATTTGGTCACCTGATGCAAAGAGCTGACTCACTGGAAAAGACCCTGATGCTGGGAAAGATTGAAGACGGGAGGAGAAGGGGATGACAGAGGATGAGATGGCTGGATGGCATCACCGACTCGATGGACATGAGTTTGAGTGAACTCCGGGAGTTGGTGATGGACAGGGAGGCCTGGCGTGCTGCAGTCCATGGGGTTGCAAAGAGTCAGACATGACTGAACTGAACTGAACTGAATCCCTGTCAAGTAGGTGCTATTACTACCCCCATGTTACAAATGAGACAGGCAGAGAGCATTTCATAATTTGTTCAAGATAGTGACTTCTGAAGATGGCTTTGAAACACAAGCAGTTTGATGCCAGTGGTCACACACTTAAGATCCTATCCTAGAGCAACTTTTGTCCTGCTAGACAAATGATGGTACATTCACAGGGAAAGTACAGGACACGGTAGAATGTGTTAGGTGCCGCACCACTAGCTGAAGTGTGGGAAGAACTCAGAAGGAGACCTGTGTGGGAGATGGGGGAAGGCCTCATGTAAGAGGGGCTTCAGTTGAGCCTTGAAGAATGGCAGGATTTTGCCATGTGTAAGTTAGAGAAGTACATTCTCACTGAAGAGGAAGTGGGGATAAAGGCATTGATTTGAGAAAATACACAGGTGTTCAAAGGTAGTAATTGGCACATTTGTATGGCATCCTTGCAGAGGGAGCAGGAAGAAGATGATTCAACTTGCATTATATAAAGACTAAAGTGGCAACCTGGGAAATTTGAACTTTTGCGAATAGTGAAGAATCTTTGGAGGGTCTAAACTCTAGAAAAGAAGTTCATGATCAGAATTGGATGGCTTGAAGGAGGAAGAGAAGAATGGCCATGAGACATTGAAACATGGTCAGAGAGCATATTTAGTAATTGCATCGAATATTTAAAATATATTTTTACTCTGTAACTAAATGAAAACTTAAGATGGCCAACGTTAAATTGAATATGTGGAAAAGAAAAATCTTTGTGCTTACACAGACCCTTAAATAAAATGCGTAGATTTTCATTTAAACTTGAAAACTCAATTTTCTGGTATTAAGTTATAGATTCAAAATACCAGTCAAAAGTCTAAGTGTTAGTTGTTCAGTTGTGTCCTACTTTTGCGACCCCATGGACTGTAGCCCGCCAGGCTCCTCTGTCCATTGGTATTACCCAGGCAAGAATACTGGGGTGGTAGCTATTTCCTCCAGAGGATCCTCCTAACCCAGGGATAGAACCCAGGGCCTCCCACATTGCAGGTGGATTCTTTACTGCCTGAACCACCTTCAAATTATAGATTTTTTTTTTTAAATTATAGATTATTTAAAAATGGAATTTTTACATTTTCTTTTTTAACTGTAGGCTACTATTTGAATGGAAAGTGATTATCCAAAATGAAATCTCAACAAGATTTAACATTTCTTTTTTTTATAATGATGTTATAAAATATCTTATAGATTTTAGTGTTTTACATCTATCTTAGAAGATACTCCTTTAAGCTGAATAAATAGGTCTGAGTTGATGCAACAGAAATAAATCTACCTTCTAAAGAACTACTCCTATTATGCTCTTTAAATCTCTTTCTATAACCTGACAATATTTAAAGTACATCATTAAAGTGAGTTGTACTCTGAACAAAATTTTATTTTTAGTCATGTGAATGGTCACACGTGAATATCCTGTACTTCAAAGCAGTGTAATAGTGTTCTCTGAACATAGTATTTCTAGAAGAAAGACTTCCTACATGCTTGCCAGTTGGAAGGCTGATACAGTTGGAGAAATTTGGGCCACTCACCAAACTTATGATTTCCTAACCCATTTTGTGAACCAAGTTATACTGAGGTCATTATGCAGACTGTGATTTCTCCTTAATGATTTTCACATTTTACTTTATAGGTTATGTTGACCTTTGGATTTCAGGCAGTAAATAAAAATCTTACTTAGATTAAGTTAGAAAAAAATGAATTATTTTGAACCATATTTTTGTCCAGTATCTTTTTTCAGACATTTTCATGTTGCTTTTTATGATTTTTATGTAATAAAATGTCTTTTTAATTTTAGATTTGTCCCTTATCTTTTTATAAAAGCACCTCTAAATACAGTATGTTGATTCTTTTCAGCTGTTTTAGCCTCTTCCTAATAAGCACCTCCCTCTCAACTTTCCATGAATGTGCTATGTACTGAGAAATGCTTTTTAACAATTATTTTGGTTCTTTAGATTGTAATCCATCTTTGCTCATATACATATAGATTATTAAAGAAGATAATGATCTTCTACCTCTAATGATCTATGTCTTGCCAGTGTTAGTTTTTTACCTAGAGAAATAAGGAACAGGAATGGGAGAAATAGTGAATACTCTTCTTTATTCCATTTCTGTATATTCAAGTCCCATCTCCAAATACTAGGTCTAATTTTACCTCTATTACAAATTTGAAGTGAAGGTAAAAGATATTAATTTCCATTTTTCCCCTTTATTTTCAACTTTCTAATCTAAGGTTAATAACTAGAGGGCATTTAAAAAATCATTCTTCTAATCTTCATGTAGTTAAGAATTATATTTGTACATTTTTAAGTCTTTTGTTTGTTTCTCATTTCCTTCTTTGTATTTTTGTTTCTGCCAGTTTTTATCCTTCTTCTAAAGGTAAAGAGATGAGATGCTTGGTGGCAAATTTAATTGTATTCTTTATCTACTCTTTTTATGGGCAAAGTCAGTCAGTTCAGTTGCTCAGTCGTGTCCGACTCTTTGCGACCCCATGAATCACAGCACGCCAGGCCTCCCTATCAATCACCAACTCCCGGAGTTCACCCAGACTCACGTCCATCGAGTAAGTGATGCCATCCAGCCATCTCATCCTCTGTCGTCCCCTTCTCCTCCTGCCCCCAATCCCTCCCAGCATCAGGGTCTTTTCCAATGAGTCAACTCTTCGCATGAGGTGGCCAAAGTACTGGAGTTGCAGCTTTAGCATCATTCCTTCCAAAGAAATCCCAGGGCTGATCTCCTTCAGAATGGACTGGTTGGATCTCCTTGCAGTCCAAGGGACTCTCAAGAGTCTTCTCCAACACCACAGTTCAAAAGCATCAATTCTTCAGCGCTCAGCCTTCTTCACAGTCCAACTCTCACATCCATACATGACCACAGGAAAAACCATAGCCTTGACTAGAGTGGGAACCTAAATTATATTTGGGTGTTGGATTACTTGAATATCAGCTCTGTTAGTCCCTGTAAATTTTAAATATTTCATAGTTAGAAAGGAAAAGGTATACTGGGAGAAGTTTATGGAGAGCTTTGACTTCTAGTCAAAAAAAGATAGACCTTTAAGTGTTGGTAATGAGGGAGATACTGACCATTTTTATTAGAAGAGCAACTTGATAAAAGTGGCACTTTAAAAAACTGAATATGGCATCTGTATTTAGCATGATCTAGAGAATGATGAGATTGAAGAAAAAAAATGTATGCAAATTCAACATTCTACACTTGATCTTAACCAAAAGGTCAAGAAGCAATGCAAATACAGCTTTCTAATTTTTGAGAAATTGGTGCTTAGACCAAGTAGTGGCTTGTGAAATGGGAAGGAAAGGGGAAGGGTTGCTGCTTTCTTTAATATAATAATGTTGGTAAGCATTCCCAAATGCAAGTGTTACTAATCCTGCCTAATGTACTTCATATACTTCAGAACCTATCTCATATCTAGTTCCTGCTGCATAAATGTAAGTGCTCTCCATTTCAAACCAAGACCAAACTGAGAGCATGGTCAGTAATGTGGTTCTTAATCCTAAGCCACCCATGTGGAAGATCATCTTTTATGAAGGGCATCAGTTAGCTCTGTTACCATTAATATGCTTTCCAATTAGTCTGGCCCATCTCAAAAGAGCCTTTGTCTGTTTGGAAGAGTTCTGATTTGCAGCATTGTCCTTGGCTACTTCTACAAGTTTCTGCAAACTTTTATTTAAGCCAGTGTCTTCATAAATGTCTAAAAGAGAAACTCTTAAATGATTGTTTCACCCCACTTTAGGTAACATTGCTCCACACAAATAATCTGTATTTTTACAAAATCATTAACTTTTTCCAACTACATGACACAACTCAGTCTTTGGTCACAGCTTTTGGGTAAATTCCACCAGCCTTATTGATTTTATATTTGTTAGAGCTGACTTGAAAGTGAAAATCACTTGTTATAACTTTCAGTTTAGTTCAGTTTAGTCGCTCAGTCATGTTTGACTCTTTGCGACCCTATGAACTGCAGCACACCAGGCCTCCCTATCCATCACCAGCTCCCAGAGCTTGCTCAAACTCACATCCATTGAGTCGGTGATGCCATCTAACCATCTCATCCTCTGTCATCCCCTTCTCCTCCTGCCTCCAATCTTTTCCAGCATCAGGGTCTTTTCCAATGAGTCAGTTCTTCTTATCAGGTGGCCAAAGTACCGGAGTTTCAGATTCATCATCAGTCCTTCCAATGAATATTCAGGACTGATCTCCTTTAGGATGGAGTGGTTGGATCTCCTTGCAGTCCAAGGGACTCTCAAGAGTCTTCTCTAACACCACAGTTCAAAAGCATCAATTCTTTGGTGTTCAGTTTTATTTATAGTCCAACTCTCACATCCATATGTGGCTACTGGAAAAAACATAGTTTTGACTAGATAGACCTTTGTTGGCAAAGTGATGTCTCTACTTTTTACTATGCTGTCTAGGTTGGTCAGGAGAAGGCAATGGCATTCCACTCCAGTACTTAACGCCTGGAAAATCCCATGGACAGAGGAGCCTGGTGGGCTACAGTCCACGGGGTTGCTAGAGTCGGAAACGACTGAGCGACTTCACTTTCACTTTTCACTTTCATGCATTGGAGAAGGAAATGGCAACCCACTCCAGTGTTCTTGCCTGGAGAATTCCAGGGACAGGGAAGCCTGGTGGGCTGCCGTCTCTGGGGTCGCACAGAGTTGGACACGACTGAAGCGACTTAGCAGCAGCAGCAGCAGGTTGGTCATAGCTTTTCTTCCAAGGAGCAGGCGTTTTTAAATTTCATGGCTGTAGTCACCATTTGCAGCCCCCCAAAATAAAGTCTTTCTCTGTTTTCATTGTTTCCCTGTCTATTTGCCATGAAGTGATGGGACTGGAGGCCATGATCTTATTTTTTTGAATGTTGAGTTTTAAGCCTACTTTTTCACTCTCCTCTTTTACTTTCATCAAGAGGCTCTCTAGTTCTTCTTCGCTTTCTGCCATAAGGGTGGTGTTATCTGCGTATCTGAGGTTACTGATACTTCTCCCAGCAATCTTGATTCCAGCTTGTGCTTCAGCCAGCCAGGCATTTCTCATGATGTACTCTGCATATAAGTTAAATAAACAGGGTGACAATATACAGCCTTGATGTACTCCTTTCCCAATTTGGAACCAGTTTGTTGTTCCATGTCCAGTTCTAACTGTTGCTTCTTGACCTGCATACAGATTTCTCAGGAGGCACATAAGGTGGTCTGGTATTCCCATCTCTTGAAGAATTTTCCACAGTTTGTTGTGATCCACACAGTCAAAGGCTTTTGTGTAGTCAATAAAGCAGGAGTAGATGTTTTCCTGTAACTCTCTTGCTTTTTTGATGATCTAACCAGATGTTAGCAATTTGATGTCTGGTTCCTCTATCTTTTCTAAATCCAGCTTGAACATCTGGAAGTACATGGTTTATGTACTGTTGAAGCCTGGCTTGAAGAATTTTGAGCATTACTTTGCTAGTGTGTAAGATGAGTGCAATTGTGCAGTCGTTTGAACATTCTTTGACATTGCCTTTCTTTGGGATTGGAATGAAAACTGACCTTTTCCAGTCCAGTGGCCACTGCTGAGTTTTCCAAATTTGCTGGCATATTGAGTGCAGCTCAACTGAGATTTTATCACCTCCACTAGCTTTGTTCCTAGTGATGCTTCTTAAGCCCCGTTATCTTAAGGCCCTTATCACTTTGGAGCTACACGAAATTTAACCTGTTCTTAAATAAAGTTATATTCTAGTCACCTATGGAATAATCTGTGTATTAATTCCCTGTTCCATTAATCTGTGATTTTTGAAGCAGCTGTATGTGACCTGTCAAAAAAAAAAAGTGATATTTGATGGATACTCTTAGCATTCTGTCATTTTTTTCTCGTCCAGGTTAAGAAATGTCTTTGAAACCCCTGTTTATTTTCTAGAACTGTGAAATGCTAGAAATTATATAAAACGGTTTCAGGTTCACAATTACTATTGAGAACTTTTTAATATGTTATTTAAAGGTTTGTTTTATTGGCTTGGCCTAGGTCACAAAGCTCATTAAGATTAATGACTAGGCTTCTGAGGCATATAGCTTCTCTAATCATCAACAGATACAAAATGTTAAACCAGACTGTATAGCTTTATTATGTTATGAGTCATTTCAGGCAGACATCACATGTAACAGGCAAGAGCCGAACAGTCCAGTTTTAATGTTTCTGAGTCAAACCTTTGGCTTTTATTTCTCTTTGTAGATAAACTATAGAGTGTTAAAATTGACATGCAAGCATATTTTATAGACTTTATATGAATATATAATTCATTAAAATGCTTGGAAATACTCATTCAAAACATTTTTTGTTAATCAAATTTAGATAAAGGATAAACCTGGAGGCACAATTTACTTTTTTAAAACTACCAATTTTAAAATCACATTTTTCTTCTCTTAAAGAAGTTTGCATGATGTGAGATGTTACTGTTGTTTGAAAATTTATATAAATAGGAGCTGCTAAGTGATACATTCTGTTTATTCCAAAGAGATGATCTAACAGTCTGTAGCTGTCTCTAGCTTTTCCTATAAAACAGCAGTGCATCAAATGGTAGTGAAGAGGGCCTGAAATTTCATCCTTGAAATGAATAATTATGCTTTATTCAGTACAGCTGATTTTACTTTCTTCTACTAGCATATAAACAACAGGTCCTTTTAAACTAGTAGTAGTGAACATAATTTGGAATAGGAATGCTTATTAGGTCACTTTTGTTAAGTAGAGCTAATAATTTGAGGCATTTGTGTACAGTAGGGATTGGCAAACATCTTTTATGTAAAGGGCCAAATAGTAAATATTTTTTTAACACAAGAGCAACCACAGACCGTACATAAACCATACATAAACAAATGAGTGTGGCTGTGTTCCAATAAATCTTTATTTATAAACACTGACAACAAGCCACATTTAGCCTGTGGACTATAGTTTACCAACCGCTGGTCTACATTCATTTGAATTCTTCATTTTCTATGCACCTCTTTAATCCACTGGTGTTGGCTTCTTCTTACCAAAACACCAAAAATACTTTGGCCCATGTCAGTAGCATTTTCCTTATCACTGAGTCTAAAATAAAAACTTCCTAGTCCTTTTCTCAGTTGGGTTTGGGGAGCCTTTGACACTTGAATTGCTCCTTCTTAAAATTCTTTTATCTTTCTTTAGGGTCCATGATAGCACTTTTTGAGTTTTTATCCTACCTCTCAAGACACTTGTAAGGTTTTGTTTTTGCAAGGCTCTACTTTTTTTTTTTTTTTAATAGCCAGTTCCTTAAATATTAGCGTGCATTAGGAATCGATTTGTTTATATTTTATATTGTTTCCAGAATAGGCAGTCTGTAGGCACAGAGAGTAGATTGCTGTTGGGACAAGGGGTTAGGAGGGAGGTTTGGTAGATGATAGCCGAAGGGCCCATGGCTTCCTTTTGGGGTGATGAAAAGGCTCTAAAATTAATTGTTGTGATAGTTACATAGTTTTATGAATATACTAAAAAACCAATGAATTATACACTTTAAGTGGGTGCATTGAATGGTGTATGGAGAGTGTCTTGGACAGCAAGGAGGTCAAACCAGTCAATCTTAAAGGAAATCAACCATGAATACTCATTGAAAGGACTGATGCTGAAGCTGAAGCTTCAGTATTTTGCTCACCTGAAACAAACAGCCAACTTATTGGAAAAGTCCCTGATGCTGGGAAAGATTGAGGGCAGAAGGAGAAGAGGGCATCAGAGGATTAGATGGCTGGATGCCATCACCGATGCAATGGACATGAACTTGGGCAAACTCCAGGAGATGATGAGGGACAGGGAGGCCTGGAGTGCTGCAGTCCATGGGGTTGCAAAGAGTTGGACATGACTGGGTGACTGAACACACACAAAATGATGTATGATCATCTCCATAAGGCTGTTAAAAGACTATAAGTTAAATTCTCCAATGTTGTTATTTTTCCCAAGTTAAAAATTAAGCTCACATTCCACCCTTTGCTCAAGTACCATAGTACAGACTGAACAATCTCCCAGTGCTATCTATTTTGAATTCATAGTAATAACCCCTAGACACTACATTTTAAATGTAAAATGAAAATCTTATTTATGAACTCCAGATACACTTAGGAGTATAGAAAAATACCAGCTTGTTAGAACCATTTCATTTTTAGAGTATGCATTATTAGTTCATTTGATGATTCCAAGAGGAATTTGCAAATTATAATCAGGTAATTAGGTTAGCAGAGAACTAATGTGGATGGGAAAAAATCAGCTCAGTCTTCATCTGTCAGCATTACAAGTTAAAAATTTGTAATCGAACAACATGATTACAAGTTAACAATTTCTTCTAGATGGTTGTTGCCTTAAATTAACCTCATAATCAAATTAGTTACTGTGCCTGCCTGTCTTTAGGGTTTTGGGCCCACATGTGTTGAGGGTGAAATAGGGGGTTTCCTATTATTATGCTGCAGGTTAACAATAGGTTTTCAGATGCCCCTTACATGAATCCAATGACGAATCCAATGCCCTTCATAACATGAAACAAATGTTGAACCTACATTTTTTAGTATGCAGACGCAGAGCTTCCAGCTAGGTGGTAAGAACTGTAAATTGTAACTGAATTGTGAAATTAATGCTCATTTAGGTGCACGTGTTGGTTCTTTTTTAAAACCTTAACAACTGACCTGACAGTATGAGATGGAAAAAAAATTAAACCAACATATGTTTTTAATTGCTTTTTTTTTTTTTAGCACTGTGAATTACATTAGGTTGCTTAATTTAGGATGCAAAGTGTGCAGTAGCTGCTGAAAGTACACACGCACCATCCAAATTTCTGTGAATTTACTCTCGGTATGGTAAAGTGACTTTATGAACAAAGAAGAAACCCCGACTTGGATACTGAGCTCATAGTCTTTAAAACTACACATTGAAAACATAATATGATTTCCATTTGGTATCTAGTTTACCCGGAATCCCTCAGCTAGGATGCTAGCATATGTTTTGAGAAATTAAGTAATGTCACTACTCCTAAATCTGTAGTGATAATGCTTTAGTAATCAGATAAGTACTTATAATTAGAATAAAGTATAATTTTCAGAAAAAGATAACATCACCTATAATATTTATTACAGGAAAAAAGCTCCATTTTTTGCTATCAGTGCTCTTTTTAACATAATTTCTTACTGTATTTAAGAAGCTTCATGTAATCATATTCAAAACCTCTTATCTTGCTGATTATATTCAGCAACCATAGCTAAATATTTCAATACCAAAGCTGAAAATCATAGTGACATATCAGCATACACATAATAAATTATAGTTAATGAATACTATAGGAGCCACATTTTGATTGGTTCCAAGTTTGTGATCTGCTCAGGCATAGCACATTGTTAATTTTTAAGAGGAGAAAAAATATGGTGATGATATGATTGCCAAGCATATTGTTCTGTCTACACAAGAATGAAGTAATATTTTAGCCAGAATGAAGAGAGCATATACAGATAACAGAGTAAATGTTCTAAAAGCTGCAGTATATATCCCTGATTAAACATTTAGTGACAATATTTCGTATATATTTTACATGATTTTTATATTGAATAAAAGTTTCTGGCCAAAAATGGTTCATTGTTATGTTGAGAGCCACAACTACTGTGTTTTTAGCTGAGTATGTATTTACAAAACCTCCTGTCTTCAGCTTTCACTTGTTTGAGGAAGAGGCCTTCAAGCTAAGTAGAGAATCAGTTCTTAGAATTTAATTATTGTACTACTTGGTCCACGTATTTACTGAGTATGGGAGAGTTATAAGACCTGGAAAACTACTCTCAGCATAGGGGGCAAACACTGTAGAATACTTGGAAAACATTGTCGTCAGTTAGACAAAATCCATTTATTCTGATATTCTCCATATATATTATTTTCCTCTCCCAGTGGGTGAAAGGGAACATATTTAAATTTAGCAACCTCCCCTTCTTAAAATTAAGCTTAATAAACATCTATTAAGTTATTAAGTACTATGATCAAGTACTGTACTAAGCTGTTAGATGCAAATAAGGGCAAGCCCCTCTCTTGAACAGCATACCATCAACGGTATTTGATTGGCCAAAAGGTTTTCCTGTAAGATAACGGGAAAATCTGAACAAACTTTTTGGCCAACCCAATATAAATGTAAGTGATTGCATACAATGGGAAGGGAGTTTGTGGGAGAATAGATACCTGGTGGGCTTCCCAGGTGGCTCGGTGGTAAAGAGCGTGTCTGCCAGGCACGAGATGTGAGTTCAGTCCCTGGGTGGGCGGATCCCCTGGAGAGGGAAATGGCAACCCACTCTAATCTTCTCACCTAGGAAATCCCATGGACAGAGGAGCCTGGTGTGCTACACCGCGTGGAGTCGCAAAAGAGTTGGACATGACTTAGCGACTAAACAACAGTGATAGATACATATATATGTAGGGCTGAGTCCCTTTGCTGTCCACCAGAAACTGTCACAACATTGTTAATTGACTATACGTCAAAACAGTATAAAAGAGTTAAAAAATTTGTTTCAGTTGCTAAGTTGTATCCTACTCTTTTGTGACTCCAGGGACTGTAGCCCGTCAGGCTCGTCTGTCCATGGGATTTCCCAGGCAAGATTACTGGAGTGGGTTGCCATTCCCTTTTCCAGGGGATCTTCACAACCTAGAGATCAGACCCACATCTCCTGCTTTGGCGGGTAGATTCTTTACTACTGAGCCACCTGGGATACCCTTTAAAATAAAATAGGGAAAGATAGAAATATACATCGGGTGCGGCAGTGTCAACTGAGCTGAGTATTAAAGAATCTAGCCAAATGAAATAGCTGGTATATGTCCATGTATGTATGTCCACACGCACACCCAAGAGCAACTGGGAGCATTACTGGGAGAAGACAGGGAACAGCATGAACGAAGACCTGAAGCATGCAGAATGCTACAGCTACTGCTGGGGCATGCAGTGCGTGAGGAGGATGTTAGGAGATGAGGTGGAGTCATGGGTCAGGTCGTGGAAGTCTTGAATGCCATGCTCATGACCTTGAAACTTGCTTTCGCTGTTTATATACTGCCATTATTCCTAAACAGATAAGCATTTGGTCAAACCTTACATTGCAAAGATTGGAAGAAGACAAGTTATAATTAGGTTGGTTTGACCCTGTGGAGATGCTGTTCATAGCTTGGATTCCATGTGTTTGTTGCAGTTGTCCTTTTATAACTTCTGTCAAACTTGGATACAAGCTCAGGGTTTTCAGTTTGCCCACTGCCCTCCTCAAACAGCGGGGCCAATGCCTGTGAGATTTTGGATCCTGCTAGACCGGGCAGTATTGTAATGAAGAGACTTTGGAATCACAGGACTTGAGGGAGCAACAGAAATCAGCTCCATATGCAGGTGAAAGTAGTAATTTTTCTTGCTGTGTTTCTCTGTATGATGCATTATATTCGTCGGGCTAACATTGTTTGTATGTTTCGGACTAACATTGTTTATGTGTTTGGAATTAGAATTTTAAACATGGCAATTATGTTAACTTTGTGAAATTTTCACAGTAGATTTTTTAAAAAATAATATAACAGAGACAAAGAGTTGCTTTTTTTTTTTCCTGGAAATTTTTGAGAAATTTAAGATCTTAACCTCACATTTGGACTGCAAGAAGATCCAACTAGTCCATTCTGAAGGAGATCAGCCCTGGAATTTCTTTGGAAGGAATGATGCTAAAGCTGAAACTCCAGTACTTTGGCCACCTCATGCGAAGAGTTGACTCATTGGAAAAGACTCTGATGCTGGGAGGGATTGGGGGCAGGAGGAGAAGGGGACGACAGAGGATGAGATGGCTGGATGGCATCACTGACTCGATGGACGTGAGTCTGAGTGAACTCTGGGAGTTGGTGATGGACAGGGAGGCCTGGCGTGCTGCGATTCATGGGGTCGCAAAGAGTCAGACACGACTGAGCGACTGAGCTGAACTGAACTGAACTGAACCTCACATTTTACATCTCTTACTTGGCACCTTATCAGCCATGTTTATTGAACTATTTATTTACCCTCAGTAGAGCATTTATGTATTTCTGTATATAATGAATTAGAAAAGGGAAATAATTGTGCAAATTCATGGGGAGAAGTCTTTTTCTGTAAGTTAGCTTGATACACAGGTGAAAGCGCTATTTTATCTTGTTACCATAATAGTGTAGTGGAAAGAACAATGACTAGTTCCAGTGCTGCATACTTTGCATGAGTTACTTCAACTTTGTGAGACTAGTTTTCTCATCTGTTAAATAAGATGGTTGAGTTAGGTTACTGCTAAAGCTTTTTCTTACTGACATTTTGTTGTCCTCTACCTCAGTTCCCCGGTTTACTTTGTTTATGGAGGTTGCCTGTCAGCATCCTTAAGTCATAGAATTGATAAGAACCTTGGGCAATTGTGTAGTTCAACCACCTTGCAGAAAAATGGAAATTTGCTCTTTCCCTCTACCTAGAATGTTTTACTCGCACCTTTTCAAGCTGGCATCCTCTGAATCAAGCTGATTATAACATCTAGTACCCCTTTTGTTGCCAGGATTAATTCCATTGGTCTGATAATGGATAGGGAATCCTTTTTTTCTCACTATTCTATGTACATTCTTATAGTTGGAAGCTTAGCTATAAAGGACAACCTGCCTACCTAGAAAAGGATCTTTCTTTGGTCAAGAGTGTACTCATTCCTATGGCTTATCCATTTCTGCATCAGTACTGTTTAAATGTTTATTGAATTACTGAATATTATGGGTGGTAGAAATGGTTAATGCTCATATATATGAGTAGAATGGCACTGACTATTCAGTAATAGTGTAGATAGTCAGCAAATAATAAGAGACAGTGGAATATTTTTACAGTGATCTGTAACTGTATATAGTTGTAGAGTATAATTTATAGATATATTTATTTAAAAAATGGTGTCTAATGATTTTTGTTTTGTAAACCACTCAGTGGAATTTAAAATATTATTTAAATTTTATATCTGTCCATTTCTGTAACTGAGGAGAAAATTTCTTTAAGTACCTAGGAAATTATTTTTAGGTTTAACTAAGACAAGAGATTAGTAGTATTTCTTTTACTGGAATCCTCTACTCCTGATTTTCTAGGTATAAATATAATTGTATGGTTTCTAATTCTGATGTCCTACTTAATTTTAAAAGCTAAGCAATGTAAATTTGGTTTAATTCTTATCTAGTTTATGTCTATATTATTTAGAGTTTATTATTAGATAATTTGTGATACGACTAATGCATTTCTGTCTTGAAAAATATGTATATTTTCCTAATTTCTCACAAATGGGAAAGCAAATGATATTCTTACTGTCAGCTTCCATCAAGTTAGACCTCTCTGAAGACCTTACTAAATTTTATTTCCATGGGAATTTTGCTAATGGGTATAAGCAACATTATCTAGGTACTCATAGACAGGATTACAAATCAAAAATAGAGGAAATAGGTGAACAAATACATTTTCCTTCTCTTTTCAGAAATGGGCAGAATGTCAGTCTTTGTACCTTCATTTTCACTTTGCAGTGTTTTCAGATAGGGTGCGGAAAGTCTGTTTGGTATTAATGCATGAGACCAGCTTAGACAACATAAGTCATGCATTTCCTAAATGGGCTCTTGGTTATATTCTCATATATATAAAGCAGAAGAAAGAGAGTAAATCTTCTAGTCTGTATATATTTAGTTAATAGTATTAGTGACTTTAATGAGTCTTACTGGAACATTGAAGGCAGGCCACCCAGTTTTATTGCCTGTGTGCCAACTTACTAAATTATTTGGATTCATGTAATAAATACCTCCAGTTTCACATGCCATGCAAAAAACATTTATGAACCTGGTGATAATCATCAGTTACGGAACACCTACTTACCCTAAATATCGGTGTTCTGAAGGGGTCAGTCCCAGGCTGCCCTCCCTGTTCACACTGCTTTCTTCTCCTGGCAGTCTTCTTTGGTTTAAATAGCAATATATCATTAACTCCCAAGTGTGTATCTTTTTCTGGCTTCCCAGGCTTATTTCACATATTTTGGGGGAATATCACAGACTATCAAACTAACTGTGTCTGAAACTGCGCTTTTGAGTCTCCCTTCAAATCTGCTCCTCTGTAGAGTTTCCTATCTCAGTTGCATCCGCCAGTTTCTCTTGCTGGAAACCTGAGAGTCATTCTGACTCCTTCTATTCCTTCACCTCCTTCCCCAACCCAGATCTGTTCCTGAATGCTATCTCTTCTACCTCTAAACCATTAAAATTTTTTTTTCACTTTTCTCTATCACTGCTGCCGTCGCTATCTTTGCCTAGACAAATGCAATATAACCTCCTAGTTGATTCTCCACATCTAGTTTGTCCAGCTCTAATCCATTTACAAATAAAAGCTGAAGTGAGTTTCTAATATGTAAATACAGTTACATCATTCTTGAAGTTCTCCAACGACTTTCCATTGCTCTTAGGCTAAAGATCTTCTCTTCTTTCTATCCCAGAAGAGACGGTGGGGCCTGTATTAGTTTGCTAGGGCTTCCATAACAGTGCCATAGACTGGGTGGCTTATAATAACAGAAGTTTATCTCCCCACAGTTCTTGAGGCTAGAATTTTGAGATCAAAGTGTCCTCAAGATTAATTTCTTCTAAGGCCTCACTCTTTGCCTTATAGATGGCCATCTTCCTCCATTGTCTTCATAGAGCCATTCCTTTCTGTGTCTGTATCCTCATCTCTTCTTATAAGGAAAGGAGTCATATTGGATTAGGACCCACCCACAGGGGTTTTTCTTTTTATTGTTGAATTGTAGGATTTCTTTATATATTCTGGGTATCATATTCGTATTAGGTAATGATTCATAAATATTTTCTCCTATTCCATGGGATAGAATCTTCTCTTAAATCTTCAATGTTATCATCCCTTTGAGACCCTTTTTGACCACGTAACCTTGAATCTCTACCTACCTACCCCCAGACACACATGACTTCTTGCTTTTTCTTCCCAGCACTTGTCATCAATAAACATTTCTATGTGTATGTTGTGAATTATGGTGATAATTTTATTATTGTTATTGTTTTTTATTACATTTCTTATTGTCTGCTTTCTTCAACTAGAATGTGAGGGATTTTGATTTCTATTGCTCCTTGCTATTTATGTAGTATCTAGAACAGACTTTTTACACCTTTAATAAAAACTTATTGAATAAAAATGCATGAATTTAACACGTAACAGTGCTTTTTTTTTAATTGGTAAAATATAGCACACACGCAGAAAAATAGCACAGTAATTTGTCAAAAAAAGGAGACACCCTTATATCCAACACCAAGATCAAGAAATAATTATTGCCTAATTTGTAATAATAATAATCAGAAGAAATGAGAAGCCTCCCTTATGCTTTCTCCCAGTTACTGCCTCCTCTGTCGAGTCACCCAGAGGTGATCAGTGTTGTGATACTTCAATAATATTTTTGTTGCTTCATTACAGTTTTACCACCTAAGTGTTTCTAAAACCTTTTCTGTTGTTTTTTTAGAATCTTCTTATGCATGAAATTAGTCACACATGTTCTTCTGTGCCCACTCCTAATGTTCAACATGGTTTTGTTAGAGTCATGAATGATCCTGTATTTGGCTGTAGTTTGTTATCTGTTTGAATAACATTCCATTGTATTCCTGTACTACAATTTACTTACATATTCTTCTGTTGAAACAAATTTTTATTATTTCCGGTTTTGGTTCTTTTGAATCATGATGCTGTCACTATTCTTGCATCTATCTCATGGTGCCCAAATGTGTATATTTCTATTGAGCTCAATATTAATATTTAGGACTGAATTTCTGGGTCATAGGATGTATATAAATATTCAGCTTTAGTAAATAATTCCAGACAAGTTTGCAAGATAGTTATACATAATTTTATCCCTTTCAACATATATTTTCATGTTTTTCTCTGTTTGGATATCCTCTTCTTGCAAGTGCCTATTCAAGTCTTCTTGTTGCTCTTTTTTTTTTTTTTAAATCAGATCAAGCCTGTCAGTGCATACTGCCCATGAGTAGCCTTTCAGCTAGGAGAACTGCCAGGAAACCTCCCAAGAAAAAGGCTGTTCCTAATTATTTGTCCCTCACCCCCAGTCCTTGCATTCCATCACTGGCCAGACTTTTGTATCATTCACACTGGCTAAATCAAATTTGGCCTCTAAGGGTCTCCTGATGATTTGCTCCTTCTCTCCAGCCAAATGCTACCACCCATGTGACTTTTTTTTTTTTTAATTGAGATATAATTTACATAACATAATATTGGTTTTGGGTGTACAACATAATGATTTGAACCTTCTGTACATTTTCTGAAGAGTAAACAATGGAATTAAAGAGTTTATTCTCGTTTGATAAGCAAATTTGTGACTTTCTGGTTATATTCTCAAGGAAAGCTCAAGTGTGTGTTTTCTTCTTAAAAATGGTATAATCCCAGGAAAGATTTTGATCAGGTGTACTCATAATATTTGTGGAACCTGAAGGAAGAGTAAAAAGGGAGGCCATCGTTCATTCTAAACTTAAAGTCATAAATAAAGCTACCAAACTGTTAAATGAAGTGTGATCTATACTTTTTTCTCAGTAAAGTACTTCTATAATATCCTGAAAGGTCAGATTTGCATTTAATCTTCTTGGACTCTGTGGGCTTCCATGTTAGATAGAACATGACATAGTGGGAAATTGGACCCTGGCCAGCCCCACCCCCCTTTCCTTTTTATCCTACACACCTCATCTCCATCCTTATTTCCCTAAAACTTTTAACCACTGCCCCTGGCTACCCCTTTGGTAAACACAGATTCTCAAAATCTAGGATAATCCTCCTTACATATAGACATGAAACAAAACCATTCCCTCACTTTGTCGTATTCTCATGGTCTTCTCTAAGTCATTGTATGTCTAATGGGAAGTGATCATGATGGTTAATAGCTACCAGTTGTTATGCCAAACATAGGGAGTTTTATATCAACGTATCAGTTCTTTTCCTTCTTGGGGCTATTTCAGTAAGGCAAGATGCTCAAGTTAGTTGACCTTTGAACAATACAGGTTTGAACTGTGCAGATGAAAAAAATCCACATGTAATCCACTTACATGTGGATTTTTTTCAATAAATGCTGTGGCACTACATCATCTGCAGTTGTTTGAGTCTAAGATTGGGAGCCACAGAACTGGAGGGGCAGTTATGGGACTTCATCCACAAAATTTGGTATACACAGCAAGTCCTGGATCCAGTCTCCCAAGGGTACCTAGAGTCTACTGTTATGGATGGATGTGTGAGTATAAAAATAAACATCTCTCTATATATACACACACTCATGCACATGCACACACACACACACTCATCGCGCACACGCACACACACACATTGTTTCAGATATTGTTATTTTAAGAAGTATTTTTTTTAAGTTACCTTCCTTTCCTTTGCTAAATGTAACATGAGTAGAAAATACCACCTTGAAAGATGGCAAAACAAAATAGAGGAAACAAGAGCCTAGCTTGGCTGCTACCTCTAAGTTACAGCAAATCAGTTGTTTACACGCTGATTCAGTCTTCAGTCTCTCCTAACTTTTGGCTGTGGGGGTAAAGAAATGAACTTGCTTCACTTTTCCCTAGGGTAAACCTAGGCTTATCATCTCTTTAACTGCTGGAGGAAATATGGAATAGCTGGATAGTGCTGGTTCAGCCTTTGGAGGTTTCATGTTATGAGCCAATTAATCAACTGATTTTTCTAATATGATTGAAAAATTGATAGTTTTTAAAAAATCATTTGTAAAGGATACAGCTTTAAAGCCAGTAAGCTGCTTCATTCATTTTAAAACTTAAGTACTTATGTGAGTGTGTAAGAGAAACCAAAGAAAGGTATTTGAGCCTGTGTGCTTAGGCTACATACATCTAAAGGGAAGTGCCATTTCTGAGCAGAGCCCCATTGACTCTCCTGAAGTTAGGTAGAGAAGACCTGGTTTGAAAAATGTTGGCTTTCTAAATAGAAATGGAAATCATTAAAACAAGTAAAACCAAAAAACAGTGAGCCTAGAAACTTGGAATTAATATAATGTTGGCAATGACTGTAGGCAGTTAAGCACATGAATCAATGTCTGTTGGCAGCAGTTTTCCACTTGTTCAGTTCATGGTGCCTGTTACGTCACATGAGCACGACAGTGTGGTCGGAGTGGGCAACACATTCCTGATGTTCTCTCCTCGTTAATTTTCACTTCCCAAAGGTACCTTGAGTAAAATAAACATGTTGGAACACTTTTCAGAAACTAGTTTGTTTCCTCAGTTTACAAAATCAACCCCAAGCAGATTGGGGTGGGTTGAGTTAAATGTTGCCCTCTACTCCACCATCCTGTGTACATACGTAATATCACTCAGTATCTGTAGCATCCTTAAAGAGTTCTCTATTGCATATGAGGGGAAAGGAAGGAGCATGTTTAAGTCCCAGCTTTGAAGCTGTTGTGTTAATTGTTAACTTTTGCTGAGTCTGTGCATTTAAAAAGGTAACCATCTCAGCAGGTTAAGATCATAACTGTTGGTTGATGCTTGGAGGCAGCAGCTGTGCTGGTGTGCGGCATTAATGGCTGGATGAGTTCAATCAGATATGCTGCCGCCAGTGTCTTTGTGTAATGGTATTTACCAGATTTCAAATGGACTGCTGAGAAAGATGAAATATAATCTCATGTATTATCTCTGTCTTGAAAAAAATAGATAATGAAAGTGTTCCCTTGTTGGCCTGTATTTTGTTAACCTTTGTGGAAATCAACTTAAAGAACAGATACTCCTGTAGAGTTGAAACCTTTTGTTACAGTGGAGTGTTATTAAATGTGTATTTTGAGTCCTTGGAACAGTGGGGTTGAGTAGACCAGGTAAGGTGTTTTTTTTTTTTTTTTCCTTTTTTAAACCACTCAGAGAATAATATGACATATTCTGAGGCTAGCTGGAGAGAAAAGAAATGCAGTGTAAACTGTATAAAACTAAATTTTTTTTTTCTTTCTCCCTTCCTTCCTTTCTTTTCTTTACAGAGCCTGCAGAAAGTTCTTGTGGAATTCAGTCACAAGGAATTGTTTGATTTCTATAACAAGGTATGTATTTTTTTCAATAATTTCCTATATGGGGGTTTTTCACAATGTTTCCTCTATTTCATGAATTCTTATTTTTAAATGCCCTATTGTGGAGCTATGGAGCTTGAGTTCCTTAAACTTCCCTTGTGAATACCTCGTGTTTCACAGTAGGAAGCATTGCTGAGATGAGGAAGATCTGACAGACTAAATCAGGAAGAAAATGGATATGGTTTTAATTAAAACAATAGGATTGTTGTTTTAATGTAAAGCACTGAGTAATAAACTGTGTAGTATCTAGCCACACTGGCCCTTAGATAATGTTAAATATTTTAATTTCTTGGCCCAAGGGAAAAGGAACAAACCAGGTCTATAAAGATTTATCTTTGAGGATATTTCATGTTTCTTTTTAAATGCTGATTTTTGTAACCCAGGAAAATGCACTGTTCCCTCTACCACCCTCCCCTCCAACACCCCATACAAATTTTATGTAGTGATCATTTAAAATAAAACAGCTAGGTGCATTGTAAGCAATAGTATTTAGAAATCCTTCTTTACAAATTTGGAAACTTCACAAGCTGGGGTTCTAATAGCTTCACATAAAAAGAAAAATTTTCCAAGTGGTGTATTTATTGCTCTGTGAGTAGATTTAAAATGCAGAGCTACCAGTTGCATTCTTTTCCTTCATTTGCATATTTCTAAACAACACTTCATATGAGTTTCTCTCCTTTCACCAACTCTCTCTCTCTTTTTTTTTTTTGTCTCTGTAAACAGCTAGAGACCATACAAGCACAGCTGGATTCCCTTACATGATGTTCTTGAAGACTGGTTTCTCTATCACACTTCTGCCACCTCCTTATTTTACTTTGAAGATTAACTGCCAGGTTGTGTTTTCTGAAGGATTCAGTTGCTTTCTTCTTGTAAATTATATGGCTTATTGCTTCATAGACAAATAACAGCCGAGGAAGATCATTGTTCTGAGTACCGATGTTCTAATATACATTCTCTAGTTCTGTGTGCCAAAAGCAAGCAGTTGTTTAAGAACATTGTTTTAAAGGAAACAAAAGTGGCTATCATGTGGTTTTTACTGCTTATTTTTTGCTTTATTGCCTGACCTGTTTATTTTTTACATACTTGATGATACTTGGGTGTATTAAGGAGGACCTGTGGATACAATATAATGTGTACCTTAGAACACAGAATGTCATTAATTACATTAATAAACATAAGACAGTAGCCACATTCAATTAAATACATTATGGCATTTTTTTTCCTTTAATATAATGAGTATATTTTGAAATTTTAAAGAAGCTAGTACTAGTTTATAAGTCAACTCTAATGAGCATCTCTGTGTGCTTAATTTTTTTCTCTGAGTTTAATGATTTAATAACAGTTTACATTTTTGTGTGCTTTTCTTTGTACTGCAAATTAATAATAATTCATAGCATGGGAGACAGATTCAGATCATGAATAAAAATAATTGTAATGAGTGCTAAATGAATATCCTTAAATTTTTAAAACATTTTTATATTCTCTTTCTGTAAAGATGTTAATTAATTTCAATCAATGAGATTTTTATGTCTTAGAATTAGTTGAACTTAAGTGCACAGTATTTTATGCTATGGCTATATATACATATGAGTATAGTTGGCAGCAGAAAATAATCACTTGAAGTTTTTATGAATGAAAAGTCTGTACTGTATTTTTTCTAGGGAGACAGGCAGACAGCAAGGGAGGGAGGAAAGAAGGAAAACGGGAGAGAAGGAGAAAATGAGAGAAAGAGAGAACAACAGAGAGATTCAAATATGACTTCACATGAAAGAATTTGATTTCAGAAATAGCCTATGGTTAAACAGAACCATTGAATTTAAATCACAGTCCTTACATGAGGTATCTGAGTAATACAAATGTTAAATGTCTCCCAAATAAATGTTCAGTATATGGAATTTATGCCCTTATTTATTTATATGTGTGTTTGTATGTTGTTGCTTAGAAGGATTGGGTGTTTGGATTATTTCAGAATGTAAATATTATAGTGGCTGTCCATAGTTGATTGATTTGAAAAGTTGTTAAACCTCCATCGATAGCATATCTAGAAGACACTTTTATAATATAACAGGATTTGTTTCCATATATAGCTTGCAGGACCTGTCTTATATTTTTATGCACTGTTCTGCTGGTCCCCAGAGGAACGTACCTGACTGCTATAAACATTTTGGTAAATATTCTTTCAGACTTCTTCCTATGTACAAATAGACATCCATCATTTCAAGCTGACTTTGTGAGGCCTTCCTGACAGTGACCATATGAATAGGTAGACATTTTCATTGGTATGATGCCGACTTAATTCCCAGTGTAGGTATCTAAGTGAAATGTGACACATCATAATGAAATTTTCTATTGTAGCTTAAAATAGTGGTAAATAGTTTTCTCTCCATTAGTTTAGTTCAGGAAAGTCTGACCAAAGGCATTGAAGGAAGGATAGGTCATTGGAGGTCTAATTCCAGCTAAGAACATAATTATTCTTGAAGCATATTTAGTTGCAGACAATTTTAGTTCTTCAGTCACTACCATTGTTATGATACACAAGTAAAAAAGAAGGTATCATTCCCAAAGATTATTGTGTGTTATTTTTTCACAGAAATAAGGTGGGTGGAGTAACAAGTAGAAACCGAAACCTTCTTTCTCAGCAGATAAACATGTTTTATGTGAATGCTTGTCATGAGGATTGAATAAAAATATAATTACTTGTTAGAAAGAAGTATTGCAAATAATATTTGCAATTCTTTGATTAGAAAATCTGATTTTTTAAATTGGGAAACACCAAAAAATCATAAAGGAGTAACCTAAAGTTATATACTCTCATTTTTCAGAAATGGCCATTAATGACATTTCAGTAGATTTTATTGAAAGTTATTTTTTTTTCTATTCACATATCTTTCTCTACTATCATTAAGTAGTTCTTCATTTGAATGGATAATTATTAATTATCCAACCTATCAGTGTTGGCCATTTAGATGATTTTCAATTTTAAAAAATACTAAAGAACTCACTGGTGAAGATCATTTTAAATAAACCCTAGACCACATTTTTTCATTATTTTATTAATTAATACAGATTCCTAGAAGTGGGATTATTATGCCAAAAGTATAAAGATTTACTTTTTATTTTTACTTTTAATGGAATTTTATTGTAAATATAAAATTGCCTATTTTTTTAAAATGTGTAAAAAAAAGGTTTCTCCCCAGGAGTACCCACCTAACTCATTGGAAACATTTGGTTTTTATCATTTCATAGGTCTCATGTAAATGTAAACACACATCCCTCTTTGTATTTGTTTTTTTAATTTATATTTATTTTAAGGCCATTTTTGCATACTGATAAATTACTTTCCCAAAGGTTCATATCAGTTTATGCTCATACCAACAATAAATGAAATTCACCTGCCTCAAGCCAACTTAATCAGCCCTTCTTCCTACTGTACGTTTCATTCTCAACATTATTTTCAGTTTGGGGGTGGGTTTTGGGAAGAGTGTGGAGTGAGAGTGGGTTGGATATTGGAGTGTCACTAATTACTTGGCATTTATTATGTTGATAATTCCAGAGATATAGAAGAGGAAAATTTCTTCTAAAATCAGGAAATGTGAAAAACAGTTGCCCAGTAGCTAAGTGAAGTCAGACATTTATTTATTTATTTCCTTCCTCAACAAATATTGTATGACTGCCTATGGTGGCAGGAACTGTGTGTACTCTAGGTACTGTGCTAACAATGATGAGCAAAACTAATACACTTCCTGGCTTCTTGAAGTGTAATGTGTTAGACAGTCAGTATAAAAACAAGCAAAATGTAATAAATTGTGAACAAGTATGGGATGAAAAATAATTGGATTCTTTTAAGAGAAAATAAAAGATAGGACCAAGTTTATATGGGGCATCAAGGAAGGATTCTCAAACGAAGTGAGTTTTTGGTTGAGTCCTGTAGGATGAGTTAGAATGAGGCCGTAGCAGAATAGAGTGAAAAGCATTGTAGATAGAATGGCCAGTGCAAAATCCCAGAGACTGGAAAAGGCTCAGCACATTCCAGGAACCAAAGATGAGTGTGGTTGGAATGTCATGACAAGGGAATACTGGAGTGGTTATCAGTTCAGTTCAGTTGCTCAGTCGTGTCCGACTCTTTGTGACCCCATGAACCGCAGCATGCTAGGCCTCCCTGTCCATCACCAACTCTCGGAGTCCATCTAAACCCGTGTCCATTGAGTCGGTGATGCCATACAACCATCTCATTCTCTGTTGTCCCCTTCTCCTCCTGCCCTCAATCTTTCCCAGCATCAGGGTCTTTTCCAGTGAATCAGCTCTTCACATCAGGTCGCCAAAGTATTGGAGTTTCAGCTTCAGCATCAGTCCTTCCAATGAATATTCAGGGCTGATTTCCTTTAGGATAGACTGGTTGGATCTCCTTGCAGTCCAAGGGACTCTCAAAGAGTCTTCTCCAACACCACAGTTCAAAAGCATCAGTTCTTCTGTGCTCAGCTTTGTTTATAGTCCAACTGACATCCATACATGACCACTGGAAAAACCATAACCTTGACTAGACAGACCTTTGTTGGCAAAGTAATGTCTCTGCTTTTCAATATGCTGTCTACGTTGGTCATAACTTTCCTTCCAAGGAGTAAGCGTCTTTTAATTTCATGGCTGCAGTCACCATCTGCAGTGATTTTGGAGCCCAGAAAAAGAAAGTCAGCCACTGTTTCCACTGCTATCACCTAATGTCTTACACATGTATCCCCAGGGTACTGCCTTCTGCAGGCTACCATCATCTTTGCCCTGACTACCCTGCTTTCTCCAGCCCCACTTCAGTCCAGCCTCCACACGGAGCTAATATTCTTCTTCTTATTACTGGAGTATAATTGCTTTCCAATGTTGTGTTAGTTTCTGCTGTACAATAAAGTGAACCAGTTATACATATACATATATCCCCTCCCTCTTGAACCTCCCTCCTGCCCCTGCTCCGACCCCGTCCCGTGCCTCTGGGTCATCACAGAGCACCAAGCTGAGCCCCCTGTGCCATATCACAGCTTCCCACTAGCTATCTGTTGTACACAGACATTGTGTATGTACAGCATATATGTCAGTGCAGCTCTCTCAGTTCAGTTCACTCTCCCCTTCCCCCTTGTGTCCACATGTCTGTGTCTCTAGTCCTGCTCTGCAATAGGTTCCTCTGTGCCATTTTTCTAGATTCCATATATATGCATTAATATATGATATATATTTTTCTCTCTCTGGCTCATTTCACTTTGTATGACACTCTGATTCCATCCCAATCACTACAAACATTAGCCATGTTAATTTACACTACCTCCCTGCATTAAAACTTCAAAGACTTCCCGTTAAACTTCCAAGTAAAATTTAAGTGTTTAGAACCTCAGGACAGACTAAGAGTCGTATACTAGTTTTATTGCCTTTTGTGCTACTTAATTTGCTTAAGCTCAGTTTCCTAATCTTTGTGATGGGAATAATAATAATCTAAATTACATGGAATTATTATGAAGATTAAATGAGATATTTCAAATTAAACATTTAGCATAATTCCTGATTTACAATAATCATAAGTGTTCATTGTCATTTTCATAATCACCAAGAAAATGACTAGGCTTTCTGTTGAAATTATTCCATGTAAAGTGTGAATTAAACCTGGAGAAAGCTTACTATGAAGCCCCTTCACTTTGTAGTTAATTAGTGTTCTAATAACAACTCTATCTTATGGTAACTAGATTTGAGCATATTGCCCAACTATCCCATTCTTAATTCTTTTAAATAACAAGGTAATAGGTGTGTTATAAGATAGTACCATCTTTCTCCATAGCTCTCCTAGCTCTGAGGATTCTTCCTCTCTAACGCTATTCAATGATTTCTTACCTCTTCTCACCTTAAACAATGGCTTCTGCACCTTATTTATTTTACCAGGTGTCTGTAAACTATGCCCTGTGGGCCTAATCCCCACCATTTGTTTTTATAAAGTTTTATTGGAACACAGCTCTGGTGGACAAACGCTCAGTCATCTTTGTCTTTTGCTATTTATACCCAGGTCAAATCCTGTCCCTTTGAGTGTGGGCAGCACCTGTTAACTTGCTTCTAGCCAATAAAATATGATAAAGGTAATGGGATGTCACTCCTGTGACTGTTATGTTACATAAAATTCTGTCATGATACCAAACTCATTTAGAGACTCTCTCCCTTCTTGACTTTGAAGAAACCAGCTGCCATATTGTAAGAGGGGCTCTGGACAGAACCACATGGCAAGGAACTACAGGTGACCTCTAGGTGCTAAGGGCAGCCAGCAGCCACCAGGAAGCTGAAGCCCTAAGCCCTCAGTCTTGCAGCCACAAGGAAATAAATCCTCCAACAACCGGAGTGGGTTGGAAGTAGATTCTTTCCCAGTCAAGCCTCCAGATGAGAGCATACTCCAGTTGACTGTGATTGCAGCCTTGTGAGAGCCTATATGAAGGACCCTGACTCTGGACCTGATCCATGGTAATTGTGAGGTAATAAATGCATGTCAATTTAAACTTCTAATGTTATAGTAATTTGTTGTGTTGTAATAGATGACTAAAACTAGTCATGTTCTTTCATTTACATATAGTCATACAGTCCATGGCTGCTTTTGCAATACAGTAGTAGAGTTAAGTAGTTGGAGCAGAGAGCATGTACCCAGGAAGCCTGTAATATTTACTTGTTGCTTAGTTGCTAACTTGTGTCCAACTCTTTTTGCGACCCCATGAACTACAGCCCACCAGGCTCCTCTGCCCATGGAATTTCCCAGGTAAGAATACTGGAGTAGGTTGCCATTTTCTTCTCCAAAGGATCTTCCTGACCCAGGGATCCAACCCACATCTCCTGCTTGGCAGGTGGATTCTTTATCACTGAACCACCTGGGAAGCCCATAATATTTATTACCTGGCTCTTTACATGCAACAGTTACAGAGCCATTTCTTATATATCACACATTTTTAAGGTATCCCTAGAGGAATATTGCAGTTGGTAGGTATGTAAATTCGTAAGACAGATATGGTATATATTTCTGTAGCATCACTTTTATTTTCATTTTTGCCAGCCACATGGCCATCCACTTAAGACACTGTGGTTTTTCACAATCTGCAGCCATGTGACTAGGTCTCACAAATGAAAGTGAGTGGAAATTATATTCATCTTCACTTTTCTTTGCCCATTCTGACTAAAACATAGATTTGATGGGAGAAGAGAATGGCAACACACTCCAGTATTCTTGCCTGGAGAATTCCATGGACCAAAGAGCCTGACGGGCTACAGTCCATAGGATCACAAAGAGTTGGACATGACTTAGTGACTATCACACACATGGTTTTAACTGAGAAGATAAGGATGATGCCTTAAGGGATAGAGAGCAACAAGATGGAAGGAGGCTGGTCCCCAAATGTGCTTATGGGGCAGTACTGCTGATATGCCCTTGACAAGCTTTTGCCTCCAGACCCTTACATGAGAGAGAAGCATTTTGTTTAACAACTGTATTTGGTGTCATTTTAGTACAGCATCTTAGCTGGTAGCTTCAATGGGGTACCATGATTTTAATTAGCCAGTAATTTAGAGCATGTGTATTTTTAAAGAGAGATGAATATTTTACAGCATATAATTGGAAATGCTCTTCCCAGGTGGCACAGTGGTAAAGAATCTGCCTGCCAATGCAGGAAACACAGGAGACCGTGGGTTCAACCCCTGGGTCGGGAAGAGCCCCTGGAGAAGGAAATGGTAACCCATTCCAGTATTGTTGCCTGGGAAATCCCATGGACAGAGAAGCCTGGTGGACTGTAGTTCATGGGGTCATAAAAGAGTTGGACACAGCTTAGCAACTAAACAACAACAATCTAGTTGGAAGTACATATAAAAGTTACAGAGAAAATGGGAAATTTCCAAAAAAACTTTGTGCTCACAGCCTGCAACTTCAGGCTAAGCTCTTAGGACTACTGGAGGATATATGAACCCCTCCCTAGTGTGGTTATTTGGAAAGTTTAAGAAACCATAGGTATATGTTCTAAATTTCCCCCAACATTTTACATAATCTGTTTTCCACTGTTGAAGAAGAGGGCCAGGACAGTTCTGACTTGTTCAGGCTCATTAGTTAGAAACTGCTCAGGAATTAGAATTTAAGTTTCAAATGAGTCAATTTTGCTTCCCTAAAACTTTGATTTTTGTCATCATTATGCAAATAGTTCTACTCAATACACCAACCTCATTTAATGCTAATATTAGGAGCACATTAATTTGAGGGACTTTATAGTAAGGCTTAATGGGATTTATAATTTTGGAGAATTTCAAGGCTTTTTCATTGCTTCCTTCCTTCTCCCTTCCTGCTACCCCTGTCAAACATACTCTAGAATCTTATCAAAGGTCTTTTGCTTTTGTCTGAAGTGTAATAAGGTTGTACTAGCTGACTCAAGACCTATGATCCAAATCCGAGTGCTGAGAGTTTTCATTGCTTGCTTTCTTTGTTTTATTTGAAATAGAAAGTTATTAGTTTTCATTTCAAAAGAAGTGTGTGCAAAGACAAGAAAGTTGAAGCAGGTCCAGGCTGTGTATCTGTAAGGAAGAGGAGGTTACAGGATTAGAGAAACTGTTTTAATCTCCAAAGCTGGAAAAATAATGAATAGATAATAATGTTTCCTTAGTAAAACTAGAGTACAGTCATTTTTAGCATCTTTTAATGAGTATGAGAATCTCATTCTATAAATGACTTGGATTTTAAAAAATTTCTCTTCAAAGGAACCTAGGTAAAGGAAAGAAGGGGAAAGCATTTAAGAGTAAATTTAATAGTTGAATTTATTTCTGAAGTTTTGAATAATACAATACATCCTTCCTGAATTGTTTAAGGAAAAGTCAATGATACAGGTTTTTCTCATGTTTAATGTAGATTTGCTGGGAAGTGTGGAGCTCAGTGATATCTCAAGGTGGTTTCCCGTGTCTCTTTACTTCTAGAATAACCAGATTTTCTTGGTGCTCTTTCTAGTCCACAGTTCACATTCTTCCTACAGTTTCAACCAGGCAACCTATGAACAAAGCAAGAGGCTGTCCCCAGAAACAGGCTGCTGTAGCACTTCAACTTTGGAAGGTTCAGCGTTTCTCCTCCTTCAGGAATGCTGTTATGCTCTGGCAGCAGAGCACAGTAATTTTCCAAATGATCAGATAAAGTAGTGACTCATGCATCCCAGACCATGTGCTCTGGTTTGCACTCCAGCCTCTCTATTATGTGCTGATGTAAGTAGTCCTGGGAACATCAGGGTATTAAAGACATGTTGGCTGAATGAACTAATGGGGCCCACTAATAGTTCTTCTCCCTCTGCTTCTCTTATTTGCACTGTGCTATCTGAATTCTTAAAAACAAACAAAACCATTATAAACCTCAGATTTACACAAGTAGGTTTCAAATAGCTTTAGCCAAATATATTGATAATCTGCTTAGGGAGTAGCCACTTCTCTTCTGGGGAGGGTTGCCTAAAGTCACTGATTCTTTCCTTCACCACACAGGAAATATATATGAAGAAGAATAAAAGCCTGATAACCTGCTAGAGACCCAGATTTCTCCTGTTCAGAATGCTGGAGCAAGTTCTCCTGCTGCTGGGAGGAGATTTATGGTGGTCATGAAGTTGACTTAGACATGCTTCTGCTACTGTTGCTACAAAGTCTGAAAAACAATTATGTTCCCATGAAATTCAGAGGTGATTTATGTGACAGGGTCAAATGGCACGTGCCAGAAAGACATCGGCAACATGCTGACATTGAGATGTTTGTTAAGTATGTATAGATTTTGTGAGCTCATTACCCAGATTTCAGTTTCCTATTGAAAAAGTTGTCTTGATTAAAGATACATATAAACACCCTGTTTACAAAGAAGCTTTCCCCACTAATCTGGGCAGTTCAGTGACAAAGTTTTAGAAAGGCATCTCCCCTTACACAACACAGATTGTCCAGCTTGTATTTGTGATCACTTAGAACAGAAGTCTGAAAAAGTTCATATAGATAATGCAGAAGCCAAGCAAGTTTCAGTAGAAAGCTGTTCAGTAACACTTCAGTTAAAAATTTCCCTTTGTTTCCAAGACTGTGTGTTTAGATGTAGAATCCCAGTGTGAGGGATCAGTTTCTTCTTGATAGAGTCATGATTTATAGCATCTGATTTTTCTACCTCATGGCAGAAAAATGACTCATGACTCTGTGTCAGAGTGTTGGTGTTCCTTACTGCAGAGTATGTCCTGTACTTGTGTGACCTGGAAGAACTAGAATGGTGATACATCATAGCCGGTTGGGTGCACCCACTTTCTGTACGTGAAAATCACCCAACACAGGCAGTCCCTACTCAGCAGGCTTGAGGGCCTCTGGGAGCGGCCCCTGCTGTCAGATGTGCTATTAATCTCCCTTGTACGTTTGCAATGCAGGAGGCACAGGAGATGTAGGTTCAGTCCCTGAGTTGGGAAGATCCCCTGGAGGAGGACATGGCAACCCACTGCAATATTCTTGCCTGGAGAATCCCATGGACAGAAGAGCCTGGCGGGCTAAAGCCCATGGGGTCGCAAAGAGTTGGACACGACTGAGTGACTGAGTACATGTTTGGGTCAGCGGTCTTATAAAGTTCTTCTGGACTGACTCAGATGCATTGGTAGGTGCCCTGAGCTGGTGGGTCAGCAGGGTGTGACCACCATCTGTAGGGTTATTCCTCCAGGCACTCAGGGAGAAATTGCTCACATGTTCTGATTTTATAGTGCTGTGGTTCTTCTCTACTGGCTTCTGGGAACCTCTCCTCCTGTCTCAGTTTCCTGGATTATTTTCCTTGAGTTAATGCCATTTCCATAAATGCATTTGGATCCCTTTCCTTTGGGCTTTACATTCAATTAAATTTATAATCATTGTGGTCTCAAAAATGTTTTTATTATTTCTTATAATTAGCTTTGTAGTCTATGCTGGGGGGTCTAGGGTTACAAAAGTATCTACTTGAAAACGTGGGACCTCAAAAAGTCAAGTTTTCTTTCCATAGAAGCATATTTTTTAAGAAGTACAAAATCCTCCTATAATTAAATGATTATTCCTTATTTCATCACCTAAGACTGAATTACATGTATTTTCAGTTCAGTTCAGTTGCTCAGTGGTATCCGACTCTTTGCGACCCCATGAACAGCAGCATGCCAGGCCTCCCTGTTCATCACCAACTCCTGGAGTCCACCCAAACCTGTGTCCATTGAGTCAGTGATGCCATCCAACCATCTCATCCTCTGTCGTGCCATTCTTTTCCTGCCCTCAATCTTTCCCAGCATCAGGGTCTTTTCCAATGAGTCAGTTCTTCACATCAGGTGGCCAAAGTATTGGAGTTTCAGCTTCAACATCAGTCCTTCCAGTGAAGACCCAGGACTGATCTCCTTCAGAATGGACTGGTTGGATCTCCTTGCAGTCCAACGGACTCCCAAGAGTCTTCTCCAACCCCGCAGTTCAAAAGCATCAATTCTTCAGTGCTCAGCTTTCTTTATAGTCCAACTCTCACATCCATACATGACCACTGGAAAAACCATAGCCTTGACTAGACCGACCTTTGTTGGCAAAGTAATGTCTCTGTTTCTTAATATGCTGCCTAGGTTGGTCATAACTTTCCTTCCAAGGAGTAAGTGTCTTTTAATTTCATGGCTGCAGTCACCATCTGTAGTGATTTTGGAGCCCAGAAAAATAAAGTCAGCCACTGTTTCCCCATCTATTTCCAATGAAGTGATGGGACCGGATGCCATGATCTTAGTTTTCTGAACGTTGAGCTTTAAGCCAACTTTTTCACTCTCCTCTTTAACTTTCATCAAGAGGCTTTTTAGTTCCTCTTAACTTTCTGCCGTAAGGGTGGTGTCATCTGCATATCTGAGGTTATTGATACTTCTCCTGGCAATCTTGATTCCAGCTTGTGCTTCTTCCAGCCCAGCGTTTCGCATAATGTACTCTGCATATAAGTTAAATAAGCAGGGTGACAATATACAGCCTTGACGTACTCCTTTTCCTATTTGGAACCAGTCTGTTGTTCCATGTCCAGTTCTAACTGTTGCTTCCTGACCTGCATTAGGCTTTCCTAAAGAAGCCGCCTCTATTTCATAAGCTTCTCTGAATAGGTTTTCAAATAGAACATGTTTGTGGGTAGAGAGTGAATGTTTTATAGGGAAAGGAATGTTTCTCTACCTACTTTGCTATTGTCTCCCTTTCTAGCTCCCCGACAGCCTTTAAGAGTGAAGGATTTGCCATTCTGTTTGGTCAACTGTAAAATCCTGGCTGATGTTTACGGATGGGCAGGCTGCTATAAAAGCCCATGTTTGTGCGGTGCTGGTCCCCTTGCACTTCCTGCTTTCACTCTGTGGGTTGGACTTGCCGGCAGCACCTGGAGAAAGAAGGCCTAGCCTTTCCTTCTCTGCCTCGACAAAGCATCATTGCCGTAGTTTTGTGCTATATGGTGGGCAGGGACTAGTGATCGTCCAGAATTTGAGCTGAACCTGAGGTGTTGGGGGGAGGTGGGGAGGGTTCTTAAGAGTGAACCATGTACTCTAACCTAGTCTGAACAAGCTCTGAAAGGTAATACTAAAGTGTCTCTTTGTTTCTCATTTGCTATCAGTCTTTCTGTGTGTGTGTGTGCACCATTAAATGCAATCACAATTTCTCCTCTGTCCCTTATAACTCTTCTTAGCAAATGTCTTATTTTTCAGTGGTAAACATATGTAGAGAGCTATGGACCAAAATACGAAAGCATCATCCATACCTTAACTCCCAGGTAGGCGTTGAGTGAGAGAAGGCTTTAAAGTTAATAGCTGACTCCCTCTGAAGAAGACCAGCTTGACATTCCTAATAAAATACCCATGTCTCTGAAAACAGGGGAGACATTGCTAAGTCAGTTTCAAAGGCCACAATAGAACAGTGAAACCAGTTCACTGAAGGATGGAAATTGACCTCAACACTCACGACTTCCTCTGTGTTTCTAAAGACTTGAACCTCAGCCTCTCCCTCCAACTCCCTAGGAAGCTAAAGAGGTATGGAATGTACCTTTGATAGCCTGATGTGATTTTGTCTTTTGACCATTTGCTGAATTTGTGGAGGGAAAAAGAGCAATTGAAAAGGGCTCCTCTCTTTCCAGACCAAGCAATGACAAAGCAACACAGCTAAGTAGGAAACTGAGCTATGAGATATTAATTGACTGATCAAGTTACCCTATGTGCTCCAGTAACAGATGTCCAAGCCACTTCAGAGCTACCTTTTCTTAATGTGTTTAGTTATCTCTGAGTGGGGATGATTCACATCGTATGAAACCCATGGGATTTGCCTCAGGTAGGGGGAATGACTGAATTAAAGACTTATTCCGTGTATTAGTTTCACCCTGAAGTATCTAACCCATACCAGTGTGTGTCAAAAGCAGCGCAAACCGATTTTGCAGCACCGAGTGGTTTCTGCCTCAAACGATTAACCATTGACGCGCCCACATCTGTGAAAGTGCTGACTGGCTGAACGTCATCCACAAAATGTCTTATAGGCAGAACAACAACAACAAAAATTTCTCATTAGTGACGTTTAGCGTTAAAGAGCATGCAACATTTCAGTTCCTTTGTAGGGGACTCTGAAATGTCCCAGGATATGTTCAGAATAATTAAACTTGCTTGCTTTTTCTTCCTCTTCAGGACCCATTGTGGGGAAGGAGAGGCAGATGGCAGGAGGTTGTCTCCCAGACCAGTCAGCGTGTCCTCAGTTTTCGTCCCTCCAGCTGTTCCCAGCTTGTTCCCAGCTTTTTCCCAGCTTCCTCCCCACGTGAATCCGCAGCAGTCTTAGGATCGGGGGTGGGGGCCACAGACCACCAGGAACGGACCCTTTATGCAGAGACTCTTCAGACCTCAGACAGCAGTGCCCATGGTGTCCAGACAGAGCTCTGGTCTGTGCTGCTGTGAGGTTTCTGATGCAAAAGTACAATAAATAAATGAGTAAATTAGCAGTTGCTATGCATATGTGCCTAATTTCTTCATTTATTTATGTTTTTAAGGAAGTAATGGAGAAAGGAATGCACAATGGCTTGTGTGCATATGTGCATTTAAAGATGTTGTATTTAATGAAAAATGGCTTTTGCTGGCCCTATGGTTATCATATTCAAGTAGGATTCTGACAAGACCTTAGCTGGGCAACTCTGCCTATTTATTCATTCATTTATGTCTTTAGTTATCCTCCATCTACTTAATAGGCCAGCAAGTGAGGTCTTTCTAGAAGCTCCTTGAGCTGATACAACCATAAAGGCATTGCCCCAGGACCTCAGGAAGAGGCTGATCAGGGAGGGGGCAAAGAGGATTTCCCTATTGACTGCTCCAGCAGCTTTCTGACAATAGGAAGAAAGATGGGGAAATATCAGTGGGGGCCACTCTGAGGAGCTGAGGTTGGTCCTTGCTTGGTCAGACACAGCTTTACCTTCAGCTTCAGTTCCTCAGTTAATGTGATTGTCAGTGAGTAAGTAAAAGGGTATAGTTCTGGTAACTCCTTACTTTGTGCCAGTTCAAAAGATACAAGACAGGGTCTCATCTCTTTGGCCTTAATACCAGGGGAATATCGCCCCTTGGTGGGACAACACACGAAATACTGAATACAGTTAACAGCCATGCCCATTGGAAATGTGCAGTGCTTTACAGTTGACAAAGTCCTTCATACCCCTCATCTTATTTGATCCTCACAGTATTCTTATTTAGTCAGTTGGACAAGTGGTATTTCCATTTTATAGATGAATAAACTGAAACTGAGACACCTAAGTCACTAATCCAAGGTTACACGTTGTGCTCAGAATTCTGACACCTGGTTTGGGGTTCTTTTGATACCAATTTTTGCCTCTCACCACCAAATGTCCCCTTCAGTACCTGCTCTGCAATAATGGTTGGAATCCCTCTAAGTTCTTCTCCTTTCCTGAAAGCACTGTGTTCAGCTTTCTCAGTGAAGGGCTCTAGAGGGACTGGGTGGGAAGAAAAGGCTTCTGCAGGTTCCACCAGCTGACCCACTGGTCACCAGTGTGGGTGTGAGGGTCTCTAGAGGTCTGTGCTCTGCCCCAGCCAGGGCTGCAGAGCACACAAGCCTTCAGCCACCTGCAGCCCTGGCCTAGCCTGTGGCTAGCCTGTCTCCTGTGGCTCTCCCAACAAAATACTACATCCCTAAGCTTCTGGCCCACAGCATCACCTCCAGCTCCTCTGCATGCCCGCTCACCTGTACCCTAGCAATGACTCACCCAAGGCCCCCTGCCCCTTAAGTTTGCCCTCCTGACATTGCATGTCCCAAGCCTCCTGCAAACAATGGTGTTCATTCTACAGCTGTACACATGTGGTCACTGGCTGTAGCTTACTTCCCAGAGGGCAGCTTCCTGCTATCCCAGTGACTGTAGACAAGCTCTGGTCTATAACAAATTTTTCTTCCATTCAATGGACGTCAGCTGCCTTCTCCAACCAGGTATGAACCCTAGCCTTGAGGTGGATGGGGGCTTCCCCTTCCAAGTTCATCCTTCCTTGAACTCTCCTTCAAGCCTGTTAGTTCAGTTCAGTTCAGTCGCTCAGTCATGTGTCCGGCTCTTTGCGACCCCTTGGACTGCAGCATGCCAGGCTTCCCTGTCTATCACCAACCCCCAGAGCTTGCTCAAACTAGTGTCCATTGAGTCGATGGTGCCATCCAACCATCTCATCCTCAGTCGTCCCCTTCTACTTCTGCCTTCAATCTTTGCCAGCATCAGGGTCTTTCCCAATGAGTCAGTTCTTCTCATCAGGTGGCCAAAGTATTGGAGCTTCAGTTTCACCATCAGTCCTTCCAATGAATGTTCAGGACTGATTTCCTTTAGGATTGACTGGTTTGGTCTCCTTGCAGTCCAAGGGACTCTCAAGAGTCTTTTCCAACACCATAGTTCAAAAGCATCAGTTCTTCGGTGTTCAGCTTTCTTTATGGTTCAACTCTCATATCCATACATGACTACTAGAAAAAATATAGCTTTGACTAGATGGACCTTGGTCTGTAAAGTAATGTCTCTGGTTTTTAATATGCTGTCTAGGTTGGTCATAGCTTTTCTTCCAAGGAGTAAGCGTCTTTTAATTTCATGGCTGCAGTCACCATCTGCAGTGATTTTGGAGCCCAGAAAAATAAAGTCTGTCACTGTTTCCATTGTTTCCCCATCTATTTGCCATAAAGTGATGGGACCAAATGCCATGATCTTCGTTTTTTAAATGCTGTTTTAAGCCAGCTTTTTCACTCTCCTCTTTCACTTTCATCAAGAGGCTCTTTCATTCCTCTTTACTTTCTGCCATAAGGATAGTGTCATCTGCATATCTGAGATTATTGATATTTCTTCCTGTAATCTTGATCCCAGCTTGTGCTTCATCCAGCCCAGCATTTCGCATAATGTACTCTGCATATAAGTTAAATAAGCAAGGTGACAATATACAGTCTTGACATATTCCTTTCCCAACTTGGAAGCAGTCTGTTGTTCCATATCCAGTTCTAACTGTTGCTTGTTGACCTGAATACAGATTTCTCAAGAGGCAGGTAAGGTGGTCTGGTATTCCCATCTCTTGAAGAATTTTGCAGTTTGTTGTGATCCACACAATCAAAGGCTTTAGTGTAGTCAATGAAGCAGAAGTAGATATTTTTTCTGTAATTCTCTTGCTTTTTCTATGATCCAGTAGTTGTTGGCAATTTGATCTCTGGTTCCTCTGCCTTTTCTAAATCCTCAAACCTATGGTACCCTATAAAGTTCTCTTTTGTCTTGGTGGTGGTTTAGTTGTGAAGTCGTGTCTGACTCTTGGTGACACCATGGACTGTAACCTGCCAGGCTCCTCTGTCCATGGGATTTCCCAGGCCAAAATACTGGAGTGGGTTGCCATTTCCTTCTCCATGGGATCTTCCCTACCCAGGGATCAAACCCTGGTCTCCTGCATTGGCAGGTGGGTTCTTTACTGACTGAGTCACCAGGGAAGTCCTTTCTTATTAGAGTTACTGTTTTATTAAAACTTGATAATTCTTTATGTGAAACTTTCCCGATTTAAATCACTGTGTGGTTTCTCTCTCTCCTGATTGATATACTCACCAACTGTTGTGGAGTCACAGACAAGGTCCAAGAAATAGTTTAAGTTTCTTTTGGGCCAGATGTTGTCATCTGTCTTTGATCACTATAAACATGTGCCTATTTTGATGCCTGACACATAGAAGACCCTGCATAAGGACCAATTAACTAGCACATTTTAAGTTAAGTTCCATCCCTGTTTGATGGAAGTAAAAGCAGTCCACTGAGAGAGCTAATATGCAGGAAGGAGTCAGGAATTTGTTTATGCATGTGATTATTCACTCATTTGTTCAGTGAGCTTGATCAGATGTCATTTGGGAACAGCAGCATTGGCTCCAAGGGCAGGTAAAAGCACCATTGACCCTCAACTGGGAGGCCAAGTAAATGGCTGCTACTAGAGGGCAAGCTAAAGAACATTCTGGAAGATGAACAAAAACAACATGGAAAGACCCAGAGGAACTAAGGAAATACCAAGTGGTCTAACCACTTGTGAGGCTCTGAGAAGGTAAGTGACATACCTAAGGTTATGAGGCCCCTGCTCAGTAGAGCCCAGAGCAGAAAGCAGGTCTCATGCTCCTTCGCCATCCCATCACATTGCTTCTTCAAGTGAGATGAGAAGGAGTGGTGATATACACCATCATCTCAGGGAATGCAGGGAAATACCCCCCAAATGATTGTCCCTTACCTGGTTAGTTCAAAAGAGTCTAACTAACTTCCAACTAACTTCTTGGATTTGGAGGATCCAAGAAGTTGCCCTGCTAATGCTTTTACCTGTTGGAACGCAACTAGCAGACTATCAAATACATTCAATTTAGGGTTTGATACCTTTCCAGGTAATTGTCCACCTGTTAACTCACAGCCTCCTGAGCATTTGGGGGAAACCCAAATGTTCCGTGTCCAACCCTCCTCAAAACATCACTGATTTTTCTGAGGTGGTCTTACACCCCCACAGAAAGCCTCTCCATCACTCCTTTCCAACATCTGCTGCCTAATTGTCCTAACGATTTTCCTTTGACGTGTTGATTTACTTAGCAGGACATTTAGCTATTTCTAATCACGTGTTGGTCCAGGGAGCCAAGGTATTTACTAAGGGGCAGGGGGAGCACCATCAGATCCTGTTCTACATACTCCTCTACAGCTTTCCCCCAAGCATCATTTCTAACTTGAATTCTATTAATACAATGAGTGTATAGGCATATGTGACACATGTGTGTCATTAATATTTCATTAGCCGATGGGTCACATATGAACCAAGGGGGAGTGTGGACATAACAAGAGCTGTGTGAGTTAAGCCATGTATAGACTGTCTTTGTTGGCTGTCATCGAAAAGGAGCTCATGCTGGTTAGTTGATTTCAGATGTGCATACACCTATGTGGTGGGAAGCAAGAGACAACATGGGTCCAGAGAAAACAGTCCCACCTGTGAGTGTCCTGAGAGAGGCCAGGTTTTCTGCAAGGAGTAACAGTGAAATGCAAGTTGTACTTTGTACATTGTCTCTGGCTGGAGCTGCATTTTATTGGGAGTTATAGATACCCAGGAAATAACATTTCCCTCACTAGGGAATCTGCAATGCTCCAGTATTCTTGCCTGGAAAATTCCACGGACAGAGGAGCCTGGAAGGCTACAGTCCATGGAGTCACAAAGAGAGACACGACTTCGCGCGCGCGCGCACACACACACACACACACACAATCTGCTACAGTGAGGATGGCTCTTTTTACCTGGCCCAGTGAGATCAGTGAGGAAGGATACTACCCAGATTTGCAAATGCTTGTATTTTGCACTTCATAACCTGTGCTTGCTCTAAGAGCCAGTATGAGGCACTTCCTGGCCTGGTGATCTGTCTTTAGGGTCACTGTTTTTCTTCCCTCTCTCCACCCCTGACTCTCTCAGTCCTTGCATATGTACTGCTCTAGAAATCTAAGGAGTCTCTGGGAATACAAGCATCCCACAGAGAAACTGCAGGTTAACTTGAAGATCAGCACAAAAAAGTGAATATCACAATAAAGCAAAGCACACACATTTTTTGGTTTCCCAGTGCATATAATAGTTCACACTATTCTGTATTATATTGCGTGCAATTGCATTATGTCTTTAAAAAATGTAAGTAACTTAATTTTAAAATAATGCTATTGGAAAAATGGTGCCAACAGACTTGCTCAATGCAGAGTTCCACAAAACTTCAATTTGTAAAAAAAAAAAAAAGCAGTTTCTGTGAAGCGCAGTAAAGCAAAGCACAATAAAATGAGGTATGCCTTTATTCTTTTACTTTTGTCTTATTTATTCCATCAAGAGACACTGTGCTAAGCTCTAGGAATACAATAGCTTTTCATGGGACTTCTTTGTTAGCCAAGTCCCCATCACCCTTTCCTAACAGTTAGGATAGGATTCTGTAAACAGAGACATTCCAAATAGTTGACTTCTAGACCTGGAGTGTTAATGTTTTTGAGAGAAAGGCTATGATCCAGCAGCTGGCTAGAGCTTAGGCTTTAGAATGGCCTAGCTTGTTTCATGCAGCACATCATCTTGGATGTTAAGATCCCGCTGTCTAAAAACTAAATATAAAAGTAACTAGGATTTATTTTTTATTTTTAGTCAAATTTTTTGAAATTTGATTTAAGTTCAGTTCATGTCATGTCAGTCATGTCCAACTCTTTGTGACCCCAGGGACCACAGCAAGCCAGGCTTCCCTGCCCATCACCAACTCCCAGAGCTTGCTCAGACTCATGTCCTTCAAGTTGGTGATGCTATCCAACCATCTCATCCTCTATTATCCCCTTCTCCTCCTGCCTTCAAATGATTTACATACAGTAAAATCCACTCATTTTAATTGAACAGTTCAATAGATTTTGACAAATGTGTGCACAATGTAACCACTATTCCAGTCAAGAGACAGATAGATACAGATATAGCTATCATCCCCAAAAGACGCCTTTGCAGTCAATCTCTGCAGTCCCAGACAACACTGATTTCTTTGCTGTCATTGTAGATTAGTTTTGCCTGTTCTAGTATTTCATGTAAATGGAAAGCATACAGTATGTGTTCTTTTGTGTCGAGCTTCTTTTATTCAGCATATTTTTTACTTTTTACTTTTATTGATTTTATTTATTTTTAGCATTTTTTTAGATTTATCTATGTATGTGTCCAAAGTTTGTTCCTTCTTATTGCTGAAGAGTATCCCATTGTATGGATATGCCATAAAATGTTTACCTTATGATGGGATTTGTATTAATTCCGGTTTGGGGTTATTATGAGTAAAGCTGCTGTGACTATTTATGCCTGTCTTTGGGAGCACACATGTTTTCATTTTTCTGGTGGAAATGCCTGTGAACTAACAAACAGTATGGAAAGTGTGTGTTTATAAGAAATTGCCAAGTTGTTTTCCAAAACAGTTGTACCATGTTACATTCCCACCATCCATCCGTGAGGACCGTCATTAAGTCACATCCTCACCAACACTTGGTGTTGTCAGTCTTTCTAATTTTAGCTTTCCTAGGTAGGTAGTGGTTTTAATTTGCTGTAATGACCAAAGATACTCAGCAATTTTTCATGTGCTTGTTGGTCATTCTTTTAAGAATTGTCCTTTCAGATATTTTGCTCATTTTTTGTATTAGGTTGTCTTCTGAATAAGAGCTCTTTGTATTTTCTGGAAACAATTCTTTTGTCCGATATATTTATTGAAGATACTTTCTCCCTGTCTGTGGCTTGCCTTCAAAAGCAGAGAGCTTAATTTTGAAAAAGTCTACCTTTACCAATGTTTTTCTATTATGGTTTGTGCGTTCTGTGTCCTAAGAAATCTTTGCCTTCTTCAAATTCACAAATATTTTCTCCTATATTTTCTTTTAAAAGTTTCATAATTTTAGTGTTTATGTTTAAATCTATAATTCATCTTCAGATAACATTGATAAATGATGTAAGGGCCAAAGTTCATTTCTTCTATAAATAGAAATCCAGTTTTGCCAGCATCATTTGTTTAAAAGAGTATCTTTTCCACATTGACCGTTGATAATGATCATCTATTCTGGACTCTCTGTGTGGTCCCAAGTACGTGTTTATCCTCAAAATCCACACTGCTTGGTAACTGTAGCTATAGAATAAATCATGAAATAAACTTCATTATCATTTTTCAAGATTGCAGAGTATTCTAGGTTCCCTATATTTGTCTCTAAATTTTGGAATGAACTTGTTAATTGCTCAAAGGAAAACAAAAAGCAGTGGATTTTGATATTGCATTTAATCTATAGATAAATTTGCAAGAAAATCACATTTTAACAATACTAAATTCAGTTCTTAAATTTCTCTCAACAATGTTTTGTCATTTTCAAGGTACACATTTTATACTTGTTTTATTAAAATTATCCCTTTGGATTTTGTTCTTTATTCCTATATTAAATGGTGTTTTTGTATTTCAGTTTCTAATTGTTCACTGCTAATATGTAAGAATACAACTGATATTTTTATTTCAGTCTCACATTCTATAACCTTGATAAATCACTTATTAGTTCTAGTAGCTTTTTGAGAATTCATTTGTATTTTCTGCACATGTGATCATGTAGTCTGGGGAGAATGAATGACAAATTTACTTCTTCCTTTCCGATCTCTACAGTTTTTTTTTTTTTTTTTTCTTGTTGTATTAGCTATGAGCTCCAGGACAATATTAACTAGAAATGATGAGAACAAACAACATTGCCTTGTTTCTTATCTTTCAACCATTAACTATGATGTTAGCTTTAAGTTTTTGGCATATGCCATTCACGAGACTGAGAAAGTTCTTTGTTGAGAATTTTTATCATGAATGAATGTTCAATTTCAACCTATACTTTTTCTGCATTCATTAAGAGGAAATTATGTCTTATTTCTTTCTTATTCTACTGATATTATGGATTACATTGATTTACATTGATTTTTGAATGTTTAGCCAAATGTACATTTCTGGGACAAACCCAGGTTTCTCGCTATGTATTGTATAGGCTGGAGAAGGCAATGGCACCCCACTCCAGGACTCTTGCCTGGAAAGTCCCATGGAAGGAGGAACCTGGTAGGCTGCAGTCCATGGGGTCGCACAGAGTCGGACACGACTGAAGTGACTTAGCAGCATTGTATAGGATTAGTATATCGTGCTTAATTCATAGTGTATGTGAGTTGACAGCTTTCTCGATGAGTCCATTTAAGATCTTACTCCATTGTCTTCTTGCTTGCCTGTTACTCACAAAACATTAACTCTAACTCTTATCTTTGTCCCCTTATCGGCAGTGTGTCTTTTTTCCTCTGGCTGCTTTTAAGATTTTCTCTTTGGTCTTTGGTTTTCAGAAGTTTGACTGATATGCCCAGGTTTTTGGGTTTCTGTTTTTATTTTAATCCTACTTGATGTTCTCTGAGTTGCTTGGATCTGGGTGTGATGTCTGTCACTAATTTTGAAAAATCCTGACATTATTTCTTCAAGTATTTTGACCTATTCTCTTCTTCTTGAGGAATTCTAATTTTGCACCATCTAGTAGTGTCTCACAGCTCTTTGATGTCTAATTATGTTTTTCTTTCCCATGTTCTTGTGTCTTTGTGTTTCACTTTGGATAAATCTTGTTGACTTATCTTCAAATTCACTGACTTTTTTAGGTCTACTGATGGTATATTGGAGGCATTCTGCATCTCTGTTACTCTGTTTTTTATTCTTCTATTGCCATGTATTTTTTCTTATACTTCCCATTTCTCTGTTGACATTGTCTATCTGATCTTGTATAATATCTACCTTTTTTATTATGGCATCTAACAGTATCAGTCATGTATGTGTGCTCAGTTGTGACTGACTCTGCTACCTCATTGACTGTAGCCCACCAGGCTCCTCTGTCCATGGAATTTTCAGGTAGGAATCCTGGAGTTGGTTGCCATTTCCTACTTCAGGGGATCTTCCCAACCCAGGGATTGAATCTGCATCTCTAGCATAAAAGCTTTAAACTTCCTGTCTTATAGTTACAACATCTGTGTCATACTTGAGTCTGGTTTCAGTCATTTCTTTATGTCTTTGTACATTGTAAAAAGACCTCATGTGTTCATGATGAACAAAATATGCTGAGTTTTTCATTTGCTTCAGGTTTTAGTATAGCTCAGAATAGCACTATTACTGATCTTTATTTAAAATTTTGATATTTTATCATAAAATTTTTGCACTAGTTTTAAAAAATAATGCACTGTAATATTATGTATCTTGATGGCAGAATCCCCTTAATAAAACTTGTGCCTGAAGAAGGTGCTTCACTAGGCTACCCAGTTCAAGGACTTTTCCTTTCTTTATCCTGAAGCTGAAAATACTGAAATTTTAATAATTTACATTGAAATAAGTAAGCCTATTATCAATGCAGAGGGATTTTAAAATGGAAAACATTCTGAAAATTTCTGTTTTTGACAAAAAACAGTAAAGCACACAATGCACCTGAGCTCTTAGTTCAGGAAAAGTGTGCCTTACTGGCTTCTCACAGAGGGGCCTCATAAAGGTTTATTTCACTGCCTCTGAGAATCTGTCAGTGAAGGCTGAGTCAGGTACAGAGTAATGTTTTTAAAGATTATCTATTAGCTCTCATTTGAATACAGCCAGAAAGATTCTGAGGCCTGTTCTCCACAGAAAAGGTACCCAGGACCAGTCAGTTCCTACAGTTGAGAATGTTTGCTCAGTCACTTCAGTTGTGTCCGACTCTTTGTGACCCATGGCCTGTAGCCTGTGAGGCTCCTCTGTCCATGTGATCTCCAGGCAAGAATACTGGAGTGGGTTGCCATTTCCTCCTCCAGGGGAATCTCCCCAACCCGGGCATGGAACCCAAGTCTTCAGTGTCTGCTGTGTTTCAAGCAGATTCTTTACTGTTTGAGCGTATAAAGAAACCAGTGCTCTGTGACCACTTCTCAGCATCTGAAGCTTGAAAAGGCACCACTGTGGAAGAAAGTGCTCGGATAATATCTTCACAGCTCCTAACAGTGAGGGGAACGAGGAGGAAGAAATGAGCCTGACGGTAGCACTTTGTGTCTCCTTTCTCTGACCTTCATGAGGTTTCCAGGCTCTTCCCACATTGTGGGAATCACAGAGTGGGATGGGAAGGCCCTGAGTGACTTTCCTCCCCCTAAAGCCCAGGAGGTCATGTTTTGAACAGGAATATGTGCAATTGCTTGTTATTTGGCTGTTGTGCTTTAGCACTGTAAGTCTCACTATGATTTTTCCCCCTGTTAACTCTTTACATTAGAAAAGATTCAAAGAGGGGGGAAAAAAAAAAAAGCAAACACCTTTTACGTGTCAGTGCTGGTGAGATAACTGACAATATGAAACTGAAAAGGGCCACCTCCTTAACAATCCAGGAAGTGAGTCCCAGGACAGAAAAAGCCAAAGAGCTGTTTATGATTTGATAAAGGATTCTGCAAGCATCATGGTTCTAGACACTGTTCTGGGGCTTCAGAGATAAAAGGACTCTCCCCACCCTCTGGCCTTTTAGTCAAATGTCAGGACACTTTGGGTCCAAAACACAAGGCTGTGTGACTAGAGGATTTAAGAAGTACAGTTAAGATTTCCTTTCTCCTTAAGTGACATTTTTCATCATTAAAAGCTTTCTTAGTTATAGGGACGAGCTTTCTAGAACCTATTAACAGTTCCTCTGCTTTAGGATCAGTGACTGTCCCCACCGAATCTTTATGGCTGTGGTGGCTGAATAGGCACAAGGTCGGACACGACTGGGTGACTTCACTTTCACTTTTCACTTTCATGCATTGGAGAAGGAAATGGCAACCCATTCCAGTGTTCTTGCCTGGAGAGTCCCAGGGACAGGGAAGCCTGGTGGGCTGCCGTCTATGGGGTCCCACAGAGTCGGACATGATTGAAGTGACTTAGCAGCAGCAGCAGCAGCAGACTCCCCTTAGGAATTAGATTAGCTGTTATTAAAGCATTTTCTACATTATTGTAACTGTTTAATTAGAAAGTGTTTTTTCATTGTTCAGTTGCTCAGTCATGTGCAACTCTTTGAGACCCCATGGACTGCAGCATTCCAGGCTTCCCTGTCCTTCACCATCTCCTGGAGCTTTCTGAAACTCAAGTCCATTGAATCGGTGATGCCATCCAACCATTGCTGTCTATTGTCCCCTTGTCCTCCTACCTTCAGTTTTTCCCAGCATCAGGTTTGGTTTTTTTTTTCTCCAGAACTATAGAATTTCCCCTGATCAGAGCATGCTAGAGCAAAATTCAGTATAGCCTCTAAGGAAATGTTAACTTTTTTACCAAGTGTTACTATTGTCATACATTACTTACCTCAGTGCCTCCCAAAATTTTTTTCACATCATGCTATGCGTAGAAAATACTTGTCCATTGGAGTAAATTGTAGAGAAGGTATAAACCCTCAACTAGGCTGCTTACAGCTTGAAAAATGGAAAAGATGGACCTGCCAGTGGGAAAGAACTACATCCGTGAAAATACAGGCAGTTTCTCCCTCACTTAAATGCATGGGAATCTGGTTGGTGGTCAGGTACCTGCCAGATAAGTTGCTGAATCTTATATCCTGGTCCATCAATAAGGGGGCATAATCCTTGACGGACTTGTTATTTTTGTTTGTTTCTTTTTCAGTTGAAGTATAGTTGATTTACAATGTTGTGTTAATTTCTGCTGCACAGCAAAGTGATTCATATGTATATGTACGTATATATATATATATATATATTCTTTTTTAACATTCTTTTCCATTATGGTTTATTACAGAATATTGAATATGGTTCTTTATGCTATACAATAGAACCTCGTTTATCCATTCTGTATATAAAAGCTGCATCTGCTAATCCCAGCCTCCCATTCCAACCCTCCCCCACCACCTATTGCTCCCTTGGCAACCACCAGTCTGCTGTCTATGTTCCTGATTTTGTTTCTGTTTCTTAGGTTTATTTGTATCATGTTTTGATTCCACGTATAAGTGACGGACAGGGAAGCCTGGCACGTCGCAAAAAGTTGGACACGACTGAACGACTGAACTGAACCGAACCGACAAGTGATATCATACAGCATTTGTCTTTCTCTTTCTAACTTCACTCAATATGACAATCTCTAGTTTCAGTCATGTTGCTGCAAATGGCATTATTTTGTTCCTTTAACAGCTGAGTAGTATTCTATTGTATTTATATGTATGTACCGTAACTTCTTTATCCATTCATCTGTCGAATCATGCTTCTGGGCTCTATTCTTTGTTTCTTCGTCACTGTGAGACCACCCTAAAGCCCTGCTTACCCTTTTTGGTTCACTTCAGAATTTGGCAAATGTCTTTGGAAAAAACTGAAGGTATGTTGAGGCCACTCAGATTCTTAGCCCTGTGAGACTGCCAAAAAATTCTTCTCGTTTCTCTCATTCTGCTCATGTTAAGCCTGAATCAGGTGCTTGACCTTTGGCCAAAATCAACAAGTCCCTCCACAGAAAAATAAGCTATAGAAGGTCAGTTCATTTCTCTTCCTTATTTCTCTAGAATCTTAGCCCCTATAATCCTCTCAGATGTCTTTATACAAGTGATTTTCTTAAAAAAAAAAAAATTATGTGACCTTTTGTTACAGGGGTTATCTGTTACAGTAGGAGCCTTAGTATGTCACAAACTAAAAGCAAGTCTATGGGAAAAAGTAATAAATGTGTAAATGAAACCAGAGAGAAACCCGAACAGACCAGTTACAATAATGTGCCATGAAGAGAGGACTATGGTTCACTTTAACCTCTGCACTCACTCTTGACAGGAGAAACAGGAAAGAAAAGAGAAAGAGACACAATAGTTAAACATTCTATACAATCTCATGTCTCCTTACCTCATCACAGGCTGTTCCCTCTTTTGGAAATGTCCCACAAGACATGAGGACAGGTGAAAACCAGTTAGACTTCACATTTTGACCATGAAGGTAGAAGACGAGTATATGAGGGAAAACATGTGTTTGAGAAGAGCAAGTGTGAGCTCCGTCTGTGTCCATTTTCTTGCCCACCACTTCAGCAAGGAAAGAGGGAGGGCACATGTCTTCTCAGAGAGAGGGCCCCTGGGGTTCTGCCATTGATCACGCATCACACGTGTTGAGCTTCTGCTCTGCCCAGCAGAGCACTAGGCGCCGAGGATACAGGAGTAAAAATGAAACCCAAGTCTCCACCCCTGAAAGAGCTCCCAGCTCATCACAGCTTGTTCTGCATTTTTGAGGACCTTGCTAGCGGTTGCTAAGGGAAGAGTTTTAGTAATATGCTTAGTGAGATAGCCTTTGTTTCTCTTCCTGCCGGTGTTGTCTGCCAACTTTCTTTCCAGCCAACCAGGCAAAAAGCTGTAAGCAAGAGAAATGAGAAAGTTTTGTGTTTCTCATAGCTTGAAACTGACCCCACAGGCCATTAGCCGCTGCTAAACATCAGTATCATTCTCAGTTTTGCCTCTGTGTTGAAAATGGGAAAGGAAATCTTTTATGGCAATCATTATATCAACCAGATACAATCATGCCTGGGTCCTTCTTTGCTAAGTTAAATGGGAGATTACTATCTAATAGTTTTCCGGGTAGTAATAGTTAAATTATGAATTTGTCTTTGAATAAAATGTTAACACAACTGGCACGCAGAGGTTTTAGAGATGTAAATTGTATCGAAGAGACAGTCCCAATTGTGTAGCTTAAAAAACATCAAATTCTACTTGCATTCATTGCCAGAAACTTAAAAATTAAGTTTCTTTCCCTGGAGTAGTTTAGCTATAAAAATGGATACTTCCAGTATCTGCCTATCCAAAATTATTCAGTTGATTTAATCCCCTCAAAATTAGGAGATTTTTACCATGGGATTTAGCCAGGAGATTTTTCCTCTGCTGATACCAACATTTAAAGTGATTATGTGTAATCTATTTCCTTTCCACTATCTCATTTCATAAAATACTATTTTCTCGGTTTCTCTATCTTCAGCAGAAAGGAGATCAGGATTTGGCTCGGTGCCATTTATTAGACAAAATAGCTCTAAGAATTGTTGCTGAGGTCTCTCTGGCAGTGGATTCTCTTTCCAAAATCCTGATATACCCTGACTAGAGCTGTTCACAGATCAGAGGAGAGTAGCTCTTGGTCTTGACCTAAGAAGATCTGGATAACCTGAGACATTTGGAGATATGGTCAAAGGTCTTTCTAATAATATATTTCTTGTGAATATTTCTGTTGTGAGTGATAGGAGGCAAGGAGAGGAGATGGACAGTGTTGTTTTGTTATCCCTAAATATTTTCACTGTCATGCCGTGATGGGAATTGACCCAACTAAGCCCTCTTCACAAAGGCATAGAGTCCACAATAGATTTTATAAAAATCTTTTTATATTTAAAAAGCTGGGCCACTTGTTGTGCTCAAGTACTAACTCCCTTCACCATGTAATCCTTGCTTTACATAGAGTAAGAGCCAGAGAACTGATGTTGGATATAAAGCAACTTAGATATGGCCTTGAATGGTATGTTTTCAGGAATATGGTCTAAATCTTCAAGACATAAATATTATTAAAAATAGCCTTTGGTTCCTTGTATCTTAGAGAAATGTGAAGTTGAGGGCAAGAACATGGTACAACATTTCTGTATCTCTTTCTATCCCCATTAAACATAGATCAAGCAGCTTCTGTTTCTGTCCCTGAAGGATTAACTGCTACAGAAGTGCACATAGGGGTTTCTTGGGTTTTTGGTTGATTAGCAGTCTGTGCATGTTTGGTTCAAAGAATTAAAAGGAAGCATGAATGTAATAGGAGAGAAATGGAAAACATCCCACAGAGTTAGACAAGAACAACCTCCAAGGTAAAATAATTACAAGGAAACTGTAGAGTAAGCAGTTCCCAGAGCTCACACAGGACTGAAGAGTGTTGACTAATGTCCAGCAAGAGTAAAGAGACCTTGTTGAATTGACATTTAGCAGAGACCTCAAAAGGGCCAAGTCTTAGAAGGGGGTTAAAAGAGCTCTAAACAAGGGCTCTTCTAAGCCCGCTTTAAAAGAACTTTTAAAAAGTACTTCAAAAGGGTCAAATCAATGTGAGAGTAACTTAATTACCTGCCAGGAAAAAAAAAAAATTTTAAAGAAACTGCCAAATTTTTTTCAAATTTGACAAAAATGTTGAACCCACAGATCCAAGTGGCTCAGTGAACCTCAAGCAGAAGAAACAGACACTAGTTGGGTTTTACCTCCAGGAGCCCTGCCAGGTTCTCATGGTGAATATTGGAGAAAGATCCCTCGTGCTTTTGGAAAGGGAAGTAGAAAAGTAACCATTTTGAGATATGCCAGAACATTCTCTTCTTAGTGAAGTCTGCCCTTAAGATAAAATATTTCACCAGAGACTAACTTTGCTGTTGTTGTTCAGCTGTTCAGTCATGTCTGACGCTTTGCTACCCCATGGACTGCAGCACACCAGGTCTCCCTGTCCTTCCTTTACCATCTGCTGGAGCCTGCTCAAACTCATGTCCATTGAGTCAGTGATGTCATCCAGCCATCTTGTCCTCTGTCATCCCCTTCACCTTCTGCCTTCAATCTTTCCCAGCATCAGGTTCTTTTCTAATGAGAGTAAGGTCTTCACATCAGGTGGCCAAAGCATTGAAGCTTCAGTTTCAGCATCAGTCCTTGCAATAACTCTTCAGGATTGATTTCCTTTAGGATTGACTGGTTTGATCTCCTTGCAGTCCAAGGGACTCTCAAGAGTCTTCTCCAATACTAGAGAGCCTAACTCATTGGGACTTTATTACCTCTAAACCAACCTAGGGCTATGACAATTCCCAACTCCAGGCCCCTCTTAGCCATCCTGTTCCACCTAGGAGGGGAAAACAACTGAGAAGCCCTTGTGAAGTTCACAGTCACAGACTCACTAGAAGACTGAGTCCCACTCACAGAACTAGAGAATGCTTCCTCTTTCCTCATATTTTACCACATCATAATTAAAGGCCTATTTACCAGAAGTTTTTTTGCCCAGTACAGCAAGTCTGGCTTTCAACAAAACATTGCAAGGCATGTAAAAGGCAAAAAACACAGTTTGAAGAGACAAAGCAACATTACAACCAGATTCAGACATGGAAGGGATGTTGGAATTAGCGGACTGGAAATGTAAAATAACTTATGATTAATATCCTAAGGATTCTCATGGAAAAAGGAGACCACATGCAAGAACAGGTAGATAATGTAAGTAAGCAGAGATCTAGAAATTCTCAGTAAGAGTAAAAAATAAATGATCGAATTTAAAAACACTGTAATGGAATGAATGAACAGTGCCTTTCATGGGCTCATTAATAGACTGTCATGGCTAAATAAAAAAAATCTCTGAACTTAAGGCTGTATGGATAGAAAATGGTGAAACCATAAGGCAAAGAGAAAAATGACTGAAAAAGCAGAACAATATCCAGAAACTGTGGGATGGCTACAAAAGAAAAAAGAAAGGAGCAGAAGCAATATTTGAAGTAATAACGATTGAGAATTTCTCCCAAATTAATGTCAGACACCAAGCCTAAGAACCAAAGTTCACAGAGCACCAAGCAGGATAAATGCAAAACTAAACAAACCTCCCCCTAAATCCACACATTCAAAAAAGTAAATGAAAAGACTATACCTAGGCAAATCATTTTCAAACTGCAGAATTTAAAAGATAGAGAAAAAATCTTGAAAGAAAGCAGAGGGGGGCGAAAAACACATTTTACTTATAAAGGTGCTAAGATAAGAACTGTAGCCAATTTTTCCTCAGAAACCATGTGAGCAAGAAGAAAATGGAGTGAAATATTTAAAGTGTAGAGAGAAATAAAACACCAACCCAGAATTGTGTCCTGTGAAAATATCTTCAAAAAGAAGAAATAAAGCATTTCTCAGACAAACAAAAATTGACGGAGTTTGCTGCTGGTGGATCTGCCTTGCAAGAAATGTTAAAATAAGTTCTTCGAAGAGAAGGAGCATGGTATAGGTCAGAAGCTTGAATTTAACATAAAGAAAAGAAGGACATTAGAGATAAATTAAGGAATTACAGAAGGAAAAATAATTAGAGAAGGAATTCCAATAGAGAAGAAATGAAAGAAGGTGAAAAGCATCCTGAGTAAAAATACATAGTACACACGGAGATATAAAATATGACAGCAGACTTCTCAAAAACACGTTCAAATGATATCTTTAAAGTGAGGGAGAGAGCTGTCAACCTAGAATTCTAAACCTAATGAAAACATCATTAAAAGATGAAGGTATGGAGTAGGCAATGGCAACCCGCTCCAGGACTCTTGCCTGGACAGTCCCATGGACAGAGGAGCCTGGTGGGTTACGACTTGCTAGAGTTGGACATGACTCTAGTGAGTGACTGAGCATGCTCGCATATATAAAAGAGGACATATCAACAGCACTTAGATAGATGGAGAAATATTGAAAGAACGCTTCCAGCCCTCCCAGAGGATCTCTGTGTGCTCCTTTCCACTCACTGCCTCACAAAGGGAATCACTATCCTGACTTCTAAAACTATAGATTGATTTTGCAACTTCTAGAATATCATATAATTGAAAGTACACAATATGTAATCTTTCATATAGGTCTTGATTCACTCAGTGTTTGCACCCATGTTGTTGCATGTATTTAGAAGTTCATTTGTATTATTACCGAGTAGTATTCCATTATATGAATGAACCAGAGTTTGTCTATTCACCTGTTGATGGACATTTGCATTTGGACTATTTCTAGGTTTTCCAGGTTTTGATTGTTATGAATAAAGCTGCTGTGAGCATTTGGGTACATTAAAAATATATATATATGAAGATAAAATACAGAATTTCAGACAAACAAAAACTAAGAAAATTCATTGCTACCAGATCTGCTCTGGTAGAAGCACTGTTAAAGGAAGCTTTTCAGACAGAAGTGAAATGGTTTCTGATAGAAATTTGAAATCACACACATAGACTCATGAAGAACACTGGAAATGGTAAATAATGTGAGTAGATATAAAAGAAATACATTTTCTAATTTTTCCTGTCTTGTAAATATAATTATATAAAACAAAAATAGCAACAGTAGGCTTTGAGGCTTATAATGTATGTAGTAGTGAAATGTATGAGAACAAAGGTTAGGAAGAGGGAAACGGAAGGACTGTGTTGTAAGAGTCTTTCACCATATACAGATTTGTACAATATTATGTGAAGGTAGACTAGTAAGTTGGAGATATATATGGTAAACCTTAGAGCAGATACTAAAATTATTCAATTAATCCTAAAGAAGGCAGGGGAAAAAAGACAAAGAAACAAAAGAACAAAAGTTACAAACAGAAATCAAACAGGTATATTGTAGATATAAACCCAGCTATATTGATAACTGCATTAAATATAAGTGGTCTAAGCACTGAAATTAAATAAAACAGATTATAAAATAAATAAGAACCAACTTGGTCACAGTTTAGAAGAAACACACTTTCAATATAAAGACAGAGATAGGTTAAAAGTAAACAGAGAAAAGATATCCCATATAAACATGAATGACAAGAAAGTTAGAGAGGCTGTATTAACATAAGATAAAGTGGGCTTCGGGATAAGTACCATTCCAGGAATGAAGAAGGCTATTGCATTAAGATCAAGGATTCAATACAAGAAATAACAGTCTTATATGTAAATGTACCTAATCACCTTTAAAAAAAAATGAAGCAAAAATTGATAGAACCAAAAAGAACAAAACACAGATAGAGCTGAAGATTTCAGTTAATAAAACTAGTAGACAAATGAAATTCAGTAAATATATAGGAGATCTGAACAATACTATCAGCCAACTCAACCTAATGGATATGTAGATGACGTGCCATCCAAAATGAAACAGAGGAAAGAAAAGGATTCAATGATTTTATGTGTAAAAAATAAAATTATAAAATTATGAAGAGAAATCAGATGAGTTTTATTATATTTTTAATCTTAGGATAGAGAAAACTTAAAAGTATGTTGATGCAACTCATGGAGTTTAAAGAAAAGAATGATTAATAACTATATGAAAGTAAAAATTTCTTCATGGTAGAAACATCATAAGTAAATTCAGTGGTACATAGACCAAGGAAAATATTTGCTACTCCTACCATATAAGAAACTGATAGCCATTATATATAAAGTGCTTTTACAAATAAGAAAAGGACCGTAACCCAATAGAAAAATAAAAGACAAATAGCTCCTAGAAAAAGAAATGTTCTTAAATACATAAAAGTATAGTCAATATTATGCACAATATTAATTTTCACCTTCAGATGATGAAGATTGAAATGTTTGCTAACTTGCTGTGTGGGTGAGGACAATGTAAAGCTATAATGGATGTCTCTTCCCAACTCCTCCTATAGTGAATTCATGTTGACAGCTTAAAATCAGCCATGACGAAAGTACTGTTTGTATCTTGGAAACTGGCATATGCTACAAATCGAGTTTTTTCCTTCCATGAAAGTCTATTGTTAATCATTTACCAACACACTACCAGGTAAGGGTGGAGGCAAACAGCCTCTCTCATACTAATGTTTTTTTTCTTTTAATTTGGCTGTGCTGTGTCTTAGTTGCGGCATGCGAACTCTTAGTTGCCCTGTGTGGGATCTAGTTCCCTGGCCAGGGATCAAACCTGGGCCTCCTGCATTGGGAGCGAGGAGTCTTAGCCACTGGACCCCCAGGGAAGCCCCTACTACTGTTGTTTTAAATATAAATAGCACAGTCTCCAGAAAGCCTTTTATTTAAATGCAGCAAAGTTATCAACTGCACAGTTTTTAAAGCCAGAATGCTACTTCTAGGTACATGGCCTAGTTTCTTAAAATTATTTATGTAATTTAGTTTTGGTTGCTCCGGGTCTTCATTGCTGTGTGCAGGCTCTCTGATGGTGGTGAGTAGGGGCCTCTTTTCTCTGCAGGCCAGGGGCTGCTTGTTGCGGTAGCTTCCTTTGATGCACAGCACGGGCCTGGGCACAAGGGCTTCAGTAGTTTTGGTGTGAGGCTCGTGGGTGTGTGGGCGTCAGTAGTTGTGGCTCTCGGGCTCTAGTATGCAGACTTAGTCCTTGTGGTGCGTGGGCTTAGTTGCTCTAAGCCCATGGGCATGTGGACTCTTCCTGGACTGGGTATTGAACATGTGTTCCCTGCATGGGCAGACGAATTCCCAGCCACTTCACCACCAGGGAAGTCCTGGCCTGGTTATTTTTGAACACATGTGAAATCATATATATATATATATATTTTTTTTTTTTTGGTATTAGCACATTGCTAATGTGCTAATATTGACAGTATGTCTGTCAATAGAGAATTGTTTTTTTAAAATGTAGTACATTTTATACAATGAAAAGTAAAGCAACTGTTAACATAGATGAGAGCATCCTTTATGTCCTAACATGAAGTGAGATCCCTGCAATATTGTTAACTGAAATAAGAGAGATTTTGAGAGAGAAGCGAATGTATTTACATAGATTTGCTTCCAAAGTCCTGTTCACAAGACGCGTCAATCGCTTCTGGGGAGGACGCTTGGAGGATGGGGTGGGAGGGAAATTTCACCGTGTTTAAAGAAATGTTAAACTTTGTAACATTTTAAATTTTGTAAAATTCACAGTATTTCTTATTTAATAAATAACTAAAATTTAAATTTCAGTGCTATAGAAATGCTTACTGATATCCTGTGAGACAGGCTATTTTATATACTGTTGACGATACTGAGTTGGAATAGTCCCTATCAAAAGCAACTTGGTAATCTTAATCAAAATCATTAAGTAGTTCTTCCTCTGTAATAGAGCAGTTACACTCTTTTGGTATCTATCTTGAGAAAATAAGCAGAGATGAAAACAAAGATTTATATATAAGGTGCTCATCATGGTGTTATTTATAATGGTGAAAAGTTAGAAATAACCTAGATGTTCAGTGATATGGAAATAGTTAAATAAATTTGGTCTAGTCATACAACTGAAAGAATAACCATTTAAAATAAAGTTTTGAAAAATTTTAATAGCATAGTCAAAACATTATAAATAGAAAAGCAATTTCACACAAGGTGACCCTAATTTTTCTGAAAAGCTACGTGTATACTTTCACATGCTTATATACATATACACATACTTATACACATACAGGGAGAGGATCTGCAGTATGTTAAGAGAATTATCTCTGGATGATAACAATACTGTGGAATTTTAGTCTCACCTTGATATGATTTTCAGTATCTTCTTGGTAATTACCTGTGCTCTACAAATCTTCTGTGATGAGCATGTATTATTTTTCCATCGACTTAAAGGGGTATTTAGAAAACTTTAATTTTTCTAAGTTTAAACATTAAATTCAAGTTTAAACATATTTAGTGTTTTACAATATCTTAAATGTAAAGAAATACCTTGTGTCCTATTGTACACTCTGTATATTGTTACTAAATAAAATGTGTGGCACTACAAAACATCTATAAAAATGAAAACAAAAATACAAATATACCCCCTTTTTCCAAATTATGTTGTAAAAAGTAGGGGTTCTAGAAAGAGAAGAGTTCTGTGATCAAAAAATTAAAGAAACATTAAGCTATATTTCATGGTCTCTTCCTCCTAGAGACATGTAATTAATATTCAAGTTTCTGAGTGATCCTGCAATAAGGAAAATTATTTAACTCTTTATGGTTTCTTTCTCTTTCTCCTCCCTTCCCTGCTCTAAATATCTAAATATGATCTAGTGTTCCAGAGAGCATGGTTGAGAACACGATGACCTCAGGAATTTGGGAGACCCCTTTCCTAGATTGCTAATATTTTTGTCTGTTTCCTTAGCATCGGTTCCCTGTAACAGTGACCACTAGAGTGAGAGCTCTTCCCCAAGGCAGGAAATCTCACCTGATCACTTCACTGTTCTGAGAACGCACTTCCACAGCTGTCATTCCAGCCCACCAGCATATCAGAAAGAAAGGACCAGGAAATGCTTGGATACACATTTAAACACTGCACTTGTGCTTCTGGTAGGACAAAAATTATTTGCATATAGTTTTTTCCCCATTTCCAGCATTTCCATTTCCTCTAAAAAAGGAATCTGGTTTTTCAGTTTCCTCCGCTCAGTTCTCTCCTTTTCCTTGCTCTTCAATGCAGTCTCTGTCATTTTTAGAAGTATTCTTTAGGCTTTAGAGATGCAGATTTGGGGGAAAGAAGAGGCAAGGTGTTGGGAGGAATTTTGGAAGAGAAATACAAGGTAGGGGGGATATGAAATATAAAAGAGAAGTAGGAGAGAGAAAATAGAATTTTAAGAATTTATGTTTTGAAATGTATATTGTCTTTGTAGTGCTCAAGAAATGATAAATGTGTGAGGAGGGAAGGAAGGAAGTTGAGTGGACTACCTTGAAAATTCTGTCTTGGTCGCTAAGCTAAAGTTCTTTGATTGTAACATATCCCTTAGATGGTGTATGATCAGGTCACCCAAGATGGCTGTTCTCTTGCTCTCTGTACATCCTCTGTTGACCAGTCCCTGCTTCACCTACACCTACTCACATGGCTGACCTTCCCTCTAAATCACTGAGCCTAATCAGGAAATGTCTACGCACTGGCCCTAGCTAGTGACTGTTCTAATCTTTGATCACAGCCATCTCCACTCTGTCTGATAGTTTGTTAAAGGGGTGGTGAAGTGCATACTCCTCTGCTGGTTTCCCTGGTAACAGATGAGCCAACCTGACATCCCCCTATGGTTGGTAACTTCCCTCTGCCCCTGTAGCAAGACCACTGCCATATCCTGCCTACCATTTGCTGCACACGGTGGGGTGTTGTTCTAGGGCGTTGTTTCAGACATGTGAGCTCCCCTCATCCGTTAAACCATTGATGTCTCTGTTGCTGACTCCAGGCTCTTTCTTGGGTCTTGAGGCTTGGCAGGCACAGGGCTTGCAGGCCAGCAGGGTGCAACCCAACAGATGGACTGCACCAGTCACCTTTAATGTTGTAACAGCTTTAAATGTACACTCTCTAAAGCTTTGAACACTGTAAATAGAAGAGTGTATGGGCTTGGGAAAAAACTGCTGAGATACTGCCAATCACTCAGGCTCATTGACCAGAAAGAAGAGAAAGGAAGTGAAGTGAGCAGATTGCACAGCATCAAGAGCTCTGAAATTAGCATCCTAGTCACTCAGGTAGCGGCATCCTAATCAGAAAATGCAGTTTAGGAGAGACTCTGAATAACCCTGCATCCTGAAATATTGCTTTCCATTCTGAAAGGAGACCTAACCAAAAAGTTGAATTTTCCATAGGACAAACTGATGAAGAGAAAAAGCAGGACAAAGCCAAGGCTGAATAGAAGAAGTCAGCAAAAGGGAATCCAGATAGCTCAGTAGACAGTAAGAGTTCAATAGCGCCATTTGAAAAGAAATGCAAATAATAATGCTCTGAGCATCAAAGAAGGAAAATATTGATAAAACTCAGTGCTAAAAAGGATGCCAATGCATAAGGCCATTTTATAAACTGGGACTGTGAATTGGTAAACCTTTATGGAATGCAGTTTGGCAGTATGTAACAAAATTTAAAATTTTAAATGTATATATCCTTGAAATGGTAATTCTCTTTGTAGGAATTTTCTCTGAGGACATAAACAAGTACATAAAGATGTATGGCGAGGAATGCATTTGACTCAGTTCTGATGAGGCGGATGAACCTAGAGCCTATTATACAGAAAGAAGTAAGTCGGAAAAAAATATTGTATATTAATGCGTATATATGGAATCTAGTGAACTCCGGGAGTTGGTGATAGACAGGGAGGCCTGGCGTGCTGCGATTCATGGGGTCGCAAAGAGTCGGATACGACTGAGCAACTGATCTGATCTGATCTGATCTGATGGAATCTAGAAAGATGGTACTGATGAATCTATCTACAGGGCAGCAGTGGAGACGCTGACATAAAGACCAGACTTGTGGACACAAGGGAAGGAGGGAGAGGGTGGAACGAATTGAGAGAGTAGTGTTGAAACATATACATTGCCACATGTGAAACAGATAACCATTGGGGGTTTGCTGTATCACACAGGGAGCTCAACCCAGTGCTCTGTGACAACCTAGAGGTGTGGGATGGAGTGGGAGGTGGGAGGGAGGTTTAAAGAGGGAGGGAACATATATACCTATGGCTGACTGATGTTGATATATGACAGAAACCAACACAATATGTGAAGCAACTATCCTCCAACTAAAAAGAATACATTTAAATTAAAAAAAGATGTAGGGCAATAGATTTTTTAAAAGCTATTTTTACGTAATAGTAAAAACACCCTGTGGATATTTAATTATCCATTGGTAGGAGCTTGGTTTAATAAATTAAATGCATCCATACAGTGGAAGTTATGGATGTTAGAGCTGGACCATAAAGAAAGCTAAACGCCGAAGAATTGATGCTTGTGAACTGTGGTGTTGGAGAAGACTCGTGAGAGTCCCTTGGACTGCAAGGAGATCCAACCAGTCAGTCCTAAAGGAAATCAGTCCTGAATATTCATTGGAAGGACTGATGCTGAAGCTCCAATACTTTGGCCACCTGATGCAAAGAACTGACTCATTGGAAAAGACCCTGATGCTGAGAAAGATTGAAGACAGGAGAAGGAGATGACAGAGGACGAGATGGTTGGAAGGGATCACCGACTTGATGGACATGAATTTGAGCAAACTCCAGGAGTTGGTGATGGACAGGGAGGCCCGGCGTGCTGAAGTCCGTGGGGTCACAAAGAGTCAGACACAACTGAGTGAGTACCACTTTCGTGACTAGTATGATTTTGATTACATCATTTAATATCTCTGTGCCTGAGTTTCCTAGTATTTAAAAAGTTTTTAAAATCTCCAAAATAAGCTTCATAATCTGTAAAAGCTATTTCAGAAAGTATGACAGAGATTGAATGAATGAATATATTGAAAGCCCATATACATACTAAGTACACAATAAATGTTAGATATTATTATGCAAACATTATAGATAACATCTGTCTATATTAACATAGAAAATTATCATGTTGAGCAAAAGTTACAGACTAGTTAGTAATACAGGATTTATATTTATGTAGAATGTTTACCTTTATGTAGAATATGTTTGTATGCATAGAATTCTGAAAAGATGTTTACTACAATTTTAGTGCTGATCTCTGATAGTGGTATTTCAGATTATTTTCTTTTCTTTATTTTCTGATCTGGTATTTTTTATTAACAGATAAGATAATAACTCCTGAAATGGCAAGCTAGGAAATTTAAATCAGCTTTTCTACTGGGAAAACAAAAACTCCAGATAAAATATGAAAATCACAATTTTAAAGCCCTAAGGAGCTAGTTAGATAGGGAGGAATTACCAAGCCAAAATCTTGGAAGAAGTAAAGTGACTCACTCAAAGCAACTTTGATTCGGAGAAAATTTGCTGATATGTTAGGAAACAACTGCTAACTGAGCTGCGCTTTTGATGACTGCACGTGACAAGGGGAAGGGAGGTGAGAACCAAGGTTTTGAAGCTCAAGATAGGGGGTCTAACTCTCGTTATTGTTGTTCAGTCACCCAGTCATGTCCGACTCTGTGACCTCATGGACTGCAGCATGCCAGGCCTCCCTGTCCCCACCATCTCCTGGAGTTTGCCAAAGTTCATGTCCATTGCATTGGTGATGCTCATTCTTACGTAGACCTGTTAGGCTGGTGTCTTGATCGGCTTTATCGTCAGAGTAAGGGTGCACTAAAAGTAATTCTCTCTTTATTCAGTTTCTTTCTTTGTTTCCTTCCTTCTCTTCTTTTCTTCCTCCCTTCCTCCATCTCTCTCTCCCTTTCTTCCTTCCTTTCTTATCCTTCCTCCACCTCCCTTCTCTTTCTCTGTTTCTTTTCTTCTAAGGTTTGCAGCCTGATTTAACATCATCTGGACAATCCAAAAAAACCATAAAGCCCTGAACTTGGATTCAGGTGGTTCCAGACTAGTGATGAGCAAGAGCAAACAAAAATCCTCTCTTAAAGGACCTTTGTAGCTTATTTTATACAGAATAGCTTGTATCTCCTAATCCCCTATCCCTCTGTTACCTCTCCCCCCTTTCCCTTTTACCACTGGTGGCCATTAATTTGTTCTCTCTCTCTGTGAGTCTGCTCCTTTTTTGTTATATTTACTAGGTTGTTGTATTTTAAGACTTCACATAACGAGTGATATCATACAGTATTTGTCTTTTTGTCTGATGCATTTCACTTAGCCTAATGCCCTCCAAGTCCATCCATGTTGTTGCAAGAGGCAAAATTTCATTCCTTTCCATGGTTGATTAGTGTTCCACTGTGTATATATATATGGAGAAGGCAATACCCCACTCCAGTGCTCTTGCCTGGAAAATCCCATGGACGGAGGAGCCTGGTAGGCTGCAGTCCATGGGGTCACGAAGAGTTGGACACGACTGAGTGACTTCACTTTCACTTTTCACTTTCCTGCATTGGAGAAGGAAATGGCAACCCACTCCAGTGTTCTTGCCTAGAGAATCCCAGTAACAGTGGAGCCTGGTGGGCTGCCATCTATGGGGTCGTACAGAGTCGGACACAACTGAAGCGACTTAGCAGCAGCAGCACTGTATACATATCTTCTTTGTACATGCAGCTCTCTTTAAAAATGTTTTACTTTAAAATTTTTCATTTTATGTTGGAGTACGTTCGATTCACAATGTTTTGTTAGTTTCAGGTGTATGGCAAAACGACTCAGTTATACATATACATGTATCTGTTCTTTTTCAAATTCTTTTCCCAATAGGTTATTACAGAATATTGAGCAGAGTTCCCTGTGCTATACAACAGGTTCTTGTTGGGACCATTCATCTCTTGATAGACATTTAGGTTGCTTCCATATCTTGGCTATTGTAAATAATGCTGCAGTGAACACTGGGGTGCATGTATTTTTTAATTTTTAAAAATTAATTAATTAATTTTAAATTAATGGTTTTGTTTTATTTGAACACATATCTAGGGATGGAATTGCTGGGTCATATGGCAGTTCTAAGCACCAAGAGTATACAAAGTGAAAGTCACTCAGTCATGTCCAACTCTTTGCGACCCCATGGAATTCTCTAGGCCAGAATACTGGAGTGGATATCCTTTCCCTTCTCCAGGGGATCTTCCCAACCCAGGGATTGAACCCAGGTCTCCCACATTGCAGGCAGATTCTTTACCAGCTGAGCCACAAGGGTTCTCTTTACTCCACATCCTCATACTTACTTGTGTGCTTTTTGATGATATACCATTCTGACAGGTGTGAGATGATATCTCATTGTGGTTTTGACTTATATTTCCCTGATGATTATCGATGTTGACCATCTTTTCATGTGCTTGTTGACCATCTGCATTTCTTTTTTGGAGAAATGTCTATTTGGGTCTTCTGCCCATTTTTAAATCAGGCTGTTCTGTTTTTTTTTTTTTGCTGTTGAATTGTATGAGGTGTTTGTATATTTTGGATATTAACCCCTTATTGGTCATATCATTTGCAAATATTTTCTCCCACTCAGTAGGTTGTCTCTTCATTTTGTCCATGGTTTCTTTTCCTGTGCAAAAGCTTTTACATTTAATTAGGTCTCATTTGTTTATTTTTGCTTTTATTTTCTTTGCTTTAGGAAACAGATCAAAAAAACAAAAGAAAACCTATTGCCACAACTTACGTCAAAGAATGCTCTGCCTATGTAAGATAGCCTTCTTGTGAGTTGAGACAGTATGGTGAGAATGTCATCTGTCAGTGTGGGGAGGGTGGGTGCATGAAAATTGTCTGAGGTACACCTGGAGCCACAACAGTCTTGGGAAGTATATTTAGAGAGAGATACTAGATTGTCATCAAGGAAGGTATAGCAGACATCACTTTTTTTTTCTTTTTTTTGCCTGTAATCACCCTTCCTTTCATCTTGGAATAACACTTCCCTTTGGGGACCTTATCGTACGCTCCATCTATGTTACTTTCAATCATAATACCCAGCAGTCATGGAGATGGGCACATAATCTGTTTGGGCAGGTGTAAGAAAACACCACAGATGGGTAGCTTATAAACAGTAGGAATGTATTTCTTCCAGTTCTGGAGGGTAGCAGATTGGAGTGCCAGTGTGATTGAGTGAGCAGCTTCTTCCAAGCTTTGGACTTCTTCTTGTATCCTCACAACAAGAGGGTAGGGGCTAGGGAATCTCTCTGGAGCCTCTTGTATAAAGTATAATGCCATTCCCGAGGGTTCCCACCTCATGACTTAAGCACTACCCAACCATCCCACCTAGGAATACCATCACCTTTTCAGGTTCAGATTTCAACATATGAATTTGAGGGCGGAGACATAAATATTCAGACCATAGCACTAAACCAAGTTATTCAGAAGTCTTCCCCAGGGTTTTCTTTTCTTTTAATTGGTGCCATAGAATGAGTTTAATCCTTCTTGGATAAAAAGATGTGAACTATGGGAGTGGCTGATGGCCTATTTTCAACCATGTGAAGGAAGCTGATCTTAGAAAATGAGCTGGACACCAGAGGGGATCAGAGAGGGAATTGGAGAAGGAAACACTTGGAAGTATTCAAGTCCTTTGTTCCATTAGCCCTGAGGGTCAGCTTCATCCCTCTCTTTCCCTTCTGTTCCAAAGATTTACCTTTTTTGCCACAGCCAGTTGAAGTCCTAATTGTTCTGCCAAATCAGAGGGAAGCAGCAGGGCAAGCAAGAGAGCTGTGTCTAAGGGTGAGGTTATTAAAGCTGAGCTGGATAAACAGATCAGAAGCCAGGGAGTGGAGGCAGGTGACACTCACTGATTCGGAGGGGATCAAAGCAACTGAATAGTAATTGACTGGAGTTGCTTCAGGGCCCATTTTTTGGGTTGCTGGTGGTGGTGGGTTTTTTTTTTTTATTATTTATTTTGTTTTGTTTTGCCACCTACATTTCATATGGGCTTCCCAGGTGGCACAGTGGCAAAGAATTCACCTGCTAACGCAGGAGCTGCCAGAGACTCAGGCTCAATTCCTGGGTTGGGAAGATCCCCTAGAGAAGAAAATGGCAACCCATACCAGTATTCTTGCCTGGAAAATTCCATGGACAGAGGAGACTGGTGGGCTATAGTCCATGGGGTCACAAAGAGTTGGATATGACTAAGCACACACCACTGATAAGGAGGGGATCAAAGCAATTGAACTACTGACTGGAGTGCTTCAAAACTCATTTTTCTGGGTTTGTTGGTGGTATATATTTTTTTAATCTTCATTTTTTTTTTGTTTGCCACCTACATTTCATGGGGTAAAGCCTAAAGAAGCCTTTGAATGTTACACAGAACTCTCAGTACCGAGGCCGCAAGTTATCTGTGGATAGTTACGGAGAAATGAGAGAACTAGATTTTAAAATAAAGGGTTTTCTGAGATGATACACAGAAAAACATAAATTGAGAGGAACAGTTGATGTTAGTCAGAAAGCATTAATTTATACCTATGAATTTTTAGTTACTAAAATCTTGCTGGATATCCATGTTGACTCTTAGGGGCTAAAATTAGCACTAATTTATGCTGTGGTTGTTAGGAAGAGTCAGGTATGTTTAGAAAATGTTGCCCTAGATGGGAATCAGCGTAACATCAGTCTCAGTTTAGCCCCAGGCTCCCTTAACGGCAGCCACTCACTCTGTAGGCGTGTTTCCCATGAGGGATTTGATGGAGACTTTTCTTGTAGAGTTTATTGCTGAGACATGGTATTCATGCCTTGGCTTTGTACCTTGTGTTTCTTCCCTCATCACATGCTGCCTCCCCCTGCCAAGTTAGGGTGGCATTATTTCATAGCTTTTAAGAACAGACATTTCACCTTCCACATGGTTTTAACTGGGGAGAGTGTCCTTGTAACACCCACTCCTCACAAATATTGATATTTGACAACAATACATGTTGTCAAGCACAAGTCCTAGTACAAGAAACGCTTAGTAAGAGGTAGGAACCCCAGCTAGCTAACTTGGGATCAGCAAAGAATTAAAGTCCTGATCAGCAACCAGAGTGCAGGGCCAGTTGGGAAACTGGCTGCATGCCTGGCATCAGGAAGGGAGACTGCCCTTAAGCCTTGGGGCTTGGCTTTTCCAAGAGCAGGAACTGGCTTCCCTCACCAGTGGGATTGGCAGATCCCAATATGCTGCCATGCTGGATGGTGGCAGGCAACATTCTGCCTGCATGGAAGGGACAGGCCGCTAGTCTTTGTTCTTAGCAGCTGGATTAGAAGGGCTGGGATAGACTAGGTTGATAAGTAACTCACCTGGAAATTCTAAAATTTGAGATCATCCTTTCTTTTTGGGTGCGTGCACAGAAAAAAATCTAAAATCCATCGTGGAAAGCATGATTATTTGTTTTTATAAAGCTATGACAGCAAGATCAAACTAGTCAATCCTAAAGGAAATCAACCCTGAAGATTCATTGGAAGGACTAGTACTGAAGCTGAAGTTCCAGTACTTTGGCCACTTGATGCGAAAACCCAACTCATTGGAAAAGACCGTGATGCAGGGAAAGATTGAAGGCAGGAGGAGCAGGGGGTGACAGAGGATGAGATGGGTGGATGGCATCACCAGCTCAATGGACAAGAGTTTGAATGAACTCTGGGTGATAGTGAAGGACAGAGAAGCCTGGTGTGCTGCTGTTCACGGGGTCTCAAAGAATTGGACACAACTGAGCAGCTGAACAAAATGAAGTGTTTCTCCCTCTATGTAGTGCTTTCAAGTATTTCTCCTTGTTCTAAACAAGTAAACACTCTGATAGTTGAGATCTCTTCTCTTCTGCTGGCATTTTTTTCAGTTCCCTACCTCTACATCCCTTCTGGACATCATTCTGGATTTGAAGCCCCATGGAGCAGAGCTGAAAATGTCTACCTGTGGTATCTCTTCCCAGAACTGTCTGTGTCACAGCTGCATCCACAGCCGCCCAGAGGAGTTTGGTCTCGAGGGGATTCACTGAGCACTTCTGAGGTCCCAGGCACCGGGGCAGATACTGGACACATGATCCTGGACAAAACAGGATTGTTCCCTGCTGTCACAGAGCTTATCTTAATCAGCTGTTGTTATGAAACAGGTGGCAGGCTTTACAAGAGGTCTGGTAAAATTCTGCCTTGAGCACTGGAGTACCCTAAGGATTTAGAAGGATGTGCCAGTCTCAAATACAACTGTGACTGTGCTTCACCCAGTCAGTTTAGGGTGAGTGATGTAGGTATTAGAGGCCAAAGTGGTTTAGGACCTGGGAGTCCTTCTCAGGGTCTGCCCAGTGCAGAACTCTTTTCTACATGGTAGGATGTGACTTCCCCTTTGGCCTCAGGGATGAACATACAAAAAGAGAAAACAAGGAAGACAGAGCTTCTGGGCTACTGTTCATCAGAAAAGTCAACTTTATATTTCCAAGCAGATTTATCCTGACAGTTTTTCTTTCCCACTGAACTCAAGCCCCTGTCTGGGAGATATGAAGTCCAAATTGGGTCTCAGAGCAGTTTGATCCCTAACAGATGGACTGCTGTTCCTTTATACTCTCCTGTTCAGTTTCTTGCAGAAAAAGATTCTTGCTCTGACTATTTTGCTGCTGGCCAGAGATGATATTTTGTTCTTAGTTTCTGAGTAGCTGCATTTGGGTGATTCAGGATGGAATGAAGAGGAGAAATGCTATCAGGTTGCCCACTCATGGTTTGGAGGCCCATTGCTGTGAAGACTGAGGAGCCAGGCAGAGGCAATTGTGGGCAGAATCAGGGGCTGCATATGTTGGGTGGGAGGAGAAGGGAGTGATCAGGGACAGTGCTTGAGCTTAGGGGTCTTGAGGAATGAAAGGACAGCACAGTAAGTCTGGCCAGATCCTATCTGTGAACTCAAACCAAAGGGAAGGGAATTCACTCTTCCTGAGCTGGGCTCTGTATACATGTCATGCTACTTAATTCTTTGCAGAAAGTTGAGCACCATGAGGACCTGAAGCCGAAGAGACTAAGTCCTGTTCCTGAGGCCACACAGAAGATGTTGGCCTCAAGTTTAAACTTGGGCCTACTGATTCCAAAACTGGTACCCTGTCTGCCCCACTAAGCCCTCTGGATGGAGAAGAGCCCCTGATCACCTGCCATTCAGAACAATACCAGTGATGTTGTCCTAGGGCACAGAGGACGAAGACTCAACTCCCTGCTGCCTTTCTGTCATTCAGGGGCTAGTCTCTGGCTGTCAGTTTCTGTTGACTCATCTCCCGGTGCAGAGAAGGCAATGGCACCCCACTCCAGTACTGTTGCCTGGAAAATCCCATGGATGGAGGAGCCTGGTAGGTTGCAGTCCATGGGGTCGCTAAGAGTCGGACACGACTGAGTGTCTTCACTTTCACTTTTCACTTCATGCGTTGGAGAAGGAAATGGCAACCCACTCCAGTGTTCTTGCCTGGAGAACCCCAGGGATGGGGGAGCCTAGTGGGCTGCCATCTATGGGGTCGCACAGAGTTGGACACGACTGAAGTGACTTAGCAGCAGCAGCAGCATCTCCTGGTGTTTTTCTGGCAAGCAGCCAACCCATTCATTCCCTATAGTGGGACCACCATAGGGCCATGTAGGTGCCTAGAAAAAGCAAAATTTTCCAGATCGAGGTTCATTCTCAGACTGTTAAACTAGATCCTCCAATACGAGTGATAGCACGTGGCCTGGTTCACTTCGATTTCAGCAATGTGGTCCCCTCTCTCTCTCGCTGTGAATGCTTGAGTTCTGTAGCTCCGGTCCACGCAGAGGAATGGTTTACAGACGATGCTGGCCATACTTGAGGGGCGTGGGGGGTGTCAGACATGGGCAGGAGTTGTGATCTTCCACAGCCCCAACATGGATGTCAGCCAGATTTTTGGGGTGTCACGACTAGCTCCTGAGACTGAGCCTCCTGTGGGACCCTTCCTTTCCAGGTGGGATCCACCACTTCCAAGGGGCATCATCTCTGTAACGAAGGGAGAGTAAACAGGAAAGAGGAAAGGCTGTCCTTGTGAATCAGAGGCTTGAGAAGGGGTGGGAAGCCAGCTCGGAGATTGGGCAAGGCTTTGGAGATGGTGAAGAACCACAGCTGGGTGATCCTGTCCGCTATGTGGATGCGACACAGTTGATTCTCCTATGGGCCGATTTTCTTTTTTTTTTTAAATAGAACACTTCCCCTGCTAATAAGCTAGCAGAGCTCTGTTCCTCTCTTTATAAGAGGGTGCGGATGACGTAGTTCTATCAGCACTTCCCTGTGTTTTTTCAACTGTAGCTTTTTCATCTCACACCTTGCAGCTACAGATTTATTCTTCATATTCACTCCTCTCCTGCCTCCTTGTTTAAATCTTTCTAAAAAACTCAGCGCAAACGTGCTGCCGTTGATGGAGCTCCAGCTATGTGCCAGGGGTCTGTTTAGCATCATATATGCACTTAGCTCATTTAATCTTCCCAGCAACTTTAGGTGTACATCTCCAGTTCACAAATGAGAAAATAAGCCCAGAGAGGTTCAGCAACTTGCTCAAGGGTGCACAGCTTCTTATAAGTGGTAGAACTGGGATTTGAGCTTAGATCTGTCTCGTCCCAAGGACCGTGCTCCAGGCACCCCCTTCTGGCAGTGTCCTACTCTGTGAGGTTAAGAGGCTCTTCAGGTCTCACTCTAGTATCTGTGATGTTGGTGGAGGGAAAAGGAACCCTACCTGCAGCGGGGGCTCCCAGGGAGTGGCAGGGCCATGTAACTGGGACTCCGGGTCTTGGCTTTTGGCAGAAGCTCCTCCAAACCTGCTTGATGCTCCAAGCAGGCAGTCAGGGAGCCTCCTGCCCCCCTCAGGGAGGCAGCTGCTATTTTCAGCTCTGTGATGTGAGCAGGCCCCCCAGAGAAAGAATTATTGCAAACCTGGCCTTTTCCCCTCTCTGTTCCAGTGACTGCAACTCCTGGCTGCAGCTGGAGGTCTAGATTGCAAGATACGGAAAGAGTTGGGCCCATTTTCTGATCACTTCTTGGCAGTGAGTGCTCATGTTTTTACAGCAGCCACAGGCTGCTTCCTGGAGTCTCCTTCCTGGAGACTCTAAGGTGGAAATAAGCAAACTCACCTCTTCCCACTTTCCTGGCCCCCGTCAGGCAGCTGTCTGGATTTGCTGTGGTCACAGCCTCCCTTCACTGGGCAGTGGCCCTCATTAGAAGAGGTTGATTTCAGGGCACTCCTGGAAATGTGTTGCAGGTGGGCTCTAGGGCACTTGGCTTGTCTGCTGCCTCTTCAGCTCTGTTTGCTTTGTCTAATTGTGTTTTCTCTGCCGATTTGTCTCTTCCCCACTTTGTCTGAGGTGCATCTGGTACCCATTTGGCTGGGGAGGGAGCAGAAGCAGGGTTGTTAATTGACTGCTTGGCACAGGGCTACAAAAAGTAAACTCAGGAGAAAGACAAGGTCTGAGAGCGTGGAAAATGTGGTTGGTTGAAGCCCTTGCACATAGCAGAAATCCCACAACCTCCATCCTTCTATCTAGGTTCTGTCCAGAAACGGGACAGGCCAAGTAAAGGACTTTGATGTGATCCTGAAACTGAGTGGCAACTCCGACTTCAGCAGAAGCCCCAAAGATGGCCCATTGTCCTTTCCAGGGCTTCTGGGCAGGTGGCCAGGGTACCACGAGGCTTTGCTTGCTGGGAGGGGAGAAGGGAAGGGCTAGAGAAGATCACCTGTGTCTCTGTTCCTGCTTTCATCTGGTTTGCAGTTGGGCATCTGGTTCAGCAGGAATTTTGGCTCCCGACCCAGGTCTTGTTACAGGACGCCCGATAGAAGTAAAGGTGAAGCGCTTGGAATCCCCATTCCTGGCAGGGACCCAGGGCCAGCCCAGCCACAGCGGGGGCCACTCTCAGCCTGTTCACCTGCCTGCTTGTCTGTGTCTCTGACTTTGAGAGACCAAAAAGAGCAAGGGTCTCAGAGTCACACTATTTGGGTTTCAAATTGTGTTCCTGTTTTATGTGTGTCATCTGATAAGTGCCTATTCATTTTGGAGCCTCAGTTCCCATCTGTAAAATGTGACAAATCACACTTTTCTGAAGAGTAAATGAAATGCTTGAAAGCATACCTCTCTAAAGACTTCACACATATTACTTCATTTATTCCGTACAAACCTAGGAGGAAGTAGTATTATCATCATCATCACCATCCTGCTTTATGGAGGAGGAAACTGAGGCAGAGACAGGCTGGGACCTGGGACCCACCACCGAACTGCTTGCACCTGGACAGTCTTCTCCAGCAGCAGCATACAAAGAAACAAGTTGTTTATTAACTAAGTAGTGTCCAACTCTTTGCAACCCCATGGACTGCAGCACGCCAGGCTTCCCTGTCCTTCACTATCTCCTGGAGTTTGCTCAAACTCATGTGCATTGAGTCAGTGATGCCACCCAATCATCTCATCCTCTGCCGCCTGTTTCTCCTCTTGCCTTCAGTCTTTCCCAGGAGTCTTTTCCAGTGAGTCGGCTCTTTGCATCAAGTGGCCAAAGTATTGGAGCTTCAGTTTCAGTATCAGTCCTTCCAATGAATCTTCAGGGTTCAATCCCTTTAGGATTGACTGGTTTGATCTCCTTGCAGTCCAAGGGACTCTATAAGAGACTAAAGAAACTATAAGGGACTCATGTGCAGCTGGGGCAGTTATGAGCCATAGGATACAAAAAGGCCACAAACCAATTGCTGTTTCTTAGGTGCCTGAAGCAAAAGCAGGGTACTGCACATGATCCCAGCACACAGCACCACCACGGGGGTGGGCAGACCATCCAAGCTAGCCAGCTGCTGCCCCACCCAGGGACCTGGCCCGTGTTACCTTATCTAAGGACCTAAGCAGCTCCTCTCCAGCAGCCAGCAAGGATACCTGTTCCTTGTCGCTCCCTCATGCTGCCGCATGGACCCCAGTAGAGGTGTGCCTGCCTGTTACCAATTTCTATTGATTGAAGAGTCCAAGGGCCCAGGTCAGTAACAGAGAAGCTAGTAGCTTATGGTCTTACCTCTAGGTAGTGGCAGAGCCCAGACCCCAGGCAGCAGTGACACCCTGAGCCTGCATCCTGAGGCTCTGCTCTTCTGCCTCTGGGAAAGCAGGGAAGCCCCTGGGGCCTGGGCAGGGAAGGCTCACGCTGAACACTGGCCCTTCCGCTTACTGCCTAGGGGCTGCTGGAGCTGCTCAGGGAGTCATCTTGGCTGCTCTCTGCAAGGACAATGATGTGGGGCCAGCAAACAGTTCAAGAACAAGCGTGAGGAGCCTAGGCTGCTGGCTCAGGAAGGACTTTCGAGGCGCCAATACAAGCAAGGTCAGTGGGGAGCCTGAGGGGCAGAAGCGGGGACTGGGGAACTGGGACTGCCCCGGCCTGTCCTCTTGCGGATGCTCTTGAAATCTACACCGTCTGCTTCTGATGGGCTCTGAGGAGTCGGGAGGTCAGACCTGATCACTTGCCTTGGTGGTGATGGCTGTGTTCTCCAGGCATCTCCAGACTTGGGGTCCCTCCAGTGGTTTCTCCTGCCTCAGCCACCTTCATGAGAGTCACCTCCTCCCCTCTTAGCTTTTACCCCAGGCTGATGTTTTCACACTTCTTGTGCCACTCTAGGGCCCTGTTGCCCTGAGGCTTGACTGCAGCTCACCCGCCAGGGAGGGCAGGAGGGGTGTGTCTGAAGTCAGGGCATCCATGGAAGTGACTTTCAGTGCTTTCTTGCCCAACAGCTATGGTGAAGAGGCGACTCAGCAGTCATGAGCTGGTAGGTGCAAAACATTGAGGATGAGACCTCACGGGGGATAAAGGTGTTTGTCGTGGCCTAAAGCCATCAACTTACAACAGCTAAGTGTGGCCAGAGCATGAAGAAGATGGAAAATGGGTGGGAGAAACAGATGATGAGTATCAGTCATGGCCTTGAGATCAGCTGGGGCAGGGGACCAGCACTTGTCTCTCACCCACTTGCATTAAAAGTCTGTCAAAGGTCACAGACTTGAGTAAAGACTCAGTTGGACTTAGAGGGTCCCTGACAGATACGAGAGGTGCAGGGGACATTCCTGTGCCTTCGTTCAAATCCCCTCAGCCTCACTTGCTACCTGGCTGACTGTTTCAGGGACCAGGTCTGTTCAGGCTTCAACACAGCTCAATCCATGGTAGGGTGACTGTGTCCTGCCCCAGGGCTTCCTGGAGCGGCTATGTGAATGTCAAGTTCACTGGGTGCTCACCCAGGGATAACCAGAGATGTAGGGCAGTTAGTGCTGGGGGCCACCTGTGGCCAATGGAAGACAGGCGCCTGTGGGTAAATGCTTACCCCTTTCATCCCCTGAGCAGAGAAGCCTGAGCTGCTTCCCATCAGGCTCTATGGAAAGTCCCACAGGATGAATCTTCTGTTGTCCATGGGGGTGGTCAACTCAGTCATGGGTCTTTGGCTTTCCCGCTCTTCTCTGTCACTTCTTAGGACCAGTGTCTGGACCCCTAAGGTCACTTCCCATATAAACTACCTTCAGGGAAGCCTGTGTCTCAGGCACCACTTTTAGGGGAACTGGAGCTAAGACAGCTTTGTGTAAAGTTGTAAGAGGGAGGGAAAGGTGTGGAACAGTCCTTTCACAGAGTGGAAACATGGGAACATTGGGGAAGTAGCACAGAACTGCCAGATGTGCTGGGGTCCTGTTTGAGTGTGTGTGTTCAAGGTGAACCCCCAGCTCCTCTGTATTTTCTACCACAGCTTTGAGTATCTCAGTGTAGTCACAAAATCCATGGATATGGATTTACTCTGGAATAGGCTCTTGCCGGATGAAATTTGATGAAAAGAGAAAGGCAGGAAAAAGAAGAGAATTCCCAAAGCAGTAGTTTTAATGGTAACTCTTGGAATTAAGTAGAACAAGGAGGAAAGTGAGAATATAAGGGGAATATATATATATATTTAAAGGTGGGTGGTAGGTTGAGTGGATTGATATCAGAGAGTGGTGACGACAGAGTTTGGGACACAAGCATGAGAGTGTGGGTCAGATGGCATAGGGATTAAAGATTGTTAGAGGTGAGGGGTCATGGGTCTCAGAAGGCCAAGTATTGGATGGGTCACTATTCCACAGGGTTGTTAAGTCACCAAGAATGGTGCCAGGAATAGGGTGGAGAGTGGGATGAATTGGGAGAGTAGGACTGACATATATACACTACCACGTGTCAAACAGATAGCTAATGGGAACCCACTATAAAGCATAGGGTGCTCAGCTCGGTGCTCTGCGATGACCTGTAGGAGTGGGATGGTGGAGGGGTGGGAGGGGGGCCTAAGAGGGAGGGGATATATGTGTTCGTATAGCTAATTCACTTTGTTGTACAGCAGAAACTAATGCAACATTGTATAGCAATCATACTTCAAAAAAAATATTACTGGAAAAAAAAGGACAGTAGTTTGGGAGATAACAGTAGCAAGTCCAGATGGCAGGTCATAAAGTCTGCTGTGAATTTCAGAGGACCTGGGGGTTTTGAGGGAGGAAGGAAGATAACTGAATTGCAAGTACAACAGGACACCTCCCCCATCCTTGAGCCCCCTGGGACATAGTCTCCCCTACATCCCCGCACTTAGAAGTGAGAATGGGGGTGGGGCCGGAACGACCTCCACTTAAGAGGCTGCGGATGAGGTGGCATTTGCAGGGGACAGCCAAATTTCCATTAGGGCAAGATATGAAGGGACCTTACAAAAAACAATGAAAGATACAGGGTACTTGTTGATGACAGATCCCGAGTGTCAGGGTACATAGTATGTAAAGCTTGGAAACATGGACAGGGAGTGAGAAACAGAGAGAATACTCACCTTGTATTGTAGGAGTAGGATTATTGCAACTTTGAGAGAGAGTTTAATGTGAAGGGGCCAGTAGAATGTTTGGGGAAGATGCTGAGGCTGAGGCTGATGACGGTGATTGTCAAAGTGGTAAAGTTGAATTATAGGGAATGTGAGAAGAAGCACTGGTCTGGGAGACCGTCTTGCATCTCATTCTGGCTCCACTGTTAGTTAACTGTGTGGCCTAGACAATCAATCACATTTTCTCTCTGGGTCGGGATTCCTCCATCTATAAAATAACATGGTTAGACAGCATCACTGGTTGTCAACTTTGAGGTGGCAGAGTGGTCATACATACAAAATAGATGATAAATTTTCTGAAACAACTTTTTAAAAACATGTGTATTTGTTCCTCCTCAGCCCCCATCCCCAAGAGGTTGTATCTCATTCTCTGGGGGCAAAGACCCAGAATGTGTATTTTGGAAAAAGCGCCCCCCCCGCCCCCCTACCCCCAGCCCCACTGGATGATTTAATAAGGGCCCGTCCCCCCAGCCCAGTGTTCTTTCTTCAGGGAATTGCTTTGCTGAGAAGCTAGTCTTTTCTCTCCCAAATGTCATCGCTCAGAAAGTGATAGTGAGAAAGATGTGGTTAGTCAGAGCTGGGTCAGGGCGTTTATCAGAGGCACCAGATGCCCTGAGCTCTGCCCTTGGTGGGCAGATGGCCAAAGAGCCGACAGCTTTATTTTTACAGCTTCATTCTTTGGGCCTGTCCCCATTCAAATGCATAAGGATGAGAACTGAATCTCAGCTCAGTTTTGTTGCTGTTTTTTGGGGTTTGGGGTGTAATATCAGGCCACACCATGCTGTTGACCAACCTAAGCATTGGCTCTGCTTGAGAAGGGTGCTGCCTTGGCCGGTAATTGGGGGAAGCACAGGATATATAGGCCCAAAGGTGGGGAGTGAACTCAGCGCACTGACTCACCCTATATCCATAACACCTAGAGATGTACTCAGCACATAGTAGGGACTCAACAGATACTTGTTAAACTGAAATCTAAGGGGAAAAAAAGGAGTCAGACATGACTGAGCAACTAACATTACTACTACTACTAAGAAAAAGCAGTAAGAGATCAGAGTATAGCCATTTAGGAGAATTCATTGGCTTTCAACCACAGGAAAGAGAATGGCTTCAGAGAAGTACAATTTTATGCTAAGTCCAGCTAGCATTAGAGTTGAAGGACAGAATAAAATTTAGATCACTGACTTGCAAAGACTTGAGAGTTAATTATCTACAGAACTTCTCTGAGCAAATGTTTCTAGTAAGAAGAAAAATGATTAAGAAAGTGATCAACAAATAACAAAGAAACCATAGACCTGTAAGATTAATAGTTAAATCTGAAAAAGTTTTAGATTCAAGGTAAAAATCTTCCCAACCAAGGGACTGAATCCACATCTCCTGCATTGCAGGCAGATTTTCTACTGCTGAGCCACCAGGGAAGCCCTACTATAACTAAACTAAAATTAAAACCCCAAGTGATTTCAAGACGGTGGGGTTTGGATGGAGAAGACCGTTAGAGCTGACTAATACTGAAATTGTATCAAATCACTAGATAACTTTCAGGGAAATTATAGAGATATTAACAAATACCATAAGGTCATAGAAAACATACTTAAATATGTGTTAAAACATAAGAATGATCAACAGAAAAATGGAAATAGGTTATATAATGTCCAAAGTATTGGAGGAAAAAAATTCAAAGTATTTAAAATCAATTTAAACATACAGTTTAAAAAAAAGGGAAATGAAGATTTTTTAAAAGTAGGATACATGGAAAAGATAAGGTTGTAGAAATCCATTCATTCATATTAGTAATCATGATACTTGTAAATGGATTACATTTCCCCTATTGAAAAAGATTCACAGATTGGGTAAAAGAAAATCCAGTGTGGGTCATGATATGAAGAGATTGGAAAGCACTACTCCCAGGTGCTGCTAGCGGTAAAGGACCTGCCTGCCAACGCAGGAGACATGAGACGTAGGTTGGATACCTGGGTGGGAAAGATCCCCTGGAAGAGGGCATGGCAGCCCATTCCAGAATTCTTGCCTGGGGAATCCCATGAACAGAGGAGACTGGTTGGTTACAATCCATGGGGTTGGGAAGAGTTGGACACGACAGAAGTGACTCAGCATGCATACAGCACACACATACTTTCAGGATATACACCCAGGAGTGAAATTTCTGAAACTCTCTGACTCAGAGAGTATGTGCCTATTTGGTTTTACGAGGTGCTGCCTCACTGCTCTCCAAGTTAATTGTATTAATGACCTTTAGAGTCATATTAGAGCTCCCATTGCCAAATCTCGATATTGTTAGGCTTCAAAATTTTTGCCAGTATATGAGGTGTAGATTTTATCTCATTATTGTATTTCATGTTACTTTGCTTACTAATGAGGTTGAGCATCTTTGTATGTGTTTTTTTGCTCTTCCAGTTTATTATTTGAATAGCTTGTTCCTATCATGTTTATACATTTTGGCTTGTTCTTACTGGTTTGTAGGATTTCTTTATAAATTTGAATAGTAGCCTTTTATTAGTCATATGCACTATAGTACCTTCTCTTTGATTTGTCTTTTCATTTTGTTTATGGTATTTTGGAACTCTACAAGTTTTAAATTTTAATGAAATCAAATTCTATAGATTAGCCTTATTGTGATTTGTTAAAAAAGTCCTTTTGTTTCCTAAAGTCATAACCAGATTCCAATAAGCCCAAATTTTACTTCCTTAGGAAAGTCTTCTCCAATCCTTCAAAATAGATCATGTTCCACTGTTACGTGCTGTTAGGATTTTTTTTTTTTTGGTCATACCACATGTCATGTGGGAATTTAATTCCCTAATCTGGGATCAGACCCATGCCCCCCACAGGGGAAGGGCAGAGTCTTAACCACTGACAGGGAAGTCCCTGTTACATGCTTTTATGATACTGTTTTCTCTCTTTTATTACACTTCTCTCAGCTATAATTATACATTTATTTGCATGATTAAACAAAAGTCTGAAACCTCCACAAGGTAAACTCCACGAGGTCTCAGATCATGCCTTATATTCTCACTTTCATTACAGTAGCACCAGAATTTAACATGGTTCCTGTCACATAATGCTGCTGCTGCTGCTGCTAAGTCACTTCAGTCGTGTCCGACTCTGTGCGACCCCATAGACGGCAGCCCACCAGGCTCCCCTGTCCCTGGGATTCTCCAGGTAAGAACACTGGAGTGGGTTGCCATTTCCTTCTCCAATGCATGAAAGTGAAAAGTGAAAGGGAAGTCGCTCAGTCGTGTCCGACTCTTAGCGACCCCATGGACTGCAGCCCACCAGGCTCCTCCGTCCATGGGATTTTCCAGGCAAGAGTACTGGAGTGGGGTGCCATTGCCTTATCTGTGTCACATAATAGCTGACATTTATTAAGTTCTTACTATATGCAAGCATTTTTTCTAGGACTTTATATGTACTCATTTAATACTTAGGACCAACAACATGAGGTAGTGACTACATTAGCCACATTTTAATGACATAAAAACTGGGGCACAGAGAAATGAGTTGCGTATTCAGTATCACACAGCTAGTAGAGAGCAGGGCCAGGATTCAACCCCAGGAGGTTGAATCTAGTTCCACCAGGCCCTGGTTCCACATCCTCTGCTCTCAACCTTTAATGCATAGGGTAAGAACTCAGCAAATGTTTCCTGGATGAAATGAGTGACAAGTATACAATTTTAGCATGTTTTTATCAGAAATAGAATTAACATTTTAAAAAGAAAAATAGTATATTTGAATAACAAACTATCAGCTATATCTTAAAAAGTTATTTCTAACAGAATAACACATATTCTTTCAAATATTCATGGAGCAATAACAAAAATAAATATTAAGAAACTGATTGTATTTAAATAAGTTTCCTGGCTAAATGCAATAATAGTATGAACTAATAACAGAAAGAGGGAAAAAATACACATTTTTATTATTGTACTTGTTCTTCTGAGTATAATTTCCACAGTTAAATGCATAAGTATTCTATGTACAACTCGAACAATTTTGACGTGTACACTTAAGTACTAGGTGTGTGCTCAGTCATGTCCAGCTCCTTGCGACCCCATGGACTATAGTCTGCCAGGTTCCTCTGTCCTTGGAATTTTCTAGGCAAGAATACTGGGGTGGGTTTCTATTTCTTTCTCCAGGGGATCTTCCTGATCCAGGGATTGAACATGCATCTCTTGCAGCTCCTGCATTGACAGGCGAATTCTTTACCACTGCACCACTTGGGAGACCTGCGGGTTCAGTTCAGTTGCTCAGTCGTGTCCTACTCTTTGCAGCTCCATGGGCTGCAACACGCTAGGCCTCCCTGTCCATCACCAACTCCCGGAGCTTGCTTAAACTCATGTCCATTGAGTCAGTGATGCCATCCAACCATCTCATCCTCTGTCATCCCCTTCTCCTCTTGCCTTTAGTCTTTCCCAGGATCAGGGTCTTTTCCAGTGAGTGAATTAATTGCATCAGATAGCCAAAGTATTGGAGTTTCAGCTTCAGTATCAGTCCTTCCAATGAATATTCAGGACTGATTTCCTTTAAGATTGACTGGTTTAATCTCCTTGCAGTCCAAGGGACTCTCAAGAGTCTTTTCCAACACCACAGTTCAAAAGCATCAATTCTTTGGTGCTCAGCTTTTTTATAGTGCAACTCTCACATCCATACATGACTACTGGAAATGTATGGACTAGATGGACCTTTTGTTGGCAAATTAATGTCTCTGCTTTTTAATATGCTGTCTAGGTTGGTCATAGCTTTTCTTCCAAGGAGCAAGTGTCTTTTAATTTCATGGCTCAGTCACCATCTGCAGTGATTTTTGGAGCCCAAGAAAATAAAGTCTGTCACTGTTTCCATTGTTTCCCCACCTACTTGCCAGGAAGTGATGGGACTGAATACCATGATCTTCATCTTTTGAATGTTGAGTTTTAAGCCAGCTTTTTCAGTCTCTTCTTTCACTTTTACCAAGAGGCTCTTTAGTTGCTCTTCATTTTCTGCCATACGGGTGGTGTCATCTGCATATCTGAGGTTATTGATATTTCTCCCTGCAGTCTTGATCCCAGCTTGTGCTTCATTCAGCCCGGCATTTCATATAATGTACTCTGCATATAAGTTAAATAAGCAGGGTGACAATGTACAGCCTTGTTGTACTCCTTTCCCTATTTGGAACCTGTCTGTTGTTCCATGTCCAGTTGTAACTGTTGCTTCTTGACCTGCATACAGGTTTCTCAGGAGGCAAGTAAGGTGGTCTGGTATTCCCATCTCTTGAAGAATTTTCCACAGTTTGTTGTGATCTACACAGTCAAAGGCTTTGGTGTAATCAATAAAGCAGAATAAATATATAAAGTTTATATATATATAAAATATAAATATATATTTATATTTTATGTAGTTTATATATTTATATAATATATATAAATATATTTATATTTTATATAGTTTATATATATAAAATATAAAAAATATATAACGATGGAAGCCCATAAATACCCATTATTCAAATGAAGATCTAGAACAGTTCCACCACTCCAAAAGGACTTCTCACACCCCTTTTCATTCCTCAACCCAGAGACAATCACTGTCTGTTCTTCTTTTTAAAAACCTTATTATTTATTACGTATTTCTGAGTGCGCTGGGTCTTCACTGCTGTGCCTGGGCTTTGTGTGGTTGTGGCAAGTGGGAGCTACTCCCCAGCTGCAGTGCGGGGGGCCTGCACTGCAGTGGCTTTTCTTGTTTCAGAGCATGGGCTCAGTAGTTGTGGCACACGGGCTTGGTTGCCCTGCAGCACGTGGGATCTTCCCCGACCAGGAACTGATCCCATGTCCCATGCACTGGCAGGAAGATTCTCAACCACTGGACCATCAGGGAAGTCCCACCATCTGTCCTTGAACTTGACATAAATGGCATCTTGCTGCATGTACTCTTTTGTGTCTGGCTCGTTTCATTCAACATAATGTTTCTGAGATGCATCCATGTTAATTGTGTGTAGCAGCAGTTCATTCCTTATTTATATATTCATTTTCTGTGTAGTATCTCTTTGTGTGGATATATGACTGTTTGGTAACCGGATTTTCAGTTTGGGGTTATTGTAAATAAAGCGAATATAAACATTTGTGTACAGGATTTTTCTGAACATATACATTCATTTCTCTTAGCTATGTATCTAGTAATAAAATGTCTGGTTTGTAGGGTAGGGCCATGTTTAATTTTATTAGAAACTGCCAGAAACTCACTCTTTTCCAAAGTGGTTGTGTCATTTTATATCAATACTTCCATCAGCAATATACAAGAGTTTTTGTTCCAATTTGATCAAATACCAACATTTGATATTTGACATCATTTAAGTGACAGCCATTGGGTGGATGTCAAGTGGTATTTCACTGGAGTTTTAATTTGCATTTCTCTGATGACTGCTAATGTTGAATACCTTTAACATGTTTATTGGCCATTCAAATATCTCCTTCTGTGAGTTGCCTGTTCAAATTTTGCCCATTTAATAATAGGTTGTCTTTAATTTATCTTTGCTGTGCTGGGTCTTTGCTGTCGCACAGGGGCTCTCTCTAGTTGTGCGCACACAGGCTTTTCGTCGCAGTGGCTTCTCATTGTGGAGCATGGGCTCTGGGGTGCGCCGCCTTCAGTAGTTGTGGTGCACGGGGTTAGTTGCTCCACAGCATGTGGGATCTTCCCGGACCAGAGATCAAACCAGTGTCCCTTGCATTGCAAGACAGATTCTTAACCTTGGCAGAGTTAGTGCAGAGTTAGGACCACTGGACAGCCAGAAAATTCCCAAGGTTTTTTTAATGAACTTATGAATCAAGAAGCTAGCTTTTAAAAAAAAGTTAAGGTAACACTCCAAAAAAGCAGAAGGAAAGAATTAATAAACATGCAAAAATGTGGAAGTTAATAGAGTAAATGCAAAATTGAAGTCGCTCAATCATGTCTGACTCTTTGCGACCCCATGGATGGTAGCCCACCAGGCTCCTCTGTCCATGGGATTTTCCAGGCAAGAACACTGGAATGGGTTGCCATTTTCTTCTCCAGGAGATCTTCCCAACCCAGGGATTGAACCCAGGTCTCCCGCAGTGTAGGCAGACGCTTTACAGTCTGAGACACCAGGGAAATAAATGCAAAAAAGAATAACTAATCAAGACTTTGCAATTCCAATTATGAAAAAAGGAAGAAATTAATGAAACATTAGAAATAAGAAAGCACATGTATTCTGTTAGCAGATTTAAAACATAAAAGCATACCACGCTCAACCTCATTAAATTTGAGAAACTAGATTAAAAAACAGGTGGTTTCCTGGTAAACACAAATTCTAAAATTAAAGAGAGATAAATAATTACAGAAACATTTAGCAGTTAGTAAAAGTTAGTCATAAAGCTCAGATCATGAAGGCAGATAATTTGAGGGTTATATCACTTCTTTCTGAACACATAATAAACTTGGAAGCTTCTCAACTCATCTATGAGGCTTGGATAATGATATACCAAGACTAAACAAAGCTATCATGGGAAAATAAAACTATAGATCAATCACTGTTATGAACAAAGATATAAAAATCCTAAACAAAACATTACTAAATTAAATCCATTAATATACTAAGTGAATAATACATCTTAACTAAGTGCAGTTTATCTTTGGAATGCCAAGACATTTCAACATGAGGAAATCTATTAACATTAATTCATTTGATCAAGAATTAAGAGAGAAAAATCATAACATCATCTTGATAGATTAACAAAATTTAATTCAACAAAGACGATTTAAAAAACCACTTAACAAAATAGAAATTAAAACAACCCCTCTACAAACATCATAAGAAAGAAACCCCTCTACAAACATCATTTTCAATAGTTAATCACTAGTTTGAAATCAGAAACAAAGACGTGCCACCGACAGTAGCCTAGCAAATGGAATAGTCTTTTGGACTCTGTGGGAGAGGGAGAGGGAGAGGGTGGGATGATTTGGGAGAATGGCATTGAAACATGTATAATATCATATATGAAACGAGTCGCCAGTCCAGGTTCGATGCACGATACTGGATGCTTGGGGCTAGTGCACTGGGACAACCCAGAGGGATGGTACGGGGAGGGAGGAGGGAGGAGGGTTCAAGATGGGGAGCACGTGTATACCTGTGGTGGATTCATGTTGATATATGGCAAAACCAATACAATATTGTAAAGCTAAAAAATAAAATAAAAAAAAATATTAAACTGAACAGAAAAAAAGAGTAAAAAGAAAATATAAATATTGTAAAAGAAGAGACAGTTATTTTTACTTGCAGATAATATAACTATTTAGAAAATCCATGCAAACCAACTGAAAAATGAGTTGAACTAAGAAGAGAATTCAGCAAATTGTTCAGATACTATACCCCATTCGTAAGCAACTATGAAAATGTCATGAGAAAAAACGATGACATTTATAATACTCTAAGCCACCCAGGAATGACTAAATGAAAAAATGTTTAAGATGTACCTGGGGGAAACAGAGCTGAAACAATTTCCTAAAGATTTAAGAAAGCTTTACTGAAGAACTGCTCAGACATCTGTGTAGAGGGAGCTGTGATAGGGCCCATGTGGGTGAGATGAGTCCACATTATCATATTTGACCAACAAATTCCTATCAAGATTGTGGGTTTACTTTTTTCTTGGATAGATTTTCCAAAATTGAAAGTAACAATTCCCTCTACCTGTCAAAATTAGATGTTATTTTAACCCCTTACCCTGACGAATCCAAGCTGTTGTATTTTCTATAATTTGATTTACAGGTTTTGCAGAACTGAAAGCTAACCCTCAAAATGACCTCAAGCCATTTATTCACTGGACAGTTGAAGTATGTCATACAATAGTTGTATCTTTTGGAAGGCGACTGCAAGGGTGAAGACGGCTCTTGGCTGATCTTTAGGCAGCAGGGGAAGACTGGTATTGGCTGCAACATGATTTGGAAAGACCGGTGATCACAGAGCTGTGGAGTTAACTGCATCCAAGAATGCAGCTGGTTTCGAGGAACATCCATTCTCTGGTCACACAGAGATATTTTTCAACATGTCTTGAGCACTGAGATCATGTGCTGCTTTGCTCCTTCCAGAGGTAGGCTGGCATCAAGAACTGTAGCTGTCAAGCTCTCATGGGTTTATATGTGTGTGTGACACATTTGAAAGTGGCCTTGCAGACTAATCAAGACCTAACCTTCATGTCCCAGCTGGGAACTCCAAGAAATCAGGGCACACCTTGGGGGTCAGTTGAAGTGTTGGGGGAGAAACAGTAAAAGAGACTTTGATGTTTAAGATTCTGAAACACTGATAATCAAGCAGCCTGGGTAAAGAGGAGATGCATGATAACTACTAGGCAGCATAGTACAAAGCAGACATATCATACATGTATACCTGTGGCCAATTCATGTTGATGTATGGCAAAAACCAACACAATGTTGTAGGGTAATTATCATCCAATTAAAATAAATTAATTAATGAAAGCAGAGATATCACTTTGACAACAAAGGTCCGTAGAGTCAAAGCTATGGTTTTTCCAGTAGTCATGTATGGATGTGAGAGTTGGACCATATAGAAGGCCAAGTGCTGAAGAACTGATGCTTTCAAACTGTGGTGCTGGAGAAGACTCTTCAGAGTTCTTTGAACTGCAAGAAGATCAAGAGTCCATCCTAAAGGAAATCAACCCTGAATATTCATTGGACAGATGCTGAAACTGAAGCTGCAATACTTTGGCTACCTGATGCAAAGAGCTGACTCACTGGAAAAGACCTTGATCCTGGGAAAGATTGAAGGCAAGAGGACAAACAGGCGGCAGAGGACGAGATGATTGGAGGGCATCACTGACTCAGTGGACGTGAGTTTGAGCAAACTCCGGGAGATAGTGAAGGACAGGGAAGCCTGGTGTGTTGCAGTTCATGGGGTCGCAAAGAGTTGGACACAACTTAACGACTGAACAACAAAAACAAAATGTCAGGTTAGAGACATTTTCCAAGAAGCTGGTAGCTTCTATTGAGCTGATGAGAAGTCATAAATATATATGCCTTTCTAGGGCTGGTATGAGGGCTTCCCCAATGGCTCTAGCAGTAAAAAATCCACCTGCAGTACAGCAGATGCAGGTTCAATCCCTGGGTCAGGAAGATCCCCTGAAGGAGGAAATGGCAACCCACTCCAGTATTCTTGTCTGGAAAATCCCATGGGCAGAGGAGCCTGGCAGCTTACAGTCCATGGGGTCACAAAGAGTCAGACACGACTGAGCTCATGATGGATGGAGGGCTGGTATGATCCGAAAAAAAAATTAGAACACCCTACATGTAAATTAAAATACTCTAACAACTCCTGATTCCAGGGGGGACCATGGTGGCAGGATGGCTCCCATAAGCGTGTTCCTTCAGGTGTCAGTTCATCCATTGAATGTCCATGGCCTGCCTCCCGTGTTCCAGTCCCAGTGCATAGTCCAGGTTGATGAGTGTAGAAACCAGGTCCCAGCAGGAACAATTAAAACGGCTTTGGGCTTTTGCCCATTTTCATAGCCACCTTGCTCTCCGTGGTTAATAGAGACTGAGTGTGGAGTAAGTGATTTCCTGCTAGTGGCAGGAGTCCAGAGGCCACAGCTGATCGCTGCCCTGCTCTTCACTCCAGTCCTGCCCGAGGGCAAAGCAGGAAGTCACCTGCCTGCCTCAGGCCCACATGGGCATCTGGCAGAGGACACGAACAGCAGCAGCTGTAAGAGCAGTGGGTTGTTTTCTGGTTTCGGAGCAAAGAACAACAAAATATCCTGTTTGACTAAATTGAGGGAAGCTGGCCAGTTCTGAAACAGGTGGTCTGTTGATTTTGCTTCTTGACAACAATTAACTGAGGTTTTGTGTCCTGTTCTCAACACCCCACATCTCCTGCCTGGATCCGGTGTAGCCAACAGCCCTGCCTGACAAGGTTCCTTTGGGGACACCAGCAAGCCCTGCATGAACTCCGCTCCACTTCGGGTTTTGGGTCTGATCTCAAGTTCATTCCTCAGTCAACTTAGGATAATGGCATGTATTGTCTGGGCTGGAAGGTACCTCGCATCCTGTGGGGAAGGAGGCTGAATAAGTTAGTTTCAAAATAATGATGATGAGGTCCACGCAGCAGAAGGATGAGCCCGTTCTTTGGCTGTTCAGATGCCTTTTTAGGTGAAAGGAAAACCACAGCAACAACCTCCCAAGTGGGAACTTAAACACAGTAGCATCCAGGTGCTCAGATATTTGAAAGCCACAATTTAAAACCATATGTAAAACCAACAGGTTCGGGAGTGATGAGACTTTTTTTGGAATTCTTGTTTTGCATCTGACCCCTAACATGTCTGCTTCACCTCTCTTCGGAATATACATTGTCAAGCTGTTTATCGGGTTTGAGATCATGTTTATCTGGCTCCAGCCACTCTGGAGAAGGGAGTGGGTTTTGTTGGTTTGGTGTTTGTTTTTAAGTTCTACATTTCTCTCTGGAGCATTTGGAAAGGGTACTTGAGTGGAATTCAGTACACATATAAGACTTTTAAAAGTCAGATATCATAGGATGAAAAGGAAGGCTGAAAAAAAGGAAATGCTGTTTGCATAAAACTGACATTCCCTGACTTTGCCAAATTTTGTTCCAGAGGTTAGTAACCTTCTGTTTCAAAACAGGAAAGAAGCTGAATCACAGGGAGTCACCTACACACAGACTTTGCTAGATAATTATCCAGCTGACAGTTCAGAGAGCTTAACAAACCCTACTCAGTGGCCTCTGAAGACTGAATTCATTATGCCTTAAATAAGAGAAAAAAAATCCCATTGGGATTTTCAGATCTTAGTACTTTCTTTAAATATGTGGTTTACCTGTTTAAGGACTTGGCAAACAGGATAAAATGTCTTTCTTGACAGTTACATCTCAGGCTTTAATTATTCCTATTTTTGATCTTCTAGCTGTGGATCTAGAATTAAACAGTCTTCCTTTAATGTGGGTAGTTGCTTTTTAAAAAAGCTGTTTTCAACTTGTAGACTTTTTTTTTTTCCCCTGCATGAACGGCTGGGTGGAGAGAGAAAAGAAAGTGCCAACTACAACCTTTTGTTTTCCTGGGAAGCTGATGGCAATTATCTGGAAATGTCTGGTGTGTCTTGTGCCACACAGATTGGGAGAAAGTGTGAGGAGTGCTCAGAGGTGCCGCGGGGGAGACAGACACAGGGGCACAGCCAAGGTAGCTTCCTCCACCCATGTCCTTCAGCAGCAGTGACGACGGTCTTTGTTCCCACCTGCTTGGTGGGCTGTGAGGTCAGGAGTTGCAGGTGGGGAGAGCCATTATGTGGGGCTTGGGAATTTTATTTCCATAACTTCTATCCAAGTGGCCAGAAAGGACAGGTTTACCTAAGAGGATTCTCTTTTAATCTCTGTTGTTGTAGCTTAAAAAAAGATGGCTATTAAGAGAGGACCTATTAAGAAAAATCAAAACAGTCTCCTGTGTGCCTCCCACATTTTGGGAGAGTTAGGAACTTAGCAAAACTGTCTTTTGTTCCCCATCTTAGGTTCTGGGGTGGGGCTGTGCGTGGTGGTGGTGGTGAGGTTGACATATGTGGGTCTTTTTAAAAAATTATGCATGTATCTGTTTGCAAAATGTAGATATATATTTCTCTCTGTGGAAGTGAGGCAGAGTGGGTATACGGAAATGTGAGTAAACAAGATAGTTCCGGAGAAAGAGGAACCGTCCCAAGAACAGGAAGGACTGAACTCTCTGGGATCACAATAAACAGGCAGAGAGAGCCTGCAGTGTGATGGATTAGCTCGGAGTGGAGAGCTGACTGGGCAGTCTCTATTCTTTCTCTCCTGAGACACGAAACCTCCGAAGAACCCTGCTAATGATGAGAGGTTACTGAGGCATGAGAAAGCAGCAATAAAGCAGTCAGCAACAGCGTGGCTGTGCTTACTACGTTCCAGACACTGTTCTCAGTGCTTTGGACACCTAAACACTGTGTGCAGTGTTTCATCCTCACAGCAACCCTGTAAAGGAGGAGCTGTTATTACCCCCATTTTACGGTTGTTAGAAACCGAGGCACAGACAGATTAAGAAACTTGGCTAAAGTCACATACACAGTAAGTGGGAAAGCAGCATGTAAACTTAGGTAGTCTGAGACCAGAGTCCATGCTTATTATTGTTTAATCGCTAAGTCGTGTGCAACCCTTTGCGACCCTACGGACTGCAGCCCATCAGGTTCTTCTGTCCGTGGGATTTTCCAGGCAAGAACCCTGGAGTGGGTTGTCCTTTTCTTCTCCAAGGGATCTTCCCAACCCAGGGGTTGAACCTGGTCTCCTGCTCTGGCAGGCAGATTCTTTACCCCTGAGCCACCAGGGAAACCCAGAGTTCATGCTGTTAATGACTAAAAGTTTACTAGTAAGAAAAAAAATTAGGTAAAACAATAAGTCTAGGTAGGAAATGCTGTGTCCAGGACTTGAAGGGCATTAGAATGGGGATGGGAAATTCCACTAGAGGAACTGGAGGTAGTCAAGGGAGGGAGAGAGGGAGGAAGATTTTCTGCATCACTTATCGGAGCCACCACCTCCCTGAGTCATCAGATCCCCACCACATTCCAAGCTGGATGCGGACTGTCTTGAGGAGCATGTGATCTCTAGTGGAATCAAGAGAAAGTAGTCTCTGGCCCCAGCTTGTTCCCAGGCTGACACATGAGGATGAAAGTGTGTAGGGTTTAGAATCTCTAGGGGCTGACTGCCTGTGCCTGTCAGACAAGTTGAGGACCCGTCCAAAGGGAGGATGGTTGTGGTGAAGAGACACCAGATGATTAACAGGGTTGCCTGCCAGCCATCAGTGGGTCTTTGAGAGAAGCTCAGAGCACTCAACAGCAACCAATACTGAACTCCAGAACAGGGTCTCCAGCATGACTGAGCAAGGAGTTATCATGAGGCTTTTACCTTCTCTTCTTCATAAAGGAGGATACATGGGCTTGGAGAGGTTCAATGACTTGCCTGCAGCTCTGCAGCTGGCAAACAGCAGAGCCAGGATGAGTGAAGCTATGGCCGTGTCCTCTACCCCATGTGTTCAGCCACAGGTATCACACCAAGACCCTGGCTATGCCTCTGTGTGTGGAATTATACAACCTCCTCTTTTCTGATTCAGCTGGGCTTCATATGAACACCCAACCCCCAGCTAAAAGTTTATTTAATGTTTCCCATGGGACACTAATAAACATAGGTGTGACCAAAATTATCAGGGCTTTGAGGAGGGTGGCAAAAATGACTCATTTCTCACTCTGTCTATAATGGCAGAGGTGCTGCTTTGGGACCAAGTGCTGTGAAATCACAGGTGCAAAAACCAGAGCTGTTGGCTCATAGCCAGTGAACTGCTCCATGCCCTTCCTAAACCAGAAGGTTCTGCAGCCCCCAGTCCTTCTTCTAGAGCAGGCATGTAGGTCATATCAAATTTAGCTTCCATGATACCCTGTCCTCAGGGGGGTTTTGTGGCGGGGACAAAGAAGGGGTTTTTAGTGACACCAAACACAAGAGCTACATATTACTAAACACTTCCTACACATCAGCGTCCTTGGCGTGAATTATCTCATTGGATTAACATACCAACCTGATGAAGGGACTGTTTCTGAAACCCATTTTATGGATGAGAAGACTAAAGCTTAAGTAGATGAAGTCAGTTGTTCAAGTTACGTGACCTGAAAGAGCCTCAGAGAATAACTATCAGGAATACTGTCCCTCTCGTTTTGATTGTGTGAGATGACACATCTGTTGCAATAGGTTGAGTTTGGAATCAAACCTGCTGTCTGTGGCCTAAAGGGAAACCTGATGCTGCCCTATTTCTCTGGCCCCTGACCTTGGCCTCTGAGGCCGTGGGAGTCCTGAAGAGGGAGTTCACTCAGCTCCAAGAGGAAGGAAGCCCCTCGTCATTTCCCCAAATGAAGCCTCCTACTTCCCCTCTTTCAAACGGACTTGGAAGAACTCCTGAGTCTGGTCTGGGATTAAGGGTCGTAGGGATAGAAAGTCTTCCGAGCTATATAATTTCAGGTCTGGTCAGGAGGTCTCTGGGAGGAAGATATCCTTAAGCATCAAATCTGAGTGACAGGCTGAAAACTTCAAGGTCTTTCTGTATCAGAGAAAGAAGTTTGTTGAACTAGAACTGGATGTGCAAGGTGGTCATCTCAGGTGGATTTTCCCTTGGGGTCGGGGGCAAAATTATAGTGCAAAGCATGGGATTCAGCCCATTGTATCTCCCTTTATAACTTGCTTTGGGTTTAGGAGTAAAAGGAAGACAAGCAGCCTCTGAGTTCTTTCTCCAACTGTGGTATAGATTTGGGTTTTGTTTTGAGAGGAGTTACTGTATGTGTGTGTGTGTGTGTGTGTGTGTTTGTGTTCTTTTCCTAGCGTTACTGATTTCAGAAGAAAGATCATCTTTGGAGATAGATCATTTTATACATTAGTAGAGTCTCTCCGTTTTATAGCTGAGAAAAGTGAAACGAGGGGTTCCCAAGGTCATTCCTTGACTGATAAAGCTAAGGCTTGAACCCGTGTCTCTTGACCCCTTGTCCAGATCCCAAGACTTGCTTATGTCCAATGGCTCCCCCATGCCTTTGGGTGCTAGAGGTCCTTGTCTACCTCAGGGGCATTTGGACAAATTCCTCATGATTCCTCTTCTCTGAGGACATAATGTTTAAGCTGTTATAGTACAGTCTTAAAAATAATGTTTGGTGTCACAAAGATGGTCATTTAAACATCCAGTGTTGGAGATTCCCTGGTGTCTCAGTGGTGGGGAGTCTGCCTGCCCGTGCAGGAGATACTGGTTTGATCCCTAGTCTGGCAAAGTCCCACATGCTGCAGGGCAACTAAGCCTGTGTGTCACAAGTATTGAGCCTGTGCTCTAGAGCTCAGGAGGCACAGCTACTAAAACCCATGTGCCCTAAACCCATGCTCTGAAACAAGAGAAGCCACCACAATGAGAGGCTCGAGCAATGCAACTCGAGAGTAGCCCCCACTCCCCACAACTAGAGAAAAGCCTGAACAGCAACAAAGGCCCAGAACAGCCAAAACACATAAATAAATAAAATACAAATTAAGCATCTCATGCCCAGCTTCCCTGAGAACAAAATAGAGCCTTTTTTTTGTTGTTGTTGCAAATCTTCCCAAAATATTTGTGGCCACATTTATGCCTTAGTAATTAGAGTCTGATGAACATAACACATTTTCACATGATTCAAGATGCCACAGTACCTCAGGGTCACCATTTTAGAGCTCTCTAAGCACAACTTGTAAGACACCACCTAGTTTAACACTTTTAAAGTGATATTTCTGGTCATATGACCTTTTATGTTTATAAAAGTAAACAGTAAAATGTCTGATTAATTGAGAAGTTTGGGTTACTTGAATTCCGGTTAGTGGAGGTCTTTTTACACTATATGGTCTGCACCACCCTTGCCCTGCCTGCCTCCTCAGACAAGTTGTGAAGAATATTTCATGGCCTAGAAACTTCTTGAAGTTTATAAAAATACCATGCATTCTTCCTAGCCTAGAGCGTGCTCACTGTAAATCAAACAGAAAAGAAGATAAAACACCAAAGTAACTGCCACCCAGCCTGGAACAGGAATCCACCTAAACTTCCTATAGCTTCTCATTTGTTGTCAGTCGAAAGGCATCAGGGCTCTGACCCCTTCTCAGGCCACATCTGCTAGTGGCCCTGCCCAGAGAGAGACGCGAGAGCTGCCTGGCATGACTGGTGTGTTTTGAATCTCCAAATGGACAGCCGTTCTGGCAGGAGAGATCAGATGCCGTCTTTCTCCCTCTGAGGCAATCGGGTTATTCAATCTGTATAAATGGCACTGCCTTTGCCTGCCTGGATCATCCTCGCAGGGTCTGGTGGTTGCCTTATAAATCAGGGCTTTTGTTTGCCTTCCTTTAATCAAACAGAGTGGGAATGATTAAATGTGTTCTTAATGTAATCGCCCTTTTCTTTTTCGGCCTGGGGAAATAAGTCTCCCCAAGATATCTGTTGTATTTTTCCAGGGGAGTTTTCAGGGAAGGAACAGCGCCTCTGGAAGGGGGAACTGATGATGAGCTGTGCGGGGAGCAATGAGGAAGGCCAGAAACCAAGATCAGAAAATGAGGCATAGCTGCGTCGCCTGGAAATGGTACAGAAGATTCAAAGGGGCTCCAGCAGGGTCCTCACTCAGGTACTCCTCCTGTAGGACGAAATATAATACAATCCACCCTCCATCTCTGCAGATGTGGAACTGGCAGGTGCTGACGGCTGACTATGGGTGGTGGCCAGAATCAATGCCCATGATACCAAGGAACAATTGTATCTATATTCAGTGTGATGGCCTCTTTCTCTCTCACTCTCAACCATTAGTAACTCCTGGTACTCACAGCCCTGCTGCTGCTGCTGCTGCTGCTAAGTTACTTCAGTCATGTCTGACTCTGTGCGACCCCATAGACGGCAGTCCACCAGGCTTCCCTGTCCCTGGGATTCTCCAGGCAAGAACACTGGAGTGGGTTGCCATTTCCTTCTCCAATGCATGAAAGTGAAAAGCGAAAGTGAAGCTGCTCAGTCCTGTCTGACTCTTAGAGACCCCATGGGCCGCAGCCCACCAGGCTCCTCTGTCCATGCTCATCCTTAATTTTGATTTCTTTAGCTCTACATTTATTTCATGACTCTTCAGAAGTCATTTCTTCTGCCACTAGGAAAGTCTTGTCTGATTCATGGTTCACATTAGTGAGAAAGAGAAGTTTAATTATTACTTTCTCCTTCTTTTTGTTTTTTGAAACATGGGTCATAGGTCATTGGAAAGGTAATTGGTTCTTTCTGTGTGTCAGGTCTCCAAGCCCTGGTCCAGTGAGTTGTGCAGGAGGAGTATGCATGGAGCGAAATGGTTCAAAAGTACACACCTAAGCAGCAAGGGTTTTACGTGGACTGGTTTCTCTTTGAACAGAGCATGGTCACAAGTGGGCATCAACTACCCACCAATACAGCCGGCACTTACAGGCATTTGAGAGTCTTTAGAGCAGCCATAAGCTATTCCTAAACTACTACTCCCACTGGAGACCTGGTTCTGTAGGAGGCTGGAGAAAGCTAGGAGAAGGTGAGAAATGTGTCCTTGGCTCTAACAGTTAAATACACATTTTGAGTTCAAGGGCAAAGCCATGGCCAATCTGGCTCTTCCAGAGTGCAAGGAAAAGAGCCACACTCACAACCGCTAGGCTTGCCCTGTGCTCCTGGCTCTAAACCTGGCTCTGGAACCAGATTAAGTCTGTCACCCGCACGTGCGCGTCCAGGCGCTCGCGCATGCGCACATCGGCAGGCTGGAGCAGGTGTAGTGGAAGACTTGAAACTCGCCTGCGGTTTTGATGGGAAGTCTCCCGGTGCCCCTCTGTCGTCGGCCTGAACCGAGAAGCCGGCAGCAGCTCCTGCCCTTTCGGCCAGACGTGCCTACAGAGCTGCTATTGTTTCCCTCAGGTAACAAATGCCACGGGCCTGGGCCAGCCCAGTTGCTTCCGCGCCCGTCAAATGAAGGGTGCTTTGTTTTAATTGTCACATTTGTTGTCTGGAGGGAGGCTCCGACCACGGAGTTTTCTGGGTGACCTTTCTGTTAGAATTGCATGCAAATGGCCCAGCGAAAGGTTGTGATTGGTCTGGAAAGGTTATCTCCGTTTGTCTAGATGGCTTTCTTCACAAAGGAAGAAAGTTCAGGCAGGGAGCCCAGGGCTAGGGTACAGCGGAGGAGAAAGGTCATCTGGTCTACACCCTTCAGTCCACAGGGCCCTGCCTGCTGGTGGCGACTTCTGTCTGCTTCCGGCCTCCTACTCGTTTTTACCTCAGCCTGGAGTAACCCTGGGGCTGAGGCTCCTTGCTGCTGCTCCCCCAGGTTGCCTTTTTTCCTCAGAACAAGCTCTGTTTGAACTGATACAGTACATCCTCCAGTAGCCCTGAGCTAGGCCATGTAGAGGAATCACCCCTCAACAACCCAGGCTGTTAATAGGTTCTTAAAGGGTTTGTTGAGGGGACAATGTATTAAATCTTCACCCTCCAGACAACTCTATTTAAATAACTACCCTTTCTGAACAACAACAACAATTCTCTCTGGAAGCTCAGCTGAGATTAATGTGTTCTTTATTACCACAGAGCCACCTGATAACCCCTTTCCCCTAATTTCAGACTGGCATTGGGAGTGAGATCTATTTTAAATCAGACACTCAGACTTTAAGCTGCTGAAGAGAAAGATGTCTGCTAGGATTTATGTGTGGGGAGTGGGGCAGATTTCTTGCCCCCCACTGGCTAGTCCCTCCCAGGGAAATCAGACTGTTGACTTTCCTGCTGGGTGGAGGCCTGGAGGCAGCGCAATTAACCTTAGAGGTCGCGTTGGGCGAGGGTGGGAGAACGTGAAGCCAGCGACCGGGACTGTGTGTGAGGGCTAGCAGAGAAGGTTCCAGAGGCGTGAGGGGATTGCAGTGCAGGAGTGTGAAGGTCTCATGAATCATGTCAGCTGTTGACCGGGGATTCACAACAAAGCAGCTGCTTGAGCAAGCTGTAGCTCAGTCCTTGGGGAAGCAGGTGGTGGGGGCTGTGTGGGGCATGGCCTGCCCCAACCTGTCTCCATTAGCTGTAATTACGCTCGTGACTTGTGCTCGGGGACAGCAAGGAGCCATCAAGGCCTGCCGGGACTACCGGAGACCTGCCTTTCTAGCTGGTGGTCAGTCAGCTGTAAAAATGGGCCAGAGTTGGCAACAACAGAAGGAGTTGAGGCCTGAAGCAATTTTTCTTTGAAATCAACTTCTAAATTGCAGGGAGTCCAAATAAATTGACACATTTACTGGTTTGCCAGGCTTTCTCATTCCTGCTTCGTTGCCTCTGCCTGGCCACTCCTTGCTAGAGCAGTTCTGGGTGGGGGAGGGGGGATGTAGGAGATCTCCTCCCCCGACAACTGGCGGCAGCACTGAACTGTTTGGAAGGCTGTCACAGGCTGGGCACTTAGATGACAATTTCTGTGTGCAAGCCCAGTTTCATTACAACATTACTGAGTGCTTTTCAATTTATAAACTTAAAACATGTTCCACAAAAGAAACCTATAATCTACAGGGGAAAACCCCTGTACACTAAACAACAAAGAGGTACCAAGTATTCTTTCCAAGATAAATACGTGTTTTACCATGATGTAGGCTCTCTCTTCAGTCCACCCTCCTGGGGAGAGAAAACCACTTTCTTAGCAGAATTTTCTCATTTACCCAGTTTAAATTCTGGCCTATTTCCTTCTCTAATCATAACTGAAATTCACTGACAAAAGAAGGCCCTCATGAGTTTTGATCAGTCACTTAGTATTTACAGTAGCATCTTGGTCACTGGGATTTTGAAGTGCTGGCCTGCTTGGGCAGCCTAGAAGCACTTAGGGAGGAGTGGTCATTGGCGGTGACAGTCTCTGCGTGGGTGGACAGCTTAGGGACAGGGCTGCAAGCACAGGCATGGATTCAGAATGCAGTTCTGCCACTTGATGGTTGGGCAAGGAATGTCATCTAAGACTCAGGTTCCTCATCCATCAGTGGGGAAAATAATAGCTACCTACTGGTTAGTTTAGGATTGAGTGATGTGACAGCCCAGGTACACTGTAGATGCTTAGTGACTGTTGGCTGTCTGTCATCATCATTGAGGATCAACACGGTTCTACTTTCTCTTCTCAGTGCTGGACAAGCTCAGGCAGTGAGGTGGAGGATCACTTCCTGATATCATTCTTGACGTGAGCCCTAGCTTTTTATCCTCCTGTCCTCTACACTAGGGCTTCCCAGGTGGCACAGAGGTAAAGAATCCACCTGCCAATGCAAGAGATGCAGGCAACACAGGTTCATTCCCTAGGTTGGGAAAATCCCCTGGAGGAGGCAATGACAACCCACTCCAGTATTCTTGCCTGGAAAATCCCATGGACAGAGAAGCCTGGAGAGCTGCAGTTCCTGGGCTAACAAAGAGTCGGACATGACTGAGCAACTGAGCACCTCCACACAGAGTCGAAAAGCCAGCTGGGTTGGGGCCTTCCCCTGTTCCAAATAGGCCCTTTGAACTCTGACTTCTTCTTTCTCTCCCTTTTCCTCCATCTATCTTCATGCCCTGACTGAAGTCTCACCTCCTCTAGGAAGGCTTCTTGAAGTCACTTGTCATGATTCATAGAGTAATTTGTTAGCACTCTTTGTCTCCTTACCAAATGTGATGTCATGACATTAATTAGCTTTTGATGAATCTGTGTCACCTCTTAAACCACCTGGCTACTATTTTGAGGTCATGGGTGGCTCTTTCTCTTTCCTTGCATTTCCCCCTGTACCCAGGTTAGTGTCTGGCTCAAAATAGGTGTTGAGCAAATGCTTGTTTACTCATAGATTGATGTAAAAAAAAAAAGTGGGCTGAAGACTTGTGCAAAGATTAGAGTTTGCTTTGATCATCTCTGGCATTGATTCGTTCAGCCAAATTTGACTGAGAACCTACTAGGCTCAGGCATGTGGTGGTGAGCAAAACACAATTAGGTGCTGCTGAGAACAAATGCATTGCGCTGGGATTGGTATTTCTTCTACAGGTGTGGGGAAGGGGCGTGGAGGTGGAGGTCACAGGTCTTAGCAAGTATTTCAGTTGTTTGTACTGTAGCAACTTAGGAAGCTGGAGCTGCAGCCCCCCCTGAATTCCCCGAGCTGCATGGTTCTAGGTGAGCCTTAGCCACAGGACACATTTTGAGTAAAATTTGGAAGATGGAGGTTAAGCAGGAGCCACAGTTCTTTTAAAATTTATTTTGTTGAGGTATAGTTTATTTACCGTGTCTTAATTTTTACTGTGTATCAAAGTGGTTCAGTTATATATATATACACACACATATTCTTTTTCATATTCTTTTCCATTATGGTTTATCACAGGATATTGAGTATCGTTCCCTGTGCTATGTAGCAGGGCCTTGTTTATCCATTCTGTATATAATAGTTTGCACTTGCTAATGCCAGCTCCCAGTCCACCCCCCTGCCCCTCTCCCTTGGCAACCACAAGTCTGTTCTGTATGTCTGAGTCTGTTTCTGTCCCATAGATATGTTCGTTTGTGTCATATTTTAGATTATATATATATGTGTGATATCATAATGGTTTTTGTCTTTTCTCTGTCTGACTTATTTCACTTAGTATGATAATCACTAGGTTCATCTATGTTGCTCCAAATGGCATTATTCATTCCTTTTTATGGCTGAGTAATATTCCATTGCATATATGTACCGTATCTTCTTTATTCACCCTTCTGTTGATGGACATTTAGGTGGTTTTTGTGTCTTGGCTATTGTGAATAGTGCTGCTATGAACACTGGGGTACATATGTTTTTATGAATTGTAACTTTGTCCAGATACATGCCCAAGGAGTGGGATTGCTGGATCCTACAGCAGCTCTGTTTTTAGTTTTGTGAGGAACCTCCATTCCATTTTCCACAGTGGTGGCACCAATTTACATTCCTACTGGTAGTGTAGGAGGGTTCCCTTTTCCAGGAGCCACAGTTCTTAAGCCCTGAATGTGGCTACAAGACAAGAGCAAGGTAGCAGCTTGTATACCCCCATGCTGATGTGCTGGCTAACGCAGGAGGTGCGGGGCAGCACTTGGCTCTGCAGATCTTCCCACTCCTACCAGATCTCCTTCAGCCTCTCCAAGGCCTGGGCCAGCTCCGTAGCATAGAACCCCCGCTTCTGCAGGTCACCAAGAGCATCCAGGTGTCAAGACACAGAGTGGCATCCCCCCGGGTTTCCAGATGTCATGTGCTACGCGTGCTTAGTCGCTCAGTCACGTGCTGTGCTTAGTTGCTCAGTCGTGTCCGACTCTTTGTGACCCCATAGACTCTAGCCTGCCAGGCTCCTCTGTCTGTGAAAATTCTCCAGGCAAGAATACTGGAGTGGGTCGTATGAGTCTCAGTATATTGTAGGTTCCAGTTTGCCCCTGCCGTCGTCCACATGTGCTTCCTTTTCCGAGGACGGTCTAGCTGACCCAGAGTAACTGCAGATCCAACACTATACACAGAAGCAGAGGCCATGCAAACGGCACGACTTCACTGAAGGACGTCTAACTCCCGCCAACTCTGATATCCAAGTCTAAATCATCTAGAATGGTTCTGCTTCTCCAACCAAACCCTGCCTGATCCGGTGTCTACAGCACATAACATTTGTGGCGCTTCATTGTGTGCAGGTTGGGTGGTCACGCTGCATCTAAGAGAGATGACACACAAATGATGTGGTGGGGACCCTTCACACCCCAACCTCGGAGGGAGAAACGCCTACCACTCCCCCATCTCCTGGACTATCCAAGCTGGCCTTGGGGTTGATGGAGAGGAGGTAGAATCTGTGCACATGACCACCACTGGAGGCACAACTGGTTCATCACAACATTGGCATGATGGAGACGCAAAGATGCAAAGCAGCTTCGGTTTGTGTGGCTGGAAGTGAGAGAAGCGGCAGCTTGCTTTCAGTTGAGCAGATTATTGCTTGGCTTCTGCCAGCTGGTGGTAGGAAGAGGTACCAGAGAATCCCATTTCCCAGATTCAGGGGATGTGCGTGTTTGCCTTAAGGGACCACAGCCTTACCTGGTCTTTGGATGATATGGGACAGGGCTGGGTGCAGCGCTAGACCTCTGGCTCTGGCATCACACACGGGCCAGCACAACCATCACCCAGCAGCACAGCTGTGGGAATCTAGGGCAGGACAAGATGAGCAGAAACACCTAAATTCAAAGTCAATTACACGACAGTGTACATATTCATGTGCAGAAAACACAGGGAGGTGGAGAAGGAAGTGGAGTGGAATAAGGGAGCCTCCCGGGGGGCACACTTTATTATCGAGTGATGAACTGAAGCCTTGCTGTCTGTCACTGTTCAGAGCACCGTCATTTTTTTTTTTTTTAATCCCTCCCACGCAGCGCTGTGCTATTTTGAGTTCTGTTATTTTTTTTCCCTCTCTCTCACCTCAGTCTACTTGAGATGCTTGACAAATGAATGTGGAAGAAATGCTTTATTTTCCCCAATTCGGATGAGGGGTTTATTCCAGGGTAGCTGCCTCCTTCTTTGTGTCATCATGCTCTGCCTGGGCGGAAGGTGCCTGCTGAGAGCAGAGCCTGCGGTGGTCTCCTCCTGTGGTCTCCTGCCCCTGCTTTGAAGCCCTGTTTGCTAGTGAGAGGCCTTCCTTTAGCCAGGATCCAAGTAGAACAGAAAAGAATGCCAGGTACCCTTTTGCAAAGACCACGTACCTCTCCTCTATCTCACACACGGTGTGCCGAAGATTTGTTTAATTTCCCTTTTAAAAAGCAAAAGAAGGTCCCATTTGTTTATTTTTGTTTTTTATTTCCATTACTCTGGGAGTTGGGTTCATAGAGGATCTTGCTGCGATTTATGTCAGAGTGTTCTGCCTATGTTTTCTTCTCAGAGTTTTATAGTTTCTAGTCTTGTATTTAGGTCTTTAATTCATTTTGAGTTTGTTTTAGACATGTGAAATAGGTAGCTAGTGGGAAGTTGGTGTATAACACAGGGCGCTCAACCCGGTGCTCTGTGACAACCTAGAGAAGAGGGATGGGGTGGGGGTGGGAGGAAGGTTCAAGAGGGAGGGGACACGCGTGCTTATGGCTGATTCACGTTGTACGGCAGACACCGACACAACATTGTAAAGCAATTAGCCTCCAATTGGAAAAAAAGACAAAACCAGGGAAAAAACCCAAAAAACATAAAACTTGGAACTCTTTTGAGGACAGGAAGGAGATGCCAGAGGACGTGGAAGCATTTGATGTTATCTTCTTACCACCTGTTCACCTAAGTTAGCTATTTAATCAAATGAACAGTTGAGGGCCTGTGTAAACCAGGAGACCAGTGAGCACCTCATTCATCCCACTCTTTCTCTCACTGCCCTTGCTGGCCAGGCCTCCTCAGTGTCAGGACGGTGGAAACCTGCATCCCTGGCGTACGTCCTCTGCTCTGGGTGAGGACCGAGCTGCGGGCTGGCCCTGCTGTTGCTTCACCTCTTGACCTGCGTCGTCCAGGCCAGGGAGGTGCCAGCTCTCCTCAGAGTAAATTGCTGTGCCCGTAACCCTGGGGCTGGGGCTGCCCTCCGCAGTGCACCAGAGGCTGCATTACTTTGAGAAGACTATTTTCAGCAGGGGGACAAACCATTAAACTTAAGAAGCTGCCAGCCGCCTCCAGCAGAGCATGCATCCCACAGGATGTGGCCAGAGACTGGTTCCCAGCCAGCTTGAGCAGCCATCTGCAGAGATCAAGCCCTTTCTCTCTGGAACTTGGTGACACTTCACCTTAAAAAGGGAATGGAGCCAATTTGGGGCATCAGCTTGGGCCTTATCTAAGTGTGCTAATAAAAAGTTATGTTTCCCTAGGAGAGAGTGCAGTGACAGCAGAGAGGTGACTGCCTGGGTTTAAGACTCCACTGACAGGTGCCTCCGGCCCCCCTCATTTTCCTAGCACCCCCAGGCAGATGCTCCTCCATCCTGCCATTTATATGCTTCTTTATATGGAAATCCTAAAGCCCTGCAAATGGAAGCTAGAGGACTTGGTGAAAATTTCTGAGAGAGCTTCCCTGGTGGCTCAGATGGTAAAGAGTCTGCCTGACAGTGCAGAAGACCTGGGTTTGATTTCTGGTTCAGGAAAATCCCCTGGAGAAGGAAATGGCAACCTGCTCCAGTATTCTTGCCTGGAGAATCCCATGGACAGAAGAGCCTGGTGAGCCCAAGTCCATGGGGTTGCAGAGAGTTGGACATGATTGAGCAACTAACACTTACGTGGGAATCAGACCTAAATGAACCCTATAATGCTTGGAAGATTTATTTTACAGTATGCAATACATGACCTGTCTCTCTAAACTGTTTTCAGTTCTGCCTCACATAACTCACTTACCTCTTTAGCGGAATGTTTTACTGTTACTGTGTTTCTCTGTCACTTCCAAGGCCATGTCAACCTCATCATTTCTACCTGAAAAGCTCCCCACCTAGTACTGGTTTTTCAAACTCATCCATTCTTTAATTTGCACACAAATGCCAGATCCTCTGTGAAGTCTGACTGAGACCCCAGTGCCCCTGTTCCCCACCCAGAGGGGCTCTCCATCTCCTCGGGATTCCCACAGGTTTTTTTTTTTGGCCACACCACATGGCATGTAGGACCTTAGTTCCCCGTCCAAGAATTGAACCTGTGCCCCCAGTGGTGGAAACACAGAGTCTCAACCACTGGACCACCAGGGAAGACCCTCCCATAGCTATTTACTGTGACATGTTTTATGTATCCTATTCATTTATGCATCATTTAATAATTGTCTAGCTTCCTGGTATAGTGGTCAGATATGTGGATTTAAGGGGCTTCCCAGGTGGATCACTGGTGAGGAATCTACCTGCCAATGCAGGAGCTGTAAGAGATTTGGGTTTGATCCCTGGGTCGGAAAGATCCCCTGGAGGAGGAAATGGCAACCTACTCCACTATCTTGTCTGGAAAATCCCATGGACAGAGGAACCTGGAGGGCTACAGTCCATAGGATTGCAAAGAGTCAGACTCAGCTGAGCAACTGAGCAGACATGCATGTGGATTCAGGAGGCAGGTTTTCTGGATGCAAACCCTGACTTGGGTGTTTATTATGTGACTTTGGGCAAATTAACTAGACCTTCTGTGCATCAACTTCTTCATCTATGAAATGGGATAATAATTAAATACTGTATAGGACTGTTGTGCAAATCAATTGAGCAAATCCATGTTGAATGTGTACAGCAGTGACTGGCAATATTTAGTAATGTTAGGTGTTTATTATTATTAATTGTTACTATTGTTATCATTATGATTCTATCTTCTCCTTTAAACTTTCTGATGGCAGGGTCCCACCTTGTCTATCTTTCTGCTTCACCACATGACTTTGTATATTGATACACATTGATTTACTTTGTATATGATAGTGTTTATTTATAAATAAGTAGATGGCCACAGGGGTTTCCCAGGTGGCTCCATGGTAAAGAATCTGCCTGCCAATGCAGGAGACGTGGGTTTGGTCCCTGGGTTGGGAAGATTCCCTGGAGGAAGAAATGGCAACCCACTCCAGTATTCTTGCCTGGAGAATCCTGTGGACAGAGAAGTCTGATGGACTACAGTCCATGGGGTTGCAAAGAGTCAGACACGACTGAGTGAATGAGCACATATACACGGCCAAAGAATAAATAAGACTGCCATTCCTAGCAAATTGATCCCATTTTCCTTCATTAGTTTTAAGTTAGAGGGACTTAATAAAACTGACTTAGGCTTCAGATGACAGTATTGACATACTTTTTTAAACATAATACATCATGAGCATCCTTTCCATCTCAGCACATCAGCCCATGCTGTTGTTGCTCAGAAGCAGTATCAAGAGTCTGTAGCACAAACCAAGACTTCTAGCAATGGACTGTTAAGAAATAACACACTACTGGGCTGAGGCCTGTCTACAAGTGCGTGGCCTCTGGTGGTATTCCCTGGCCACTATGCAGAGACTGACCCCAGAAAGCCAGAGATGTGACTAAAAGTAGAATTTAGAGTTTCAGATACATCTGGCATCAGGGAGGGGCCTTGGAGAAGAGCCATAGAACTTTTCTCATACACGTAGTGCTCCGTGGCTCACTCGTGTCTGACTCTTTGTGGCACCATGGACTGTAGCCCACCGGTCTCCTCTGTCTGTGAAAATATCCACATAGGAATATTGGAGTGGGTTGCCATTTCCTACTCCAGAGGATCTTCCTGACCTGGGGATCGAACCTGTGTCTCTTGCATCTCCTGCATTGGCAGGAGGATTGTTTTCCACTGAGCCACCTAGGAAGCCCATAGACATAGTGTAACCCTCAAATTTGAGAGGTATCCTCACACAAATACTGCTGTCCATAAGCCTCACAATCATTTTATAAAAGGACCTGGTGGTTTTTTGTGAAGTCTAGGCCATGCTAGTTTCTGTCCTGCCTGTTTCTGAGATTCTTGAGCAAGTGAGAGAAAATGTAGTGATAGAAAAGAGAGGAGGGAGAGAAATTGGAGAAAAATAACCACAGTGGAAATTACCAGGGAGGAGGAGGAGAGATTTCTATTTTGACATCTTTTCCCACTCTTGTGACCACGAATGAAACGACAATGGAAGCTGTCTGAAATATTGATCAACTGAAAGAGAGTGAGGAATGTGTGTGCCCACACTGGCCCTGCCAGTGGCACCCCACAGATTGCTCTGCAGGGGGCAGAGGTGGTGGGCACCAGGTGAGTGTGGGTGATGGTAGTGTCAGGGCAGCTGAGTTATACTCACTAGCTCAGAGTTCTTTCTTGATGAAAAATTTGAAATTTTTACACTGTGGTGAAGCAAACGGGACAGTGACAGTTCACAACTGATGCAGTTTGGCATGCCTAGCATACTTCTCAGTGGCACAAAACTCTGTTGCTCTCAGTTTCGTGGAGAGAAGCAGCAGGCGGGAGGGGAGGCACTGTTCCCGCTTCGTCCTCGTCGGTTGATGTTTGTTTGTTTGAATTCATTCAACTCAACTAAAAAGTCATCTTGGAAGAGCTAGATGGGTGTTCTGAGTTTCTTATAGAACTGTGCAGGAAAGACCAGGCGGATTCGGGAGTCTGACTGGGAAATAAGGAAGAAGAGAAAGTTCTTGAATAAATTAGTCAAGATCCTGGCCAGCAATAGCTTAGACGTGAGAAATGCCACAGAAAATGTCGGTAATTTGTGATGTATGTGACCTCGGTTAGCAGGCACAGGAGAGCAGGGATGTGTGTCCCTTGATGAGATGATGTGTCCAGGAGGGGATTCGGATAGAGCCACAAGCAGCAGCCAGCCACCCCCCGGGACCTCATTTAGTCCACTTTCAAACCTGTGAATGCAGTGGGTTTCTGTTGAAAGCAAATATGATTAAGTTGGTTTAAATAATTTAAGGACCAAATAAAATCTTCACAGAGTCGACTGAGGTGTGAAGCACAAATGTCTCTTGAGCTGCAGATTAAAGTGGGAGCAGGGCTCGAATCACAGACTCAATGGACATGAGTTTGAGCAAACTCTGGGAGATGGTGAAGGACAGGGAAGCCTGGCCTGCTGCAGTCCTCGGGGTCACAAAGAGTCAGACACGACTGAGTGACTGAACAACAGCAGCAACAAAGCGCCGACGCTCGGAGGACATGTGATCCCCACAGTGTCTGGGGACAGTGAAGCCATGGAGTGTGACTTCCCTTCCTGCCCTGGATGGCAGGAGGGGAATTGCGTCAGAACTGAAATGTATGGGAGTCTGAACACTCCATGTAACCTCCCTGGGCAGGCTATCTGCTCCCAGGCTAGGAAGTCAAGGTTAGGTTGTGTTCAGCTTATGCTGGGAGCTGCCTACTCACAGGTTGGAGGCAGAAAGTCCCACACCATGGCCTGACGTCATCCCAGGAAATAACCTCTTTGACCGCCTGAAACCTCCTGCGTCATCCACGATGCAGTGTTCCCTTCCTGGCCCGAAGCATGGTCACAAAGCGCCCCTCTCTGCTTAGCCAAGGGTACACTGGCGTCTTTGGGACTGGGGACACCCTGGTCACAGTACAACCAAGAGAAGACCCCGGACCTCTGTGGCCTCCTTGCCCATAGTCCAGTAGCCACTTACAGGACCCTCAGGAGGTATGGGACAAAGCCGTGGACAGAGCAGCCGAACTGTTTCTGGCTCGTCAGATGACAGAATTACAAAATGAGGGGCATATGGCAATGTCCATCTGCATCTTATTTTTTAAAGATTTCTTTTCATGTGCACCATTTTTAAAAAGTTATTATTGAATTTGTTCCAGTGTTGCTTCTGTTTATCTATCATTTTTGGTTGTGCTGGGTCTGTGTTGCTAGGTGTGGGCTTTCTCTAGTTGTGGCGAGCGGGGGCCACTCTTCATTGCATTGCAGTGGCTTCTATTGTTGCATCACATGGGCTCTAGGGCACTTAGGATTCAGTAGTGGCTCCTGAGCTCTAGAGCACGGGCTTAATAGTTGTGGCACATGGGCTTATTTGCTCCATGGCGTGTGGGATCTTCCTGGACCAGGGATCAAGCCTGTGTGCCCTGCATTGGCAGGAGGATTCTTATCCAATGTACCACCATGGAAGTCTTTGCTTCTGTTTTTATATTTTGGTTTTTTGGCAGAGGCATGTGGAATCTTAGCTCCCTGACTAGGGATTGAACATGCACCCCTTGCATTGGAAGGAGGAGTCCTAACCACTAGACCACCAGGGATGTCCCCTCCATCTGCATTTTAGAGGAGTTTTCCCTGGGACCTGGCAACCCCACTTTTAGGCATCTATAAATTGAGACACCTGTACCTATATTCAGTAGACCCACAAAGCTATTCACTGTGATAGTACAGTAGCCAAAGATTAGAGTCAACTCAAGTATTTATTAATAGGAAACTGGTCAAACAAATAATGGTACATCTGCACAGTGGAATACTATATCACGATAAAAAAGAATGAGGTAAATCTGTATGAATCAACATGGAAAGATCTCTAGGATATATTGTAAAGTGAAAAAAAAAAAACAAAACAACCCAAGGTGTAGAACAGTATCTATTGTATACTACTTTCTGTAACAATCGTTTTTTCATTATCCCCCTCCCAAGAAGCCTTTTTTAAGACATTTTTTTCCTAATTGCCATGCCTATGAAATTTTAATATCATGTATAATCAGTTTATGTGCTGTATGTATACTGTATATCTGTGATTATACATAAAAAGAGTAAGAATTTTTCACTTCTGAAAACCAGTTGTCACCCCCTTGGGGGTGGTATCCCCCCTGTTGAGAATGCCTATTCAGTAAGAAAGGGAGGAAATAAACATATGTAACCAACTGGAAGGACACATAAAAAAACAGGTGTGGGCAAGCTTTCTTCAGGTATTCATTTTCATATTATTTTTGTTTTTGAACTATCTAAATATGTGGCCTGTTCAAAAAATTAAATTGAAAGACATGAATTCATTTTTTCTAAAGTGAAACAAACAATAAAGAACGTCTGAGGAATGGCCAAACAAAACACACAAGCAAGCAAAACGTGCTGCTCCACCGATTGCTCGTCCCTGAACCCTGCAGGGTCCTGCCGGCTGGAGGCTGCCTCTGGCAGAGCCGGCATCCGGTTCCCCTGGGGGCCTCCGGCCCTCAGCAAAGGACTCCTGTCCTCTCAGGGTTAGGGTTCAGCACAAAAGAAACCTGGGAGTACTCTCTGCTCTCTTTTAAGCACTGTTTGGGTTAGTCTTTAAGATCATAGCTTCTACTTTAAAAGCATCAGGATGTCTCAGAGCCTTCGGCATAGGGGCTGGAAGGAAGCACGCACCTCCTGGCTTTTTGGAGAGAATGGGAAATGAAGGGGGAAGTCACTCACGCCCTCTTTTCCTCTTGAGGCCCACAAAAGCTCTTGCCAAGAAGGGCCTGGGATGGGGCAACACAGCCCTGGCAGTGAGAGAGGGATAAAAGGCCCCTCTGGTTCCCAGTCTCCGGGACCAAGGCCGGGTCAGCTTCCTCCAGCAGTGCGCTTCCTCCTCCCAGAGAGATGGCTCCGGAGGAGGAAAGGCCGTGCTTCAGGTTGATTAGGAGACCAAACATTCCACCGTGGGCCTAACAAAACAAAATCCAACAAAAACGTGTGTGTACACCTCAAGGTATCAGCAACTTTCATTTGATTGTATAAGGAGACAAGATGATAAATTAGACTTGTGTGACTGCGCCCTTTCCTCTGCTTAAATATCAGACATCGCCATGCATATTTGGAATAACTGGCTGCTGGTGAATGAGTTTTGTTTTTAGATTGCTACAGTAATGTACCTGGAGAAGAGAGTCAGTTCATTTAGGTCAAGTCCTGGTTGTGTCCTTCAGCCTCACTTTCTCCATTGGTAGAATGTGTATGATAATAATCATATCTGCATGATAATGCTGTTGTAGAGAGTGACCGGTTGATATAAGAATTGTTTCACGAGAGCAAGATATTGTCATTGTTGACATTGTTATTTCTAGAAGATTGAGGGAAGGTCTTGCTTTTTAGAACTCAGCTGGGGACACTTAAGGGGCTTCCCAGGTAGCTCAGTGGTAAAGAATCTGCATGACAATGCAGGAGATGCAGGAGACATGGGTTCAATCCCTGGGTTGGGAAGATCCCTTGGAGAAGAGAATGGCCACCCACTCCAGTATTCTTGCCAGGATAATCCCCTGGACAGAGGAGCCTGGTGGGCTACAGTGTGTGGGATCGCAAAGTCAGACACGACTGAGTGATTGAGCACACACAGACATACAAACACACACACAGGGTACACTTAACCACCTTGTTGAGCTGAATCGTGCTGAATTCACATGTCTCTGCTCCATTGAAGGAGATTCTAGATTTTCCCTTCTATAATGTGGATTCATTTCTCAACATTTTTGGAAACATCGAAGCCACTTACGAGTGGGTGGTTCGGATATCTAGGGTGTCGTGTGGGAAATGGCAGCTTTTGATGATTTGCCTTATGCCATCTTACCACATCTCCCTGTTGGGCCTCAGGTCTCTCACTTTTCTGTTTTCTCTCCTCTTTCTGTGTCTGAGGGGTTGCTGTTTGAAACACACACAGGGAAACGAATCTGTCTCAGGCCACACCAGTGCTGAGTGCTAAACTATAGATGTTAGAATGCTCCTCTCAGAATTGTGTAGACCCCCAGCACCATTTTATATCCTAGTGAATTACCCTCACACCTGTCCACCTTACTAACATGTATTCCTGGCAGAAGTGGCTGAGCATTTTTTGCTTTAAATTAAAAAAATTGTTATATGTTTATTATAGAAGTTCTAAAATAAACATAAAATGTATGCAGGAAAAGGTATTACTCATAATCTTACTACTTAGAGTTATGGAATGTTAACCTCTAGGCACATAATAATCTATGTATTTGTATATATCTAGTCAAGGCTATGGTTTTTCCAGTGGTCATGTATGGATGTGAGAGTTGGACTGTGAAGAAAGCTGAGCGCTGAAGAATTGATGCTTTTGAACTGTGGTGTTGGAGAAGACTCTTGAGAGTCCCTTGGACTGCAAGGAGATCCAACCAGTCCATTCTAAAGGAGATCAGCCCTGGGATTTCTTTGGAAGGAATGATGCTAAAGCTGAAACTCCAGTACTTTGGCCACCTCATGCAAAGAGTTGATTCGTTGGAAAAGACCCTGATGCTGGGAGGGATTGCGGGCAGGAGGAGAACAGGACGCCAGAGGATGAGATGGCTGGATGGCATCACTGACTTGATGGACTTGAGTCTGAGTGAACTCTGGGAGTTGGTGATGGACAGGGAGGCCTGGCGTGCTGTGATTCATGGGGTCGAAAAGGGTTGGACACGACTGAGCTACTGAACTGAACTGATGATGTGTATATACATATATATATATATATAGAGAGAAATATAGACTATGCATATGTGTGTACATGTTTATATGCATGTATTTGGGTTTATATAATTTTGCTCATTTTTCTTTTGAGGGGCTGCACTGGGTTTTAGTTGCAGCACATGGAATCTTCGGTCTTCACTGTGGCATTTGGGATCTTTAGTTGTGGCACGTGGAATCTAGTTCACTGAACAGAGATTGAACCAGGCTGAGTGCATTGGGAGCACTGGACCACCAGGGAAATCCCTGCTCACCTTACTTTTATATGCAAATGGAATCACAGTGAATCTACTATTGTGTGGTCTACTCTATTCCTTTTCTAAAATTTGATAATATATTGCAAACAACTTTCCATATTAATAAACATATCGTATATATTATTCTTAGCAGAAGTATCCCAACTCCCAACTCACCTTCAAGAAAAAGAGCCAGCGGCAAGTCTCATGTCTAAAATCATAGGGAACTGGTAGGAAAAGTAGTTCTTCACATTCCCTGTTCCTCCAAAAAAGCAGTGTGCGTGCATTCTCAGTCACTCATTCATGTCTGACTCTTTGCAAACCTGTGGACTATAGCCTCCCAGGCTCCTCTATCCGTGGAATTCTCTAGGCAAGAATACTGGAGTTGCCATTTCCTTCTCCAGGGAATCTTTCTGACCCAGGGATCAAATGCATGTCTTCTGCATTGGCAGGTGAATTCTTTACCTCTGAGTCACCTGGGAAGCCATCAAAGAAGCAGGTGACTGCAGTAAGGATGTGCTGAACTGCTAAGAAGAGAGATTTTCTCTAGTACATGTGAGTCCCATGGGAGTGACATGGACCTGAAGCTTTTCTTAATGGAAGACTTTCCCAGGTTTGGGTTCCCAAGTGGGGCAGCAGCACAGCCACAATGCTGCAGGGCTCCTGGGCTTGCACTGAATCCCACCCCGACCCCTTCCACCCCCAGAGAGTCCTCCTGGTTTCCAAGGACCCTCAGGACATCGCTTCAGGACAGACAGAAGGAGAGGTGTTCCAAGGGCTTTTTTGTGTTTCTGTTGCCCAAATCTCCCTGGCTTCTGATTTTTTGTTTGTTTGAGGGTTTTGTTTTTGCACCGAAAATGTTTTCCATCTGGGTACATACTTGTGCTGTTTTCAGCCAGCTCTTTACCATTCTGCTGTTACCATGTCTGTCCTGGCCAGGGTGGCTGCTGTTGCTGCAGTCTTCTGATAGTTCTTGTTTACCTCAGCGGGTATTCTTTCTTTTAAGACAGGGCTATGTGGCACACTCAGCTCAGTGCAAACTGCTACCTTCCTTTCCTGGGGCTAGTCAGCAGCAGAATGCAGCTCTGGGGCCTCTTGGCAGACTGCACTCTCTGTCCCTGAGAATACCCCCTGCAGCTACCCTGATCAGGTCTGTACCTCCTCTGCTCTTGTTAGAAACCGGTTTTCTGAGGGAGAAGGGGAACGGTGTTCCATAAGAATCAGGGAGAAAGCGCTGCCCATTTCTGAAGAGGTAAATACCAATTCCAGAGAGCCATGGCATAGACCCTGTCTGCAGATAATACTCCAGGCAGTCGAGAATGGTTCTTGGAGGTTTGGACACAAAGGGCCCTGCTTCTCAGAGAGGAAGAACAGAGCAAGTTTACCTTTCTGGAGCAATAGTTCTTAACTATTCTGGGGTCATTGAAACTGATAGTCTCTCAGTCATGTCTGACTCTGTGCAATGCTATGGACCATAGCCTGCCAGGCTCCTCTGTCCACAGGATTCTCCAGGTAAGAGTACTGAAGTGGATAGCCATTCCGTTCTCCAAGGGATCTTTACAACCAAGGGAATGAACCCAGGTCTTCTACATTGCACGTGGATTCTTTACTGTCTGAGTCACCAAGGAAAGTGAAAAATGAAAATGAAAGTCATGTCTGACTCTTTGCAACCTCATGGACTATAGTCCAACAATGTCCTCTGTCCACAGGATTCTCCAGGCAAGAATACTGGAGTGGGTGGCTGTTCCCTTCTCCAGGGGATTTTCCCAACCCAGGGATCGAACCCAGGTCTCCTGTGTTGCAGGCAGATTCTTTACCATCTGAGCCACCAGGGAAGTGCTTAAGAAATAGGATCAATAGAGCCTGATGGGGGCCAGCAGGTGTCCTCCTTGCTATGTACACATACAGTACAGACACATCACAGACAATCTCAGGAAGTTCACGGACCTGATAACATCCAGCAAAAGGCCTGCTGGGAGTTAAGTCCAGGAAAAATCTGGTTAGAGATTTTAGTGGAGGAAATCGAAAGCTCTGGAGAGTGACTCTCCACCCCCAAGCTGAGCAGAAGGCAGAGGCTGTTTTTGGGGTAATTTAGGTTGAATCCCTCCTGGCCTTCCCCCATGATTTCTTTACAGGGGGAAGTCAACCTCCAGATTTGTGCTTTGCTGGGTATGTAGTCAGCCCCAGACTTGGCCTGGATACCATGGCCGAGCCTTCATGCCCAGCTCTCCCTAAAGAAGATCCAGTGGGGCTGGGAGAACAGGCTCTGGATCAACCAGGGCTTACTAACCAGAAGATAAACCCTGCAGCACCAGCTTGGAGTTTGGCCTCTGGTAACAGGGACCCCTATTGGCCTTGAAGCTGGTGCATTTGGACTGATTTATTGTGCCAACTGTGGGAAGCCGCTGAGCCCCTCTGCTAGCTGAGAAAGGAGGGCTTCCTGGCATCTGTTTGGATATGTTTTTTTGTGGCAGGACAGCCTCGTGGACCCAGGCCCCATTTCTCAGCAAGGTGGCTGGTGGTGGTCTTGCTCCAACCCATCCATCAGACCCAGCACCTGGCCGGAGGCCTGGGACTAGGCCAATGAGGGTGGCAGTGTTATTACAGGGGTTCTGCTGGTTGAGCCCTCACTCATGGAGCCCTGTGGGACAAGAGGTAGCCTTGGACAAAACTGGAGAGCCTGAGGAGTACTTTTTCCTCCTGCAGCTTGTTTCAGGGCCACTTCCTTCTGCCACCCCCTTGAAGGTGTGTCCTTCCTGTTAGGTCCCAGGGGTGCCAATTCTGCTTTTTGGAGAAGAGCCCAGGTTTTGCACAGCTCCCGTGCTGCTCTCATCTCTTCATCAAAGCATGCCTGTTAGTAAAGTCCTCCCTTCAGAGCTGAAAAGCTGCTTTCTCATTTGAACTTCAGAATGGCCCTGTGAAATGAGCAGAGTTATCTCTGCCCCAGCCTTGCTCCCTCATTTACAGAGAAAGGACCCAAGATCCTGAGGAAGTGGGGAGTTGGTGTTTATTTTTTAAAAATTAAAAAAAAAATTTATTTGGCTATGCCAGGTTGGCATGTAGGATCTAGTTCCCTGATGAGAGATCAAACCCAGGCCCCCTGCTTCTGGGACTGCAGAGTCTTAGCTACTGGACTGCCAGGCAAGTCCCAGGAGTTGGTGTTTTTTGAGCAAAGGTGTGACTTCTCTGGAGCCCTGGGTTTGAGGTAAAAAGGATCTGGATTCAAATTAAGGTCCTTTTGCCTGACATTATGCCTGGGGTTGATAGGAAAATGGAAAGGAACTGGTAGCAGGTGTTCAGTCCTGGTGGAAATACTGGCTGTAATCTGTGGAAAGCCCACGCATCGTGTTTTGTTGTTGACTTGCTCACGTACCACTCACGTGGCGGCATCTCTTTGGAGCCAGTTTCCATGAATGATGACCCGGTGTGAGGTTGACATAATATGGCCAGGACATTTCCCAGTGTCCTCACACTGAAATGACACAGCTCATTAATTTTGTTCCAATGCTGTTTTAAATAGCCTGAATCCAAAGGGCACTTTCCGTTCTCATTTCCTTGGCAAATCGCTTGGTGCATTTGCCAGGATTTGTTTGGTTACTCTCAGGTATGGGTTAGTGGAGCATTTTAATACTGAGAGTGTTCTTTGGAAGGAGTGATGCTAAAGCTGAAACTCCAGTACTTTGGCCACCTCATGCAAAGATTTGACTCATTGGAAACGACTCTGATGCTGGGAGGGATTGGGGGCAGGAGGAGAAGGGGATGACTGAGGATGAGATGGTTGGTTCGAATCACTGACTCGATGGACGTGAGTTTGAGTGAACTCCGGGAGTTGGTGATGGACAGGGAGGCCTGGTGTGCTGGGATTCATGGGGTCGCGAAGAGTCGGACACGACTGAGCGACTGAACTGAACTGAACTGAATACCGAGGCAAACAGAGCCAAACTGAGAATTTCACATTTTCGACATATGCGTTTATTTTTTTTAACTTGGAACTCTCCATTAAAGCTTCTTATAAACTCCCGTTTGGTGAGTTTGCCACTGACACACCCACTGTCACTGGCCGCTCCCCGGTCAGTCCTCTGGTCCCTTGCTTTGACTAACAGAGTCAAGTCCCAGATCTCGGCTGCCGGATGTTACAAACACGCTCAAATGTCTTAACATAATGACCTGGGGTGCCCAGAAGATGACGCTCTTTCCTTCTGCCATTTCTGCCCTTCCTCACCGACAGCCTGTCTCCCCAGATAGAATTCCAGACAGAAAAGCATCTCTCATCCCACAGCTGGAAGCACCCTCCCTTCCTCAGAAGTCCCTGGTGCTTGTCTTTGTCTTTCATATACCACTTATCGCATTCTCCTTTGAAGAATATTCATTTAATCTCATCCACCTGGCTTAGCACCTCTTATAGAAATCTCCTTGGAGGCAAATTCCCTCCCAATTCATCTTTGTAACCCCATGATACCATGCACAATATCTTTCACAGATTTTCAAATGAATTAGTGCATTGAATAGGTAGATTAAAAACTTTAAGTATGGAAGAAAGTGATAAGAAGTAGCTTGAATTATTAAAAAGTTAGAAAGTAGTTGAGGCCATGTAGTCATATTACTTTCAAGTATGTATCTCCAACTAGGCTAATCTAGTCTTGCATCATAGATAGCATGAGGGAACCTATTTTAATGAATAATTGAATTATTATTAATATTCTCTGAATTACTAATATTTATATGTACTTGGTGCTTCTGAAATACTTTTCAGGTCTTTAGAAACAGTTCTTTTTCCTGCTAAGTATTTTACTGTTTCTACTTTGAAATCTGGGGCTTCCCTGGTGGCTCAGATGGTAAAGAATCCACCTTCTATGCAGGAGACCTGGGTTTGATCCCTGGGTCGAGAAGATTCCCTGGAGAAGGGAATGGCAGTCCATTCCAGTATTCTTGCCTGGTAAATCCCAAGGACAGAGGAGCCTGGCGGGCTATAGTACATGAGGTCGCAAAGGGTCAGACATGACTGAGTGACTAAGCACACACACATACCTTGAAATCTAGTTTACACTATTAATTTCTTGTTTGCAGATGTGCATAGATATATTTTAGCTCAACTCCTGTCTGAATGACCAAAATATATTCTGGGAAACACCAGTCCTGGGAGACGTTCCATGAAAACAACGCATTTAGTCATCTAATACTTTTAGGATATATCCTGTTCCTTCCTTTATAAGATTCCTAGCTAGGTAATAGTTCTCCACAGGTACACTGTATTATTGAGTAGGCATCTGCTGTATTCAGTCACCCTTTACTGGAGCCTCCACTGGGTGTCAGGCGCCCAGGTAAGGTCTAGGAATGCACAGCAGACTGACACTGTCCCTGCCCTCTGGAGGCACCTTTAAAACAAATCATTGCAAGGCAGGGTGATGAGGGCAATGGTGATATGGAGGCAATGCAAAGGAATAATCCCCCTGGTCACTCAGAGGGACAGGGTCATTTCTGAACTCCACTCCTGTCTCGATTGTCTACAGACTTCCTTGCAGCTTGGCTTCTCTCTTCACCACCATCCACCACCTCCTACCACAGCAAATTTTGGAGGCTTCTATGTCCTCAGCCTCTTCATTCCTTCCTATTTCTCTGCTCTTATCCAGTAGCATATTGGGCACCTACTGACCTGGGGAGTTCATTTTTCAGTGTCCTATCTTTATGTCTTTTCATACTGTTCACAGGGTTCTCAAGGCAAGAATGCTGAAGTGGTTTGCCATTCCCTTCTCCAGTGGACCACGTTTTATGAGAATTCTCTTCCTGACCTGTCCATCTTGGGTGGCCCTACATGGCAAGGCTCATAGTTTCATTGAATTAGACAAGGCTGTGATCCATGTGATCAGTTCGGTTAGTTTTCTGTGATTGTGGTTTTCCGCTCGGTTGTGGATGAGTCTGGTGGTGAAAGTAAAGTGTGATTCTGTAAAGAACAGTATTGCATAGGAACCTGGAATGTTAGGTCCATGAATCAAGGTAAACTGAAAGTGATCAAACAGAAGATGGCAAGAGTAAACATTGACATTTTAGGAATCAGTGAACTAAAGTGAACAAGAATGGGCGAATTTAAATCAGATGACCATTCTGTTACGGTGGACAAGAAGCCTTTAGAAGAAATGAAGTAGCCCTCATAGTCAAAAAAAGAATCTGAAATGCAGTACTTGGGTGCAATCTCAAAAATGACAGAATGATCTCTATTTGTTTCCAAGGCAAACCATTCAATATCATAGTAATCCAAGTCTGTGCCCCATTAATAATGCTGAAGAAGCTGAACAGTTCTGTGAAGACCTACAAGACCTTCTAGAACTAACACCAAAAAAGATGTTCTTTTCATCATAGCAGGCTGGAATGCAAAAGTAGGAAGCCAAGTGATACCTGGAGTAACAGGCAAATTTGGCGTTGGAGTACAAAATGAAGCAGAGCAACAGAGTTTTGCCAAGAGAACACACTCATCATAGCAAACACACTCTTCCAACATACAAGGGATGACTCTACACATGAACATCACCAGGTGGTCAATGCTGAAATCAGATTGATTATATTCTTTGTAGCCAAAGATGGAGAAGCTCTCTACAGTCTTCAAAAACAAGACCTGGAACTGACTGTGGCTAAGATCATGAACTGCTTATTGCAAAATTCAGATTTAAATTGAACAAAGTAGGGAAAACTACTTGGCCATTCAGGTATGACCTAAATCAAATCCGTTATGATTATACAGTTGAAGTGACAAGTAGATTCAAGGGATTAGGTCTGATAGACAGAGTGCCTGAGGAACTATGGACAGAGGTTCATAACAGGAGACAGTGATCAAAAGCATCCCCAAGAAAAAGAAATGCAAAAAGGCAAAATGGTTGTTTGAAGAGGTCTTACAAATAGCTGAGAAAGAAGAGAAGTGAAAGGCAAAGGACAAAAGGAAAGACATACCCATCTGAATGCAGAGTTTCAAAGAATAGCAAGGAGAGATAAGAGAGCCTTCCTAAGTGAACAATGCAAAGAAATAGAGGAAGACAGTTGAATGGAAAAGACTAGATATCTCTTCAAGAAAATCAGAGATACCAAGGGAACATTTCATGCAAAGATGGGCACAATAAATGACAGAAATGGTATGGACCTAATAGAAGTAGAAGATACTAAGAAGAAGTGACAAGAATACACAGAAGAATTGTACAAAAAAGATCTTAATGACCCAGATAACCGTGATGATGTGATCACTCACCTAGAGCCAGACATCCTGGAGTGCTAAGTCAAGTGGGCCTTAGGAGGTATCACTATGAACAAAGCAAATGAAGGTGGCAGAATTCCAGCTGAGCTATTTCAGATCCTAAAAGATGATGCTGTGAAAGTGCTGCACTCAATATGCCAGCAAATTTGCAAAACCCAGCAGTGGCTACAGGACTGGAAAAGATCAGTTTTCATTCCAGTCTCAAAGAAAGGCAATGCCAAAGAATGTTCAAACTACTGCACAATTGCACTCATCTCACACACTAGCAAAGTAATGCTCAGAATTCACCAAGCTAGGCTTCAACAGTATGTGAACCAAGAACTTCTAGATGTTCATGCTGGATTTAGAAAAGGCAGAGGAACCAGGGATTAAATTGCCAACATCCATTGGATCATAGAAAAAGCAAGATAATTCCAGTAAAACATTTACTTCTGCTTCTTTGACTATGCTAAAGCCTTTGACTGTATGGATCACAACAAACTGGAAAATTCTTCATGAGATGGGAATACCAGACCACCTTATGTACCTCCTGAGAAATCTGTATGCAGGTCAAGAAGCAACAGTTAGAACCAGACCTGGAAAAATGGACTGGTTCCAAATTGGGAAAGGAGTATGTCAAGGTTGTGTATTGTCACCTTGCTTATTTAACTTCTATGCAGAGTACATCATGCGAAATGCTGGGCTGGATGAAGCACAAGCTGGAATCAGGATTGCAGGGAGAAATATCAATAACCTCAGATATGCAGATGACACCACCCTTATGGCAGAAAATGAAGAGGAACTAAAGAGCCTCTTGATGAAAGTGAAAGAAGAGAGTGAAAATGGCATCCAGTCCCATCACTTCATGGCAAATAGATGGGGAAAAAATGGCAACAGTGACAGACAATTTTCTTGGGCTCCAAAATCACTGCAGATGGTGACTGCAGTCACGAAATTAAAAGATGCTTGCTCCTTGGAAGAAAAGCTATGACAAACATAGATAGCATATTAAAAAGCAGAGACATTACTTACTGACAAAGGTCTGTATAGTCAAAGCTGTGGTTTTTCTAGTAGTCATGTATGGATGTGAGAGTTGGACTATAAAGAAAGCTGAGTGCCAAAGAATTGATGCCTTTGAACTGTGTTCAGGACTCTCAAGGAGACTCTTGAGAGTCTCTTGGACAGCAAGGAGATCAAACCAGTCAATCTTAAAGGAAATCAGTCCTAAATATTCATTGGAAGGACTGATGCTGAAGCTCCAATACTTTGGCCACCTGATGCAAAGAACTGACTCCTTAGAAAAGACCCTGATGCTGAGAAAGATTGAAGGCAGGAGGAGAAGGGGATGACAGAGGACTAGATGGTTGGATGGCATCACTGACTCAATGGACATGAGTTTGAGCAAGCTCCAGTAGATGGTGAAGGACAGGGAGGCCTGATGTGCTGCAGTCCATGGGGTCACAAAGAGTCGGACACGACTGAGCGACTGAACAACAACAGCCCATGTCCTCCCTCTCGAACCTTTCCATCAGGTAGTTTTAGATGAAATTGTATGAAGTTGCCCACAGTCAACCGTTTTGTGCCTAGAAACGGCAGTGTCATGTGGTTCAACTCCGTACTTCTCTGTTGGCCTCTTGACCCTCCTTCCAGGGTGGGGACGGAGGAGGAGCTTGCACAAGAGCAGCAGAAAGGCTGTCCCATTCGGGCTGCTGTCACCCCACCTCCCAGATTAGCTTTTAGTCTCCCCCTCTTGACCCCTGAGGCAGTGTCTCCCACCTTCAGCCTCCATCAGCTGTTTCCTCTTAATACTCAAAGCTCATCACTCACAATTTCAACTTGCCACTTCCAGAAGAGACCCCAGATCAGAATCCACCCTGTCTCCCGAGTTCTAGCCCTGTGTATCCACTGCTGGAGAGACAAGTACATGTCTCACAGGGGGAGAAAGAATGGGGCGACTGTGTCCATCTGTGATGCCCTCCCCCCAACCCTGGGACGAGAGTGGGCACAGAAGTGTGGGTGGACTTATACACCCTTTCCCACTGCTAGAGATAACTGAGGCCCCTGCCCTCCTTGCTTCTGAAGGGCACACCATCTGTACCTTCATAGAACTCTCTCCAAGCAACGACTTTCAGCTGGGGACCAATCTCTTTGCAAAGATGGGAAACTGAGGCACCAGTAAAACACCGAGCAGACAGGAGTCCTGCTCAAAGCTAGAACTCAAAAGTATTATCAGCCTGGATTAAAAAACAACAGCAAAGAATGAATTACAAACCAAGTCTCTTGTTGGCAATTAGCATGTTATTGGATGTCTACTATGTGTGATACAGGGTGGGTATGTGGGTGTGTAGGTGGGCGGAGGGGGGTCCCAGGGGACAGATGGAGACTGTGAGGCGGCCTCTCCCAGCAGAGGAGGGGAGTTCTAGAACCTAGGAGAGAAATCACATTAGACACATCAGGATGCATTTTTGGCTTCAGGGGCCTGAGGAGTGAAATATTCTCATGTATGTCATGGTCACATTTTATGCATCCCATGCTTTTATGAGGATCCTGCATAATTCAAGACAACTTTTCCCATAGCAGCAAATGTGAAGTCAGGGGGCTGTGTTCCAGGAGCACATAAATCTGTAATTACTATGTTGTCCTCTCGCTTTCAAGCTGCCTCCCCACCCCCAGCATTATCTTTAATATTTGGCAGAGCCTTTTCTTCCATTAACAGCATGTCAGAGTGTATGGATGGGTTTTATCATGGCATTTTGCCACATCTAACTTCTCTTGCCAAGATTTTGATTTGGGGGCCCCTATTATCAGCCCCCATTAACATCCCCATTCAGGGCTCTTTTAAGTGGTACTTCTATATCAGATTTTCTTAAGATAATAAATTCTATCAGTAATGATTAATATTAGCAAAATAGTCACCAATATACTAACAGACTCTTTCATATATATAAACATTAAGAAGGTTCACAGATTACAGATCCTGAAAAAGCATGGTAGACATTTCTATGGCCTTACATGTGGGAAAAATGCAAATGGTTTCCAAGGGTCTCTGCTGGTCTTAAAATTATGCAGTTCCTGATGGATTTTTTTGGGGGGGGGATTCATATTCTGATTTTGTATATAACATGAGACTGTTAAGTCTATACTACTGTTTATCACTTGGTTTGGATTTTCTGCAATTATGTTGTGATAATTAACTGGGACCCTCTCTTGTGTGCCTGACAATTTAGGCTGGAAATCCTCTAGGCAGAGAGGCAGGCCTGAGCAGTGTGAGAGGAGGTGCAGGGGATGTGGGATGCAGGAGAGGCTGGATCTGGGTGACAGCTGATAGCAATGAATGGAAAGTGAGTTTTCCACCCCAAGTGTACTGTCCTGCTGGTTGGTCACCTCTGTCAGCAAGGAAATGAAAGCTCATTAACTGCCTCTTCAACCCCCAGTGGAAAACACCCCAGGGGAAACTCAAGGAGTGTTGATTCCCTGACTAGTTCTTAGGCAGTAGTTCTCAAACAGTGGTCCCTGATCAGTGCCATCAGCACCACCTGGGGGTCTTGTTACAGTGCACATTCCCATCCAGTTCAGCTGCTGGAGCCTGAGCATCTGCATTCCTAACAAGCTCCCAGGGGATTTAGATTCTGCTGGTCCAGGGACCACATTTTGGGTCATAAGGCTGTTGAGGTCTTTTAGGGCCCATCAGCTCTGTCCCCTAATACCTCTTCACCCACTTGTGTGTGTGTGCTCAGTCACTAAGTTGTGTCCAGCTCTTTGCGACCCCATGGACTGTAGGCCACCAGACTCCTCTGTCCATGGAATTTTCCAGGCAAGAATACTGGAGTGGGTTGCCATTTCCTTCTCCAGGGAATCTTCCTGAACCAGGGACTGAGCCTGTGTCTCTTGTGTTTCCTGCATTGGCAGGTGGATTATTTACCACTCTGCCACCTCAGGAAGTCCCTTCACCCACTTCTAAGTGCCTCAGATTCACCTGATCATACAGTTAGAGGAAAGGTCAAACACTGCTGAAGCCGCAATGTCAGTGATGAATTCTTTCACGGGAGGCAACGACTGGTTCACCTTTTGATACTGGAGAGAGGATGAGGCCCCAGCTTTGACCTGGGAGAGAGGACAGAGGAAGGAATCTGGAAAGCCAGAATCATAGCAAAGACTTGATGGTTCTGCACAGGACGAGCCAAAGGGGTCCTGGGAGCCTCCATCTCTCAGAATGGCTCTGGCTCCATGCTGCTTCGGCTGTATTTATTATGTCTGACTTCACAGAAAGGGGCTTTGTTTAGGGGGTGAGCTAACTGAGGCATCAAGGTATATGAGGTAGACCTTGTCATCCAGGAGTGTAATGTTGGATTTTTAACTGTTTCCAGAACAAGACTTAAGCACCCCAACTCTGCACAAAACCCACCATGGTTAGTTTCCAGTTTCTAAGCACTTTCTCATCCCGGACAGAGAGGCGGACAATCCTGAAAGAGCCTGCTTTCTTCTCTAGAAGCCAGAGGTCTCTCTTACATGTCAAAATATATTCAGCATTGGGGGGAAATGACATGACAACTCATTTTCCTGTAAAATTCATCTTCACAAAGGACAGCAGGCAATGTGCAAGAGCCATGCATGGGATTCCTGAGATTTATTTTTCTTCTTTAAACACACCTTTTACTAGGACTCTGATGATGTGCATACAATAAAAACATTCATTTTAGAAGGCAGAGGAGTCTCTGAACTGTTTCTATTGTGCATTATATTGGTCAGGAGAGAATAAGCTCATTATTCCCATACAGGCAGGAGAGCAGGAAGTGATTAAACCTTTTGATAAGAAGATAAATGATAGGAAATCCATCTGAAAGCCAGTCAGCCTTTCCACACGGGGCCAGCACAAAGCCTGCCTTCTTTGTGCGGCAGCCCCCTCCTTCCAGCTGTTGTCCGCCGTTGGCGGTGACCCTCTTGGAGCCCCACACCTGGGGCAGTAGTGGTTCCTGAAAGCAGGACCTGGAGGCATGGGCACGCCCCTGGCCCTTCACGCCTGTCACCCTCAGCGCCCTTGGAACCGTTTGCTGTTCAGTGTGTGCTCCCCGGATGCTTGATGCTTCCAGATGTTGGAGATCAGGTCTCACGTGCCCAGCCTGCGATACATGGGAACTTAGGAAGATTCGTTAGGTGGATGGATATATAGATGGATAGATGAAAGCTGATCAAACTTTAAAGTGGCCTTCACTGAAAGCTTTGGAGAAGGCAATAGCACCCCACTCCAGTACTCTTGCCTGGAAACTCCCATGGACGGAGGAGCCTGGTAGGCTGCAGTCCATGGGGTCGCTAAGAGTCGGACACAACTGAGCGACTTCACTTTCACTTTTCACTTTCATGTATTGAAGAAGGAAATGGCAACCCACTCCAGTGTTCTTGCCTGGAGAATCCCAGGGATGGGGGAGCCTGGTGGGCTGCCGTCTGTGGGGTCACACAGAGTCGGACACGACTGAAGCGACTTAGCAGCAGCAGCAGCAGCAGCAGGCCAGACTGTTGTATGAATTGGTAACTGAGAGACCATATGTTTGCATCACTTACCCATCTAGGGGGGCTTCCCTGGTGGCACTAGGGGTAAAGAACCCAGCCACCAATGCAGGAGACTTAAGAAATGCTGGTTTGATCTCTGGGTGGAGAAGATCCCCTGGAAGAGGGCTTGGCAACCCACTCCAGTATTCTTGCCTGGAGAATCCCATGGACAGAAGAGCCTGGCGGGCTGTGGTACATAGGGTCACAAACAGTGGGACAGGACTGAAGCAACTTAGCGTGCACGCACCCCTCTACTGGGCAGGTTTCTTCTTGGGGAGATCAGGGGGCACCCATCTTTCTCAGGAATTTTGTGTGCATGCAATGATTTGCTTTATTTTATTTTTTAATATTTATTTACTTATTTGGCTGTACTGGTCTTAGTTGTGGCACATGGGGTCTTCGATCTTTGTTGTGGCGTGCAAACTCTTAGTTAGAGCATGCGGAATCTAGTTCCCCAACCAGGGACCAAACCCAGGTTTCCTGCATTGGGAGCATGGAGTATTAGCCAATTGACCACCAGGGAAGTCTCTGATTTAAGTGCATCAAAAATTGTATCCACTGATGTCCAGGCTCTTAAGTAACACAAACCAACTTCAGTTTGTCTGCTTCAGATGTCATAGCTCACATTCAGGGCCTTGAAGGCACTCCGGACATAGGACCCTCCAACTCTCAGCTCCCTCTCATTTCATCTCAGGTCGTGGCCCAGCAGGGTCTGGACTTCCAGTCCCAAGTTTAATATTCAGGAAGAAAGGAGTCACTGAGAGATTATGGAAATACCACTCCATGGCCCACCTTCCTCCCATTTCTGTGCCTCCGTGCTTCAGGTAAAGCATCGCATGTTTAGAATTAGTGACTTGCTTGACCGCCAGCCAGAATCCACTCATTTAATTGATGCTTCTGAACGTCTGTGTAGCAAAGATAAGGATTAAAAATAGTCTAGGTGGTGTTTCTATGCAAAAAAAAAAAAAGCTTCCTTTTCTTATGTACAGGTAAATATAAACAAAAGAAAACCCCAGCCTTCTCATTAGACATCCTATGTATGCTCTTGATCTCATCTGACAAATTAACAGCTCTGTCCCTTCCACAAGCCATGTTCACCTCTTCCCTTTTGGACCTCACGGTGATGGGTGGACAGAACTCCCAAGAGCCCTGAAGCATACATTGGGCTCTGTTGTCAGCTTGCTCTAAATTTTGTCTCACGCATGCGAAAGCAACAGTGCTTTGTAATCCTGTATCAGGAGTTTATCAAATTAGAGCTTTCTCAAGTGTCAGAATCAATTAGAGGACAAATTATTTTCTGGAACAATACTAATACGAGGCCAGGGGTCTCATTTGCTGTCTTGTGTGTGAAATGATATTGTTTACATGGGTGTATTTTTAACAGGTCCTTCATGCAGGATAAATTGAGTTTTGGGATTACCTATTAATACTAGCGAATTTACCTATTAATTTATCTATTAATTCCAGCGAATAAAATATAAAAAGAGAGTCACTTTTTATAAATAATATAAATTTATAAAAAATATAAATTTCAGTGAAATTTCTTTGGACTGACAAAAATCTTTGGTTTAGGAATCAAAACATGTACATTCTGATCCCCGCTTTGCCATTTACTTACTGGCGTTCTGTCCAGAGTGAACATCTGTTGTTTTTGCCTGCCTATCACCCATGTCCTCGTCTTCAAGTACCAGCAGCTCTTTCTCACTCACTTGCCATGTTTTCCCTGGGACTGATCCCAAATCCCAGCCCCAAGGAATGTTCTAGGCCAGGACATTCAGGTGTATGGTGATTAGTTCAGCATTGGGCATGCAATTTAAACCAGGTCAATGAAATTCAAGCTGTGACACCTGCTAGAACCGCTCTTTTTCACTGGGATTGCCCATTTGGTAGAATACTAGAGCTACTGGTGGCCATCTTTGTTCACAGCAAAGCAAATGCATTGGCAAGAAATGGAAAAAACATACATGTTTGGGATAATGTTAATTGAGCACTTAGAAACAGCCTTGAAAGTGAAAGTGAAAGTGTTAGTCGCTCAATCGTGTCTGACTCTTTGCTATGGACTCCTCTGTCCATGGAATCCTCTAGGCAAGAATACTGAAGGAGGTTGCCATGCCCTTCTCCAGGAGATCTTTCCGACCCAGGGATCAAACCTGGATCTCCCACATTGCGGGCAGATTCTTTACCATCTGAGCCACCAGGGAAGCCCCAGATACAGCCTTACCTGTACAAATAATGCTGCTGCTGCTGCTAAGTCACTTCAGTCGTGTCCGACTCTGTGCAACCCCAGAGACAGCAGCCCACCAGGCTTCCCCGTCCCTGGGGTTCTCCAGGCAAGAACACTGGAGTGGGTTGCCATTTCCTTCTCCAATGCATGAAAGCGAAAAGTGAAAGTGAAGTTGCTCAGTCATGTCCGACTCTTAGCGACCCCATGGACTGCAGCCTACCAGGCTCCTCTGTCCATGGATTTTCCAGGCAAGAGTACTGGAGTGGGGTGCCATTGCCTTCTCTGATACAAATAATGCCTCACATACAAAAGCTAATAAACGTTCCACATATTTGCCTTTTTCTTTTCTCTCACTCCTTCCTATCCTTTCCTTCCTGACTTGGTTTTTGTTATTTGCAACCAAAAGAACAGTGATTTTAGCAAAGGCCTTAACCTCTTTGGTCTTTACTGTACAATTGATAAAATTAAATGAAATGAGATTCCTTGCCTGTCCATGCAGGAGACATAAATGACAAAGGTTCAATCTCTGGGTTGGGAAGATCCCCTGAAGGAGGGCACAGGAACCCTCTCCAGTACTCTTGCCTGGAGAACCCATGGACAGAGGACCCTGGTGGGCTATAGTCCATACGTTTGCACAGAGTCGGACATAACTGAAGCGACTAAGCACATAGGCTTTTATGACTCAAATATCCATTATAGAGATGGTGAAGCACCTTTGGAAATGTGTTTATCTGGGACACCAACTAAACATACGGGGACTGGGAAGAGTCAGTGTCCCCCCAAACCTTTCTAAGCCCTGGCTCCAGGGAGCAGTGGCTGCATCATGTCACTGGCCATCTCATCTGCCCTCCTGGGTTGGTGAATGAGCTGACCGGTCCCACCAAGCCAGACCTGTCCAGAGGGTGACAACCATTGCAAGCACACGGATATCCCTGCAGCGTGTGTAACTGGCACACTGACTGACCCAAACTTGGGGGGTGCAGGTAGAAAACAATTTTGTTGTTGTTCAGTCACTCAGTCGTGTCTGACTTCGCAGCCCCATGGACTGCAACACACCAGGCTCCTCTGTCCTTCACCATCTCCTGGAGTTTGCTCAAACTCACGCCCATTGAGTTGATGATGCCATCTAACCATCTCATCCTCTGTCATCCCCTTCTCCTCCTGCCCATAATCTTTCCCCAGCATCAGGGTCTTTTCCAGTGAGTTTGCTCTTTACGTCAGGTGACTTAAGTATTGGAGCTTCAGCTTCAGCACCAGCCCTTTCTCATTGTTGACTCTCCAGATCCATTCTCTGTAGCAATTTTTATCCATCCATGATAAAATTTCTTGGGAATTCCCTGAATGGTCCAGTAGTTAGGACGCTATGCTTTCACTGCATGGCCTGAGTTCAGTACCTGGTTGGGGAACTAAGATTCTGCAAGCCACATGGTGAGGCCACACACACACAAATTCTGGTCGTTTAAGAATAGTTACAGTTCAGTAATTAAAAGTACCCAGTCTGCTGTAATAATTAAAACCAAACTTGACTGAAATAGGAAAGCTCTGTCCTCCCAGCTTAGGTTTGAGCAGTGGGAGATGGATGAAGGTTGGCTGGATTCTCTTCCATCCCTACTGTCCTGTTCACCTTCTCTTCACTTTACCAGGCTGCTTCTGGCTCCTCCAGAGCCTGGAGAGGGTGGAGAGAGCAGAGATGGGGGTAGGAAAACTTGAATTTGGCTGGTGTCGATATAACTCATGCTGTTGCCTCTTGGGTAGACAGGTTCCCAGCAGGGCCCATGTGGGGTTTATGGGGGGACATTCTTGGGAGCCTTCAACTGCCGTGGGTATCACCTGAGTCCACTGGCCCTGTAGTTCACTTTCCTTCCAGGTGGCCCATATGGGCCGGGTCTAAGATGTTTTGCTAGGCCAGGTCCCTTCTTGCGGTCCCACATCTCATCCTGGGGAGATGGCCACTGTGGATGTATAGTCAGTTTTCAGGAACCCTCTCTGCTCCGCCACCAGGCTGGTTCAGCATGCCTCTGCCTGTGGACTTCTTGAGGAGTGAGCCAGACTTAGTCTCTGTCCCCCAAGCATTCCAGGGGACACAGATCAGACTCTCCAAGTGATTCTTTTGAAGCCGTTATCAGCTGGATTGAAAAGGGGTAAAGCCTCAGCCCTCCTTCACGACCCCAATGTAGGATGGAGCCTTGCAGACTCAGGGCACACTCTCATGCCTGTCCAAAGAAAACCTGGAAGCTTCCTTCAGCTCCGGGCAGATGACGGCTGGTGGACACATCTTTGCAGTGGCCTGTGTAATGGTCGAGCACCCCACTTTGGACTGGAGCTTCCTTGACTCCTAGTGTTCTCTCATACTTCTCTGCCTCTGGGATCTTAACCAAAACTGAGACGACATAAAGAGCCCCCTGTTAATTTCCTGTCCAGGAACTGCCCTGGTGGTCCAGTGGCTAAGATTCTGTGCTCCCAGTGCAGGAGCCCAGGTTTGATCCCTGGTCAGGGAACTGGATCCCACATGCTACTACTAAGAGTTCACATCTGTAATTAAAGATCTCATGTGCCACAACTAAGACCCAGTGCAGCCAAATAAATAAATAAAATTTAAAATATATTTCCTGTCCATGCCTTGGGGTCGCTGTCAGAATTTTCTAGTTCTAAGTGCAAGTGGAATCTTCTTGGTAGAGGGGTCTCCAATCCTATCCTTGGACTCTTCCCCCAAATCATCTCTCTGCCCAGGAATCAGTAGGATCTGGGCCACCATGACCCCAGGAGTGAAGGGGGCACACCTTTGCACAGGAGGGTTCATTTTGATTTCTTGCTCCCTTGCTCATTTGGGAGGATTTCAATCACACTTGATGAGTCTTCAAGCACTCTTCCCAATGATTTGCATCATTATTTAGATTCTAACATATATCATTTGTCTGAACACCTTTGTGAGTTAGACTCCTAGAAGGAGACCAGAGAGGTTGAGCACCTCACCCAAGGTCACACAGCAGAGCCATGGCAAAAACTCTACGACTGTGACCCGCAGATCATTGCTCTGGCCTCTACACCTTGCCAGCGCCCTCCCAAGCTCATTATCATCTGTTAAAAATCCCTCCTCCCATTTTTACACACAGCCTCTGAGATGTCTACAGATTCATTTTAAACAGAAAGCAGACATTTCCAGAACTCATTTCCATTTCCAGCTCTGAGGAGTGTTAACATCTGAGTACTTGGCTGATCATTTTTCCTCTAGCAGCAATAATTGTTTTGAAGAACTTGACACACATTTCACCAGGACTCAGTGCTACCGGGCGGGCAGGGAGCTGTGAGCAACTGAATTCCAAGAGCTAAATTTACATGGTACGGGTGTCCAGAGAATGAGCTGAACACCCAGCTCCCATTAACAATAATGAGAGGTGTGCGTTAAGCTCTTCCTTGTTGCCAGAAATATATCTCATCCTCTGGGGATCTGTTCTGATCCTTGGCCCTTCTGTGCACCTAGCCTCCACAGCATTTGCTCTGTAATTTATAAAAGATGTGTGTTGCACCTGGGTGCCTCAGAAAATTTAACATAATTTAAAAGCATTCAACACCAGCCTTAAATTAAATCTCCCCAAATCCCTTGCCAGACAAGTATAATTAAACTCAGACCCACACAGGTGAGTCTATTAATACATTTGAGGGATCAGGAGCCCTGGGCTGGGTCTAAGACAGGAGCAGTTCCAGAGACTGGAGGGGGGAGGAGGATTGTTGCACAGGTGGTGTGGCATCCTGAGGGCAGATCCCAGAGCTTGGGAGGGCACCATTGTTCCCAGACACTCTGAGCTGTAACAGACACCATCTTACTCACCTGGCTCCGCCCATCAAGGAGAATAGCTCTGGCTTCCCACTCAACACCTTCCCACTCAAAACACCAGGCTGGCCTGACCCCAGGCTTCTCAGCAGAGCAGGAGAGTAAAGTAATCAGAGTCTCTCCCAGTACTGGGATCACTTGCTCATTGTGAGGTAGAAGGGTATCCCATGGACAAAGTGCTTGAGCTTAGGACCTGAATGATCTGCTACTACACCAATAACAACAACACTTGCCACTAAAACACTTATTTTTTAAACCCAAGTCCCTGGAACCTTGGGTAGCATGAACAGTACCACTTTGGGAATTAGAGGGAACTGGGTTGTGTCTTGGCTCTTACTACCCACTAGTGCTGCTGCTGCTGCTGAGTCACTTCAGTCGTGTCTGACTCTATGCGACCCCATAGACAGCAGCCCACCAGGCTCCCCCGTCCCTGGGATTCTCCAGGCAACAACATTGGAGTGGGTTGCCATTTCCTTCTCCAATGCATGAAAGTGAAAAGTGAAAGTGAAGTCACTCAGTCATGTCCAACCCTCAGTGACCCCATGGACTGCAGCCTACCAGGCTCCTCCATCTATGGGATTTTCCAGGCAAGAGTACTGGAGTGGGGTGCCATTGCCTTCTCCGACCCACTAGTGAGTGACCTTCAATAAGTCATGTCACCTCTCAGCTTCATTGTCCTCATCTGTAAGGGGGAAGGGGATAACAGAGTCCACTCTACCATCGCTTTCTTTTTTTTTGAAAGATGTTATCAGTTGGGGAATCTGGATAAAAGGTATACAGGAGTTCTTTCTGCTATTCTTTTTAACTTAGCACTTTATTTTTTATGATAAAATTTATTAAGAAATAAAATATATGTAAATAACATTTTTGAGGACTCAAATACGTGTTATTTAATTTTCTTTACCCTTTACCAATATTTTTTTTTTAATTTTTAACTTTTATTGGACTATAGTTGCCTTAGTGGCACAGATGGTAAAAAAATCTGCCTACATTGCAAGAGACCTGGGTTTGACCCCTGGGTCAGGAAGATCCCCTGGAGAAGGACATGGGAGAAGAATACCTACTCTAGTATTCTTGCTTGGAGAATGCCATGGATGAGGAACCTGGAGGGCTGTAGTCCATGGGGTTGCAAAAGAGTAGGACACGACTGAGCAACTGACACTTTCCCACTTTTGCCTTACAGTGTTGTGTTAGTTTCTGCTTGGGGATCAGTTACATATACACATATCCACTTTTTTCAGATCTCCTTCCCATTAGGTCCCCGCAGAGCGCTGGGTAGAGTTGCTTGTGCTGTACAGTGGTTTCTCACTAGTTACCTGTTTTATACATAGTGGTGTGTATGTGTCACTCCCGATCTCCCAGTTCATCGCACCAGCCCCCTTCCTTGGTATCCATATGTTTGTCCTCTGCATCTGTGTCTCTCTTCTGCTTTGGTTCATCTCTAACATTTTTCTAGATTCCACATATAAGAGATAGTACACCATGTTTGCTTCTCTGACTTCACTCCGTATGATAGTCTCTAGGTCTATCCACACCTCTGCAAATGATGGCGTTCTGGTACTTTTTATGGCTAATTTTCCCTTGTATATATGTACCACATCTTCCTTCTCCTTTCCTCTATTGATAGGCATTTAGTTTGATGCTGCAACGCACATTGGAGTGCATGCATCTTTTTGAATTATGGCTTTCTCCGGGTATATGCTCAGGAGTGGGATTGCTGGGTCATACGGTGGACCTTTTTTAGTTTTTTGAGGAAACTCCATACTGTTCTCTGTAGTGGTTGTGGCAATTTACATTCCCACTAACGGTGTAGGAGGGTTCCCTCATTTTTATTTTTGGCTGTACTGCACGGCATGTGGAACTTCCCCAACCAGGGGTCAAACCTGCGTCCCCTGCTTTGGAAGTGCAGAGTCTTAACCCCTGAACCACCAAGGAAGTCCTGCCGCAGCTTTCTTAACAGACAGACCTGGACGCCCTATTTCCAGGGTTGCCCTACCTCCGTGGTGCAAGCTGGATAAATTCGCATGACGCTGAATCCCTGGTATTTTATCCCAGACTGCAAATCATCTCAATATTTCTCTTATTTCCAAATCTAAAAGCAAGGGTGCTCCATAAGCTCCTAAGTAAATATGTCCTTGTGCTCCACTCTAGATGGGATTCTAGAGAAACAGAATCACTCAACTGAGACAATAAAGAAAAAGCCAAATTAGGACCTGAACAATCCGTGTAATGGCTTTACCTATGTACTTGGTAGGGTTGGAGGCCCCAATTGGGATTGTGCGTTAGAATTGCATAGTCCAGAGTATGTGTGTGTGTGTGTGTGTGTGTGTGTCTCTGTGTATAATACATTATATATATGTGCTGTGCTTAGTCATGTCTGGCTCTTTGTGACCCTGTGGACTGTAGCCTGCCAGCCCCTCTGTCCATGGGATTCTCCAGGAAACCCTGGAGTGGACATTATAAATATATGCACATACATTCTCATTAACCTTTTTTATATTGATTACATGTTGAAATAATATTTTGAACTTAATCGGTTAGATAAAATATTTATTTAAATTTTACTGACTTCTTTTACATTTTTTAATATGGCTACCAGAAAGTTAAAAATTACATATATCTTTTGTATTACATCTATACTATCCTGGAGGTATCTTTTGTTGCCATTGTGAGAGGTAGATACATAGCAACATCAGCTCAAACAAGGGGTTTTATTTTCTGGATCCTTGTGTAATTGTTCAGAAACCTCAGAACCCAAACTCCAGTGTGGATATTGCTCTGGGCGACTGGGTCTGGGAGGCATTCCTGTGTCCCCAGTGGCTCAAAGGCTTCCAGCAGCGGAGTCAGACGTCATCTTCAGCCTGCGTGGTTCACCAGCTCCTGTTCATGCATGTTCTCTCGCCTTCCCCGACCAGTGGGCAGCCTCTCTCCAGATTTTGTGTTTATATTTCTGAGAGAAGGGGAATCATACTGGCCTAGCTAATGTCTCTCTTCTCCATCAGCTCCCATGGTCAGTCCCAACAGCATCCAGTTAGTGTTTGGATTCAGACAAAGCACAGGAAGAAGCTCAGGTGAGGGTCGTACAACAGAGTGAGAGGAAATCTAGGAGAGAAGGCTTTTGTTATGTGCTGAGTTTTGAAATGAAGTGAAAATCACTTAGTTGTGTCCGACTCTTTGCGACCTCATGGACTGTACGGTCCATGGAATTCTCTAGGCAAGAATACTGGAGTGGGTAGCCTTTCCCTTCTCCAGGGGATCTCCCCAACCCAGGGATCAAACCCAGGTCTCTTGCATTGCAGGCTGATTCTTTACCAGCTGAGCCACAAGGGAAGCCCGTGCTGAGTTTTGTTCCCCTTCAAATTCAGACATTAAAATCCTAACCTCCTGAATGTGACTGTATTTGTAGGATCTTTGGAAATGTACTTAATATAAAAAGAGGTCATGAGTTGGGTCCTAATGATGTGCGGCCTAATAAAAGCCTTGAGGTGCAGACCTATGAGGGCAAAGATCGTATGAAGACACAGGAGAAGGTGGTCACTTACAAGTGAAAGCAGGGGGCCTCAGAGGAGACTGACCCTGGTGGCATCTTGATCTCAGATTTCTAGCCCCAAGAGTTGTGAGGAAGTAAGTTTCTGTTGTTTGAGCCACTTCATCTGCAGTACAGTTTTATAGCAGCCCTAGAACACTAAAGGAAACAGGGACAAACTTTATTTTCTTGGGCTCCAAACCACTGCAGTTGGTGACTGCAGTCATGAAATTTAAAGACGCTTGCTCCTGGGAAGAAAAGCTATGACAAACCTAGACAGCATATCAGAAAGCAGACACATTACTTTGCCAACAAAGGTCCATCTAGTCAAAGCTGTGGTTTTTCCAGTAGTCATGTATGGATGTGAGAGTTGGACTATAAAGAAAGCTGAGCACCGAAGAATTGATGCTTTTGAACTGTGGTGTTGGAGAAGACTCTTGAGAGTCTCTTGGACTGCAAGGAGATCCAACCAGTCCATCCTAAAGGAAATCAGTCCTGAATATTCATTGGAAGGACTGATGCTGAAGCTAAAGCTTCAATACTTTGGCCACCTAATGAGAAGAGCCGACTCATTTGAAAAGACCCTGATGCTGGGAAAGATTGAAGGCAGGAGGAGAAGGAGACAACAGAGGATGAGATGGCTGGATGGCATTACCGACTCAATGAACATGAATTTGAGCAAGCTCCGGGAGTTGAGCAGACTCCAAACAGAGGAGCCTGGCGTGCTGCAGTCCATGGGGTCACAAAGAGTCAGACACGATTCAGTGACTGAACAGCAGCAACAATCAAACTCACACAGCCTCAAAGATGAACTTGCCCCAGGCTCAGATTTTCTGTCAACTCAGCCTACCTGGGCTGCAGACTTGTGACTGGTGAAGGCAGCCAGGGAGATTTCCCGACAGGAAGTCAGCCCATCCAGGTGTTCACATCTCCCTGACTCTGTGGCTGGAGGCATAGCCGTGGGGGGAGCCCTCCCCTCACCCCTGCTGCGGTGCACTTCAGCCGGCCGCTCCTTTCTGCTCTGTTGGCTCCTGGAGGATGAGGTCTGCTTTCCACACCTGCTGCTGTCTTTCCCTCCTGAGTTGGCAGCAGGAAGACAAGGACTTGCCCTGGCTTCTCAGCAGCTGCGAGGCAGCTGTTTTTGCTTTGAAAGTCACCAACCTGGGAGCTCCCAGAACTGCTACCCTCTTTAGTGGAACAGGCCCCGAAAGAGCACGTGGCAGGCTGCCGAGTGCCAGGAGAAAGTGTAGTTGTCATCCGAGGCCTTGAAACTTTTAAAGTGACTCAGCAAAGCTGTGTACCCAAAACGTTATCAATTATGCATCATAAAGAAGTTGTTTAAATGCTCAATGTACTAATTAAATAGTACTTTAATTCATAGCAATACGGAGTCATTATGAACCCCACTCCACCCCTTTGCAAAATGCATAGGTGCGCAGAATGGACACCCCTTGAGAAGCCTTGCCATTGGAGAGAAATACTCAGGGTGTATTAATGGAACACAGTACAGAGATGCTTCTTTAAGTCCGTTTTCTGTACCTGTTTTTGCCTGTCATCCTGTGATTGCAGAAATCTGCAGCCTGAAATCTCTACTCCTCCTGTCTGCTAAGTTTTTGAGTTCAAGAAAGGGGCAGCTGTTTGGCTTCTGACAGTGTGCGATGCACCTCACTAGCACTGGGCTCTGAAGGTCACACTTGAACCTGGGACATATGTAGATGTGGCCAGCACCACCCTTCAGAGAGGCTCCACCTTTACCTCCAGAACTTGGGGTTCCTCCAGAACCTGTAGCCTTGGATGGTCTCAGGATGTCCCTTATCGCAGCCACTTGCCAGATGCATTGTTATATTGAGAGAAAATGGTTTATGAGAAATCAGAGTGACAGTAATATAGTTTGTAACAAGGGAGAATTGAAATGCTTGCAGATAAAATTCACTTACAGTGGTTATCTCGGGAAACTTTTCAATTTTCTGCTCCATTTTTTGGTAGTGACATTATATTCATTTTTAAAATAATAATAAAGGAGACAAAGCATCTAAATGTCTCCTCTCTACAGTTGAATCAGATGCCCCACATCGTGGCTGTGGCAGACCATCCATCCAGACTGCACAGAGTCTGGGATGACATCCAAGCCGTGTGACCCACCAACAGTCTAGCCCATCACTGGGAGTTTGATTGCCAAACAGGCTGGTGTATTGGAGAGAGCATCCACGAGAGGGAAAATCCAGAATGTAGCCCCTGGCAAAGGAGAGGCCCTGGGCAGGGCCCACTAGGAAGCACAGCCTTGGCCGCGTGTCTTAGCCCAGCATTCTCTGCCCTTGCCTGACCCATCTCCCCTGTTAGGTTCTGTCCTCCAAAGCCAGATGGTGTGAAAGGAGCTGGTTTCCCTGAGAACACAACAAAGTGGCCCTGTCTTTAGGGCTGGAGGGGCCGGGGCGAGAGAATAGAGCTGCAGCTTTCTGCCTGCAAAACCCACATCTCAGGGTACCGCCAGCCGCCTCCTGGCAGCCCCTCTCCTTCCTCCCATGGGCTTTCCACGGGAAGGAAGGAGGGTGAGGAACCAGGGAATGAACAGTCAGTATGTGTCAACCATGAGCCAACTGCTTTATGTGAATTAATCCATCTGAGTTGTCACAAGGACTTGGAGAGATTGGGGTGGTAGTCTACGTTTTTTTAAAAAAACTGTTTATTTTTGGCTGTGCTGGGTCTTCGTTGCTGCACTGGCTTTTCTCTCGTTGTAGTGAGTAGGGCTACGCTCTAGTGGCGCTGCACAGCTTCTCATTGTGGTGGCTTCCTTTGTAGTGGAACACAAGTTCTAGACTCTGTGGGCTTCAGTAATTATGGCGCATGGGCTCAGTAGTTGCAGTTCCCAGGCTCTAGAGCAGAGGCTCAATAGTTGTGGTGCACGAGCTTAGTTGCTCCGTGGCATGTAGGATCTTCCCGGACCAGGGATTGAACCTGTGTCTCCTGCACTGGCAGGCGGATTCTTTACCACTGAACCACAAGCCCTCTACCTTTATAAAATGAGGAAACTGGGGCTAACGACCTAAGAAATGAGTCAACTAACATCATGCAGCCAATAAGACAGATGATCAAGACTTGATTCCAGATTTTCTGACGTTGAAATTCAGGCTCCTGGCTTGACTTCTGGTGCATCCTACAGGGTGAACAACTAGTTCCAAGACTCCAAGTCTATTTTTTCCCCCAAATGTATTGCTATGGACTGAGTTTCTTTTGCCTAGCTTAGCAATATGTGTAGATTAGAGATGCAGGTACAGAGTCCATAGAAGGGACAACTGGAAGCTGACCACACTAGGCTAGAAAATTGTGGATGCAATAGGTTGTGTGGCTTGGCCATTGTTCCTCCTGTGAACACTGAGCGTGGAGAGTGTAGTCTCCCCTGCACACCCCCCACTCCTCCTCTTCCACCACTGCACCCAGCACCGTTCTTCATTTCGTACAAGTTTAAAAAGTGTTGAACCACAGTCAGAATAAAGTTGTGAGCAGATGAGCCTTTTATCATGTGCCCCAGTGTGAAGTCTGCATGCGAAGTGTGTACTAGGATCACCTAATCACTAGGGCTCAAAATTGGGAAAGGAGTACATCAAGGCTGAATAGTGTCACCTTGTTGTTGAATTTCTATGCAGGGTACATCATGTGAAATGCCGGGCTGGATGAAGCTCAAGCTGGAATCAAGATTGCCGGGAGAAATATCAATAACCTCAGATATGCAGATGACACCACCCTAATGGCAGAAAGCAGAGAGGAACTAAAGAACTTCTTGATGAAGGTGAAAGAGGAGAGTGAAAAAGTTGGCTTAAAACAACATTCAAAAAACTAAAATCATGGCATCTGGTCCCATCACTTCATGGCAAATAGATGGGGAAAAAATGGAAACAGTGGCAGGTTTTATTTTCCTGGGCTCCAAAATCACTGCAGATGGTGACTGCAGTCATGAAATTAAAAGACACTTGCTCCTTGGAAGAAAAGCTATGACAAATCTAGACAGCATATTAAAAAGCAGAGACATTACTTTGTTGACAAAGATCCATCTAGTCCAAGCTATGGTTTTTCCAGTGGTCATGTATGGATGTGAGAGTTGGACCGTAAAGACAACTGAGTGCCAAAGAATTGATGCTTCTGAACTGTGGTGTTGGAGCAGACTTTTGAGAGCCCCTTGGACTGCAAGGAGATCCAACCAGTCCATTCTGAAGGAAATAAGCCCTGAATATTCATTGGAAGGACTGATGCTGAAGCTGAAGCTCCAATACTTTGGTCACCTGATGTGAAGAGCCAACGCACTGGAAAAGACCCTGATGGTGGGACAGATTGAGGGCAAGACCAGAAGAGGGCAACAGAGCATGAGATGGTTTGACGGCATCACTCACTTGATGGACGTGAGTTTGAGCCAACTCTGGGGAATAGTGAAGGACAGGGAAGCCTGGCGTGCTGTAGTCCATGGGGTCACAAAGAGTCAGACACGACTGAGCGACTGAACAAGAGCAGCCACTGCTGGGGCACACTTCATCATGCAATGCGTTGTTCTTTCAGCAGAGCGGAGAGATTCCTGTAAGCCCAGTAGCCTGGTCACTGTTCTTACGTAGCCAAATATGACATTTCTCTGCTCTGTGGGGAAGTGGGTGAGGGTTGAAGGCAAGAAAAACAAGACAATACTCTGAAGAAACGTGGTCCAGAGAAACAGACTCCTCTGAAGACATTAGAGCGACAACAAAGGGCAGAGTTTGCTAAATGTCTTTCCTTTCTCTGCCACCTTTATGATTTTTTGTCATTACATTAGATCACTGAGCTATTATTTATTTTATATTTTGACTTGACTCATTTGTATTTTGGCCACCTCTCAGGCAATCATATCCATCAAGTTACTTTCTAGTTATATAGTTTTCTAAAATGTCCTTAAATTAGGATAATTGGAATAAAAAATATTTGTGTGGCCTGTATAAATCATCCGAGGGCCAGACTATGGCAATCAAGGCCCAAGGGGACCAAGAACGCTTTCCTCCTCTGCATGGGGCTGTCTGTACTTGGGGTCCTAAGAGCTGGAATCTGCCAGCGCCCACCCCTTGCCCTAGTGTTGGAAAGGACAGTAACTACACAGGCCCTGAGTGCCACTGGGGCGGAGCCTATCTGTCATGAGAGGTGTGTTTCCTGAGAACTCAGACTGCTCGGTTGTTGCCATGTGAGCAGTAGGCATGCTTCCAGAACCCCAAATCGGGATACGTGGTTTGGTCACAAGGTAGAATATATATTTTTTTATCAGAGTATAATTGCTTTACAATGTTGTGTTAGTTTCTGTGCTACAGCAAAGTGAATCAGCTATGCATATACATATACCCCTCCCTCTTAGACCTCCCTCCACCTGACCCCCACCCCACCCCTGTAGGTCATCACAGAGCTCTGAGCTGGGATCCCTGTGCTTTAGCAGGCTCCCACCAGCCATCCGTTTTACCCATGGTAATGTATATGTATACACGTACGGGCTTCCCTGGTGGCTCAGAGGTCAAGAATCGCTTGAGATGCAGGAGACTGTCTGGAGTGCAGGAGATGAACCCTTCCCTGGGTTGGGAAGGTCCCCTGGAGAAGGAAATGGCTACCCACTCCAGTATTCTTGCCTGGAGAATTCCATGGACGGAGGAAACTGATGGTCTACAGTCCATGGGGATCACTAAGAGTTGGGCACAACTTAACAACTAAACCGTCATCACTGCTGTATTGTCAATCCTAATCTCCCAATTCGCCTCCCGCTTCCCCTCGCCTCCTGAGTCCACATTCTGTTCTCTGCATCTGCGTCTCTATTCCTGCCCTGGAAATAGGTTCATCTGTACCATTTTTCTAGATCCCATACATATACATTAATATACAATATTTGTTCTTTTTTCTGATGCACTTCCTTCTTTATGACAGATCCTTGGTCCATCCACATCACTACAAATGACCCAATTTCATTCCTTTTTGTGGCTGAGTAATATCCCATTGTCTATATGTACCACATCTTCTTTATTCATTCATCTGTCGATGGACATCTAGGTTGCTTCCATGTCCTAGTTACTGTAAAAAGTGCTGCAGTGAACATTGGGGTACGTGTTTTTTTTTTTTTTTTTTTGAGTTATGGTTTTCTCAGGGTGTATGCCCAGGAGTGGGATTGCTGGGTCATAGGGTGGTTTTATTCCTAGTTTTTAAAGGAACCTCCATCCTGTTATCCATAGTGACTATATCAGTTTACATTCCCACCAATAGTGCAAAAGCATTCTCTTTTCTCCACACCCTCTCCAGCATTTATTAATCATAGACTTTTTTGATGATGGCCATTCTAACTGATGGAGAAGGCGATGGAATTCTTGCCTGGAAAATCGCATGGATGGAGGAGCCTGGTGGGCTGCAGTCCATGGGGTCGTTAAGAGTTGGACACGACTGAGCGACATCACTTTCACTTTTCACTTTCATGCATTGGAGAAGGAAATGGCAACCCACTCCAATGTTGTTGCCTGGAGAATCCCAGGGATGGGGGAGCCTGGTGGGCTGCTGTCTATGGGGTCACACAGAGTCGGACATGACTGAAGCGACTTAGCAGCATTCTAACTGGTATAAAGTGATACCTCACTGTAGTTTTGATTTGCATTTCTCTAATAATGAATGATGTTGAGCATCTTTTCATGTGACTCTTGGCCATCTGTGTGTCTTCTTTTGAGAAATGTCTATTTAGGTCTTCCACCCATTTTTTATTTTTTTATATTGAGCTGCATGAGCTGCTTGTATATTTTGGGATAGAATATTTTTAAATGAAACATTTCCCCAAAATATGGAGAGCGAGGTTGTTGTAGTCACAGCACTTTCGGAGTGGGGTGGGGTGGCTGCTCTCCTGCTCCTTCATGGGTCTGGTGCTTAGAGTAAAAGTGGACCCACCTGGGGGCAGCTTGTGCCCTCTGCTGCCTTGCCGGGTTTTATGAGCTGGCTTGAATGCAGCTGTACGTTTTCCAGAACTTTAATCCCCTGTATCTTATTACTTGAAACCCGCAGACTCTTTCATGAGCATGCGTTGCTGTGGTCCAAACTAACTGGAGAAAGAAAGAGAGGAGAGAAGGGAGTGGCGAGGCTAGAGATTGAGAGAGAGAATGAAAGCAGGTGAATTGATGTGATATGAGGAGCAGGAGGCCCAGCACTGAGAAGGAAAATAAAGTGGAAGCCCAAGGGTCTCCTACCAGTGCCCTTTTCTGGCCCAGACAAGGTGGCCAGAAGGCAAAATAAAAGAGCTCCCGCTGGAATGGGGGTCTTTATAATATTTGGGCAGAGAGACCTATTCACCATGTGGTTTTCCTGCCTCAGTCACCTCAGGAAATTTTCTTTGTGTGTGTTGATAGGTTAGGGCTCTTTCTTTAAATTCTGTTAATTTTAATTTATTTATTATCTTTTTGGCTGTGCCGGGTCTTCATTGTTCCATGGGCTTTTTTCTAGTTGCAGAGAGCAGGGGCCTCTCTCCAGCCGTGGTGCATGGGCTTCTCGTTGTGGTGGCTGCTCTTGGTGAGGAGCACAGGCTCTAGGTGTGTGGGCTCAGGAGTTGCGCTCCTAGACTCTAGAGCACTGGTTCAGTAGCTGTGGTGCACGGGCTTAGCTTTTCTGTGGTATGTGGGATCTTCCCAGACCAGGAATCGAACCTGTGTCTCCAGCATTGGCAAAGAGGTTCTTTATCACTGAGCCACCAGGGAAACCCTAGTTAGGGCTCTTAATTGCAAGGGACACAAGAACCTGCTCAAAGAGTTTTCAGCAAAACCAGAAGGTGTTGATTCTTGTAGGCTACACTGCACTTCCCTGGTGGCTCACTTCCCTGGTGGCTCAGAGGGTAAATCATCTGCCTGCAATGTGGGAGACCTGGGTTCGACCCCCAGGTCGGGAAGATCTGCTGGAGAAGGAAATGGCAACCCCCTCTAGTAATCATGCCTGGAAAATTCCACGGACAGAGGAGCCTGGTAGGCTGCAGTGTATGGGATCGCAAAGAGTCACACACGGCTGAGCAACTTCACTTCTCAGGCTACACTGCACAGGGGTAGGGCTGGTTTTGGGTATGGCTGAGCACGAACCTCAGATAGTGTCTTCAAAACTCAATTTATTTTCCTTTCATTTTCAGTGCTATTTACCAAGTTGGCTTCTGTCTTTTTAAATTTAAATTTTTATTTTATATTGGAGTATAGTTGATTTACAGTGTTGTGTTAGTTTCAGGTATATAGCAAAGTGATTCAGTTACACATATACCCATTCTTTTTCCGATTCTTTTCCTATATAGGTTATTAGAATGTACTGAGTAGAGTTCCCTGTGTTATACATTAGGTCCTTGTTGATTATCTGTTTTTGTCTTTATTTTTTGACCATGCCATGTGGCATGCAGGATCTTAATTCCCCGACCCCCTGCATTGGAAGTGCAGAGTCTTAACCACTGGACCAGGAGGGAAGTATCAGTTATCTATATATAGTAGTAGTATGTATATATACTATATACGTATATATTAATCCCAAACTCCTAATTTACCCCCTACCTTTCCCCTTTGGGAACCATAAGTCTGTTTTTGAAGTCTGTGAATCTGTTTCTATTTTGTGAGTAAGTCCATTTGCTTCGTCTTGACTTTACAGAGTCCTAACCTGGCTGCAGGAGCACCGCTGCTGACGTTGTGTTTGATTTCCAGAACATATTCGGCTGCAACTCACTCCTCTTCAGCTTTTCAGCAGATCCAGGGTTGTAGGAAAGTCAAAGGCCATTTCTGCCAAACTCAGGCCTAACTGAATCTCAAAGGAGAAAAACTGAAGGGCAACAACCAGGCATTGAATTTGATTCAGAAAGATCTCTTTGGTGGTTTTTACACCTTGATGTACAAAGTAAGTTATTGATTTCCATCATTAAATTGGGACTTGGATTATCAGATTTCTGCTCAGTGTGTGAAATAGACTTTAAAAAGATAAGGAAAATATTTTTTAAAAAGATAGCCATATAACCACCCTTTGCAGAGATTGAGACTTTTGGAAGCACTCTCTGGGCCAGACTCACTGTGGCCAAGGACGTCCTTGAAGGCACAGGTGCCCACTGAACCAGGCTGATATTTTGGCTCCTCTCTCTGAATTATTTCCCCTTCAGACTTTCTAGTTTTGCTCCATAATGTAACTGACACCATAATCCAAAGGTACGGGTCCAAAAGGAAACCAGAGGGACTTGGTTTCGAGTTTCCTGACAGAGAGTACAGAATAACTCAAACTTACTGTTAGACACTGACATTTGTTTCCTCACAGCACCTTTAAAAGAAGATCGATATTCTTCATGTATCTGCTGGAGGAAGGGTCTCAGACAGCCTCCCCAGGTCACCTTGAGCCCTGAGATGATAAACGGCAGCATCCCGTCCCATCCTGGCCTGTGTTGTTCCTTCTCCACACCCGCTCCTGCTCCATCCTACCTTCTGTACTTGCTGCCCTTTGCAACCACCTCCTCTTCCCTGAACTCGGGCCAAAGCTGACTTGGCTGAGACAACCACAGCATTGCTGCCTATTTACCTTGGAATAATACAAAATAAAAGCTGTGCTGACACTCTTGAGTTTATCGAGAATTTTCAGTTTTCATGCTTTCTCTCTCATTCGAGTGCTGTAACGCTTCCACGAGGAAGGCTGAGACTATGTAAGGGCTCTGGGTCATTGCTGCACCTCAGCCCAGCCCAAACACGGGCCCAAAACACCAATAATCAGGTCCTCACCACATGAGTCTGCAATCTGAGCAGTGCCCTGTGGGGCAGGCTCGCCTCTGCTCCACGAGGGATAAGCTGAGACAATTTGATGGGAAGCTGTAGGATGAATTTCTAAGATGGCTCACTCACCTGGCTGGCCAAGTGGTGCTGGCCATTCCACTGGGCTTCTCCAGGGGCTAGTTGGATTTCCTCACAGCATGGTGGCTGGGTCCTGACAATGAGTATCCCAAGAGACGTAGAGTGAAATTCTGTTGTTTTTTTAAAAGGCCTGGGTTCAGACACTGGCATAGCAGAATTTGTGCTAGATTCTGCTGGCTCAGCTGTCACAAAGCCCAGATTGCAGGGGAGGCACAGAGGCCTGGACCTCTCAGTGGGAAGAGTGGCGAGGAACTGGAGGGCCATGTTTTAAAACTGCCAAGTTGAGATGAGGGAGTTGAAACCCCAAGACATCTAGTGACTTGCTGGAGGTCACTTCAGTAGACACCTTTTGGGGTGCCTGCCCAGTTTGTTACCACCTTGAGATTTGCTCTTCATCCTTGGGGTGCCCTCTGAAGCCCTATTCATACTAGGAAACCAGGTGCCATAGGAGTTCGATGGTCTGCATGAATAGTGCCCTCTGGAGTTTCTCAGTGCCACCATCCTGAAGGCCCCACTGTGACTTGCTCCCAGGAATTTGGAATTGGGATGCAGACAGATGAGGACTGTAATTGGCAGACAGACCTAGAGTCCTGTCTCTGGGTCAGAGGAAGCCCAGAGCAGGGGCACCCCAATGCATGTTCAAGATAGGGGAAGTTACTTCTTTTCTCTGGGCCTCATCTTTCTGTGAATGATGCTGATGATGATCTGTGTTGATTCACAGCAGAAGGGAAATGTACAAACTTGGCTCCCCAAAGCACTTTCAGTGTCATATTTCCTGTTTTTTTTTTTTTTTTTTTTTTTTAACCTGAAGTGTAATTAATTTAAAATGTTGTGTTAGTTGTGGATATGTAGCAAAGTGATTCAGTTCAGTTTAGTTCAGTTCAGTCACTCAGTCGTGTCTGACTCTTTGCGACCCCATGAATCGCAGCACGCCAGGCCTCCCTGTCCATCACCAACTCCCAGAGTTCACCCAGACTCATGTCCATCGAGTCAGTGATGCCATCCAGCCATCTCATCCTCTGTTATCCCCTTCTCCTCCTGCCCCCAATCCCTCCCAGCATCAGAGTCTTTTCCAATGAGTCAACTCTTCACATGAGGTGGCCAAAGTACTGGAGTTTCAGCTTTAGCATCATTCCTTCCAAAGAAATCCCAGGGCTGATCTCCTTGCAGTCCAAGGGACTCTCAAGAGTCTTCTCCAACACCACAGTTCAAAAGCATCAATTCTTCGGCGCTCAGCCTTCTTCACAGTCCAACTCTCACATCCATACATGACCACTGGAAAAACCATAGCCTTGACTAGACGAACCTTTGTTGGCAAAGTAATGTCTCTGCTTTTCAATATGCTATCTAGGTTGATCATAACTTTTCTTCAAAGGAGTAAGCATCTTTTAATTTCATGGCTGCAGTCACCATCTGCAGTGATTTTGAAGCCCCCCAAAATAAAGTCAGCCACTGTTTCCACTGTTGCCCCATCTATTTCCCATGAAGTGATGGGGCCAGATGCCATGATCTTCCTTTTCTGAATGTTGAGCTTTAAGCCAACTTTTTCACTCTCCACTTTCACTTTCATCAAGAGGCTTTTACATATATTATTGTTCAGTCTCTTAATTCAGTTCAGTTCAGTTCAGTCGCTCAGTCATGTCCGACTCTTTGAGACCCCATGAACTGCAGCACACCAGGCCTCCCTGTCCATCACCAACTCCTGGAGTTCACCCAAACTCATGTCCATTGAGTCGGTGATGCCATCCAGCCATCTCATCCTCTGTTGTCCCCTTCTCCTCCTGCCCCCAATCACTCCCAGCATCAGTGTCTTTTCCAATGAGTCAACTCTTTGCATGAGGTGGCCAAAGTATTGGAGTTTCAGCTTTAGCATCATTCCTTCCAAAGAACATCCAGGACTGATCTCCTTTAGAATGGACTGGTTGGATCTCCTTGCAGTCCAAGGGACTCTCAAGAGTCTTCTCCAACACCACAGTTCAAAAGCATCAATTTTTCGGCACTCAGCTTTCTTCACAGTCCAACTCTCACATCCATACATGACCACTGGAAAAACCATAGCCTTGACTAGATGGACCTTTGTTGGCAAAGTAATATCTCTGCTTTTCAATATGCTATCTAGGTTGGTTATAACTTTCCTTCCAAGGAGTAAGCGTCTTTTAATTTCATGGCTGCAATCACCATCTGCAATGATTTTGGAGCCCCAAAAAATAAAGTCAGCCACTGTTTCCACTATTTCCCCATGTATTTCCCATTAAGTGATGGGACCAGATGCCATGATCTTCCTTTTCTGAATGTTGAGCTTTAAGCCAACTTTTTCACTCTCCACTTTCACTCTCATCAAGAGGCTTTTTAGTTCCTCTTCACTTTCTGCCATAAGGGTGGTGTCATCTGCATATCTGAGGTTATTGATATTTCTCCCGGCAATCTTGATTCCAGCTTGTGCTTCTTCCAGCCCAGCGTTTCTCATGATGTACTCTGCATAGAAGTTAAATAAGCAGGGTGGCAATATACAGCCTTGATATACTCCTTTTCCTATTTGGAACCAGTCTGTTGTTCCATGTCCAGTTCTAATTGTTGCTTCCTGACCTGCATATAGGTTTCTCAAGAGGCAGGTCAGGTGGTCTAGTGTTCCTATCACTTTAAGAATTTTCCACAGTTTATTGTGATCCACACAGTCAAAGGCTTTGGCATAGTCAATAAAGCAGAAATAGATGTTTTTCTGGAACTCTCTTGCTTTTTCCATGATCCAGCAGACGTTGGCAATTTGATCTCTGGTTCCTCTGCCTTTTCTAAAACCAGCTTGAACATCTGGAAGTTCACGGTTCATGTATTGCTGAAGCCTGGCTTGGAGAGTTTTGAGCATTACTTTACTAGCATGTGAGATGAGTGCAATTGTGCGGTAGTTTGAGCATTCTTTGGCATTGCCTTTCTTTGGGATTGGAATGAAAACTGACCTTGTCCAGTCCTGTGGCCACTGCTGAGTTTTCCAAATTTGCTGGCATACTGAGTGCAGCACTTTCACAGCATCATCATTCAGGATTTGAAATAGCTCCACTGGAATTCCATCACCTCCACTAGCTTTGTTTGTAGTGATGCTTTCTAAGGCCCACTTGACTTCACGTTCCAGGATGTCTGGCTCTAGGTGAGTGATCACACCATCGTGATTATCTGGGTCTTGAAGATCTTTTTTGTACAGTTCTTCTGTGTATTCTTACCACCTCTTCTTAATATTTTCTGCTTCTGTTAGGTCCATACCATTTCTGTCCTTTATCAAGCCCATCTTTTCATGAAATGTTCCCTTGGTATCTCTAATTTTCTTGAAGAGATCTCTAGTTTTTCCCACTCTGTTGTTTTCCTCTATATCTTTGCATTGATCACTGAGGAAGGCTTTCTTATCTCTCCTTGCTATTCTTTGGAACTCTGTATTCAGATGCTTATATCTGCTTTTCTCCTTTGCTTTTCGCTTCTCTTCTTTTCACACATATTTGTAAGACCTCCCCAGGCAGCCATTTTGCTTTTTGGCATTTCTTTTCCATGGGGATGGTCTTGATCCCTGTCTCCTGTACAATGTCACGAACCTCATTCCATAGTTCATCAGGCACTTTGTCTATCAGATCTAGTCCCTTAAATCTATTTCTCACGTCCACTGTATAATCGTAAGGGATTTGATTTAGGTCATACCTGAATGGTCTAGTGGTTTTCCCCACTTTCTTCAATTTAAGTCTGAATTTGGCAATAAGGAGTTCATGATCTGAGCCACAGTCACTTAAATCATGTCCAATTCTTTGCAACCCCATGAACTGTAGCCCGCCTCTGTAGGCTTCTCTGTCCATGGCATTTCCCAGAGAAGAATACTGGAGTGGGTTGCCATTTCCTTCTCCAGGGGATCTTCCCGGATCAGGGTCAAACCCACATCTCCTGTATTGCAGGTGGATTTTTTTTACCACTGTGCCACCAGGGAAGCCCATATATATATATATACATACAACATATATGTGTATACATATTCTTTTTCAGATTCTTTTTAATTATTGATTATTACAAGATATTGAATATAGTCCTCTGTGCTATACAGTAGGACTTTGTTGGTTATCTGTTTTGTATAAAATAGGGTATATATATTAATCCCAAACTCTTCTTTATCTCTGCTCCCCCATCTCCTTTGGTAACCATAAATTTGTTTTCTAAATCTGTGAATCTATTTGTGTTTTGTAAATAAGTTCATTTGTATTATTTTTTTAGATTCCACATATAATCTGTCTCATATATCTCTCTTTGTCTGACTTACTTCACTTACTCTGATAATCTTTAGGTCCGTCCATATTGCTGCAAATAGCATAATTTCATTTGTTTTTGTGACTGTGAAATGTTTCATTGTATATGTGTGTATATATATATATACACACCACATCTTTATTCATTCATCTGTCTATGGACACTTAGGTTGCTTCTGTGTCCTGACTGTTGTAAATAGCGCTGCTATGAACATTGGGGTGCATGAGTCTTTTTGAATGAGAGTTTTGCTTGGATATATGCCTAGCAGTGGAATTATTAGATCATATGGTAGCTCTGGTTCTAGTTTTTTAAGGAACCTCCATACCACTCTCCATAGTGGCTTCACTGATTTAGATTCCCATAAACAGTGTCATTTCCTGGTATTTTGATTCTCATCTTAACATTGTCGGAAGACTGAGAATAGGGTAAGGAGTGGCTCATTTTGTGATTGACTCGACTACATGAAGTCACAGATTCTCTGCTTCAGAGTGGAAAGACTGAGGCTGAGATTCCACGAGCACTGAGGTGCCCCAGGCAGTGGGGCAATGGTACGTTCCTGTGGGGCCTGTCTTACCAGCAGGCCTGGCCTCCAGGTCTGCTATATGGGCCAGAAGAAATCATGCCTGGAGAGGAGCTTATCACCCATGAGACACTTCATGACATTGTTTTTAGTACCGTCATCATATAACAGTGGTTCTCAGTTGGGGTGAATTTACCCACAGGGATCAGTTGGCAGTGTCTGAGACAGTTTCGGTGGTCACAAGTGGGGAAGGAGTAAGCTATTGGCATCTAGTAGGTGGAGGCCAGAGGTGCTGCCCCCCTTTTCCCCAATAAAAAATTATCCAACCCAAAATGTCTATAGTACCCAAGGTTGAGAAGTCCTGCTATATCCAGTGGCCCAAGGGAAAATTTGAACTTGCAATCTACATTGACTCAAAGTTTAGATTATGGCTTGAGTTTTTAACATTGGGCTTTTTTTTTTTTCTTCTGGGTTATGACTCAGGTAACAGGTGAAATCTCCCTGCATCTTGAATTAATTTCATGAAGTTAATTCAATTCTAAGTCCATACCTCCTTGCCTAAGATTTCTGCAAACTCCCATGTTCGTGCTTCTGATCACCTTCCATAACCACATGTGGTGTCTGTTCTGTTCCATATCAGCTCATGTGTGAAACTCACCTTCTGTGTCAATTTCCATTCAAGTGTGAGCATGCACACACACCCTATGGGCACTAGACAGTTTATATGTGTGTGTGGTACAGTATTGTGTGTGTGTGTGTTTCAGAGGGGACAGGATGGACTAGGAGATTTTCAATGGGGCATTATTCCTGTTCTTAAGTTTCTTACCTGCCATGCTCATGGGTCACATGGAAACAAGAGTTGCAGCAATGAGTGTATGAAGAGTAGAGAGCGAGGTATAATAACTGGTGGCTATGAGAGAGTGATCGGAGAAGGCAATGGCACCCCACTCCAGTACTCTTGCCTGGAAAATTCCATGGATGGAGGAGCCTGGTAGGCTGCAGTCCATGGGGTCGCGAAGAGTTGGACATGACTGAGTGACTTCACTTTCCCTTTTCACTTTCATGAATTGGAGAAGGAAATGGCAACCCACTCCAGTGTTCTTGCCAGGAGAATCCCAGGGACAGGGGAGCCTGGTGGGCTGCCGTCAATGGGGTCACACAGAGTTGGACACGACTGAAGTGACTTAGCAGCAGTAGCAGCAGCATGAGACAGTGATATTTTAAAAATGGAATGTTCTGTGAATGAAAAAGCCAAGGGAAGTATTTCTTAAACTTTTTTGACCATAACTCTCAGGAAAAAAAATCTGACACCACAGTTCTGTATGCCTATCAAGTACGTATAATTCAAGCAAAAGTTTCTTGAGATATGCCCTTATTACATGCAATGATCTTGGATGTTTTCTTTTCCATTTTGTAAAAATGCTGCTGCTGCTGCTGCTAAGTCACTTCAGTTGTGTCCGACTCTGTGCAGCCCCATAGATAGCAGCCCACCAGGCTCCCCTGTCCCTGGTATTCTCCAGGCAAGAACACTGGAGTGGGTTGCCATTTCCTTCTCCAGTAAAAATGCTACAGCTCACTAAATTGCCTTCATGACTTACCATTGGCTCTGATCGGCAGTTTGAAAATGTGGTGAGGGTGATGCCCTAGGTTTAAAGCCTGAGTAATGGAGATGGATGGATGTGAGGAAGAGTAAGGCTGCTAGTGTTGACAGAGTTGGGAGCTGCAAAGCTTGGGTACTACGTGGTCTTCACAGTTGTACCCAAATTCTCCAGGAGAATGGTGGGACTTGTGGATCAGGGAAGGTTGTAACACATGAGCCCAAGTCATCAGTAATATGGAAGAACCATCAGAATGTCATTCAATGTTTAAAAGGACAAGAGTGAGAAAGCAGGTTGGAAAAAAGCCTCAGAGGTAGTGTTTCTCTTTGAATGGTAGCATATTCACCCAGTCATGTCTAACTCTTTGCGACCCCATGAACTATAGCCTACCAGTCTCCTCTGTCCATGGAATTCTCCAGGCAAGAATGCTGGAGTGGGTAGCTGTCCCCTTCTCCAGGGGATCTTCCCCACCCTGGGATCAAACCAGAGTTTACTACATTGCAGGCAGATTCTTCACTGTCTGAGCCATCAGGGAAGCCCACTGGCGGTTTAGACGAACTCTAAACATCCTTCCAGTCACCAGCACCCATGGTACAATAAGCTGTACTGCACAGGTAGATAATCTTTGTTGATGGATAATTTTTTTTGGCAAATATTTATCCAGCACCAACTAACTTACCACCAGATCCCTGCACTTCTGTGACCTGCTTTGTTCTCCCTAAGAGCATCCTAGAGACTCGCAGCTACACCTGTGAATGCTGTCTGATAACGTTATCCTGTTCCTCCGATACTATCTTCTGCATTAACACATGAGTCAAATGTAAGAAAGCAATTAGAACATGTAAAAGTCTGAACTTGTAACTTGAAAATAACTCCTGACCCCTTTATAGCAGAGAATTTAGGGCAAGATTGTATGACTCATACAGTCTAGGACTAACTTCAATGCCTGCAAGAGTATTAGAATGAGCAAGCAGTGAATCTGCAGTCTAAATGATGAAAGACTCAGCCACTGGACTCCAATTATTACTTCAGACACAATGTTCCTGCTTCAGGCTCTTTGGGAGAAGCCTGGGTTTGAAAAGATCACCGTTTATTTACCTCTTTCCTTGCTCAGCATCAATCTGTGGTCCTGCAAGAGTAAGACAGAGGTTGCTGTCTCCAGCTCTCTAACCCTTGGCAGAGTCTGGGGTCTGTTGGACCCGTGTGTGAATCTAGGCTCAGTTGCTCACCAGCGTTCCCATCTAGATGTCAGTCTTCTATTTATAATATAGGCTTCTTATGCCTGAAACATGTAGGACAATACCTGGCACAAAATAGATCTCTAAAAATATTATTTCTTTTGCCATCCTTCCCTTTACCCTCCCTCCTTATGGTAGCTGGCTTCTCAGTTCTTCACCCCTTACTGTGTGCCATTTCCCATGTTCCTTCTATGAGAGGCAGAATATATTTTTCTGCCCTTCTGATCCTGGGCTTGCCCTAGTTAGTTTTATCTTGGCCATGCAACTTGCTATGGCTGTTGGCATATAAGCAGACATGATGTAAGTGGAGGCTTGAAATGTGTTTTCATGGTTGAGCTTGCACTCCCACTTTTTTTTTTTTTTAACCATGAGAACAACATGTTTCAAAAAGCTGCTGGGCCAAGGAGGGTGGAAAACCTGTGGCGAGACCTGGACCCAGCCTGCAGGTTGGTGTAAAGTCCAGCTGAACCCAGGCTGATCTTCAGGGGGAGAAATACATGCTTCTGGTCATAGGCCTGTGAGTTAATGCAACATTATTGTAGCAATAGCTAACTGATAACTACCTTATAAATTTCGTCCTCCATAATACATGTTTCATATATTCAGTAACAGAGAGAGTAACTTTTCCAGGGAAGCAGTAGAACAAAGCGAATCACTGGTGTATAAAAGGGACTAAAGGTCCGGTGGTGTCAGTGGCTAAGACTCCACATTCCCAGCGTTGGGGTCCTGGGTTAGATCCCTGGTCAGGAAACTAGATCCCATATGCCACAATTAAGAGTTCACATGCTGCAACTGAAGATGCCGAGTACCTCAGCTAAGACCCAGCACAGCCAAATAAGTAAAAAAAAAGATCAAAGGGACTAGAGATTTATTTTTCTGCTGAGCCTGAGAAACATGTTGTAGTGTCACATACTGCAACTTCCCCTCCATCTGTGTCTGTGGGTAGGGGATTTCATATCAAGATGAAACTGGAGATGGCTCCATTTTCTTGAAGATAGTAGTGCCAGGATTATTTTTCTCTGAGACTAGACCCAAACTATTATTAATTGAAAAAAAATAAGCATACTTTACATGAAGCTATATTTTATTGACTTCAGGAGAAGGCAGATTCTTATTGGGTGAAGTTGTCTGCTCCTTGGTAGTCATAAGGTGACCTGAGCCATCATGGTGGAGAAACTAAACGAGGTTCCTGTTGTACCAGAGACAGAGTCCTTTTCTGTCCACTCTGCAGCCTCTGAAAGCAGAGGAAAAGGGGCACCACCTCACATAACTCCTGAAGGCCTGCAGACTTGTCTCCCGTGGGGAAAGTGAAAGTGTTAGTCTCTCAGTTGTGTCCAACTCTTTGTGACCCCATGGACTGTAGCCCACTAGGGATTCTCCAGGCAAGAATACTGGAGTGGGTTGCCATTCCCTTCTCCAGGGGATCTTCCCAACCCAGGGATTGAACCCAGTTCTCCTACATGTGGGCACATTCTTTACCAGCTGAGCTACCAGGGAAGTCCAAGAATACTGGAATGGGTAGCTTATCCTTTCCCCAGGGGATCTTCCCGACCCAGGAATCGAATCAGGGTCTCCTGCATTGCAGGCAGATTCTTACCAGCTGAGCTACTGGGGAAGGCCATGGGGAAAGTGGACTCCAAACAGATAGAGGCAGGGGATGGGAAGCAGCAGGGCTCAGAGAAGGGCTGCAGGAGAAGACGGATGGAGGCTCCTGGGGACAGGGGCCCTACTCGGGCCCCCCAGAGCAGGGAGCATTAGGGAGCCGGTGGGTGGGGGGACTAGAATTCCAGGTGTGCCCCACTCACCTAGCCAGCAATCAGGCACGAACCATTGTCTGCCTGGCGCACCATCAAGACAGAAGGAGGGAACTTCCTTATTTTTCTGATTCTCACGGGAGCACAGCATAAACTGGCAGCTGTTCTGGATAAGAACAAAACACCGCTTCTGTGGGACTGTCCGTGGGGGACATCCTCTGAAGACCTAAACTCTGAGGTCTGTTCTCCCAGCCCCAAGTGTGTCTGGGACAAGGAACCATGCTAGTTAAATAAAGCCGCTTCTTCCTGTCTGTTCACCGAGTCTGCTGTAGGCTACCTTTCTTTCAGTAAAGTGTCCTGCTGAGTTCAGAGTGAGCTCCTGCCGAGGAAGACGGGTGCGGTGCCCCTTCCAGAGAGGAAGCACCTGTTTCCTGGTTACCTGGTAGTGCCCGGCCCTTCTGCATTGGCCTCTAATTCCTTTGGCCCCAGGGACCATCATGCATATTTCTCTGCTTGCCCACAGTCCCCATGAAGTACTGAGGGACATCTCCCTGTGATATAGAAAGAAGGGCGGGTCCTGCTACACCCTGCTTACCATTCTCTTCTATTTCTTCTGTGCAGAGAACTCCCACTGATGAGTTTCCTTTTTTCATTGCTCTTTCCTCTGTTTGTATCCCACTGGGGATAGAGCCAGGTTTCGTTGGGGTCTGTGCTTACATGATGTGAAGGGCCTACTTTATGGGAAAAAAAAAAAAAAGTGGAAAAGAACATTGTGGGATTGGGTGTAGAAGTGGAGTTTTACTTATATGAGACTGGAAGGGGCTGGTGGAAGGACCTGATCCTGAAGTTGGGGTGTTCTTTGCTTCCTGGGAGTCTGTCTCTGAGCACAGCTGATTTAATTTCTCCCCCTTTGGTCTAGGAGGATGGGAGCCAGGAGCCAGAGCCTCCTCGGGGGTGGTGGGCAGAGGGGGGGGAGTTGGCTTCCTCCTGGGCTCCTTGTGGGGATGTCCTCCAGTTCAAGCTGGGCCTGCACTGCTGGCAAGGATGCCCCCAAAACGCAGCTGCCCGCCGTGTCCTGGGGTGTCATCCTTAGAAGGGCTCCAGTAAGGGCCCAGCCAGGCTTTGAGGGCAGAGTCATCCCCCATGACCAGAAAACAAGTGGGATCCTCATGCCAAGGTCTTGGCACATGTCAAATGTCACCCACAGCACTTTGATCATCCCCTTAACGGAATCTGCTGGTGGAGAGGCTAGGCTACACCAGAAACATCCACTGGCATTTTCTCTTTTGTCAAGGAACACACCCAACCTCTCCTGAGGCCACTTTGTCTGAAATAGTCTCTTCCAAGGCTTCCTTTTCTTAAAATGTCCACAGTTGACCATTCCTTCAGATAAGAAATGGGATTAGGGGTTTGTGCCTTGCAAACGAATCTAAGAGAGAATAAAAATGCTGAGGTGTGGCCTGACTTTTCCTGGGTAATTATTCAGGCCGGAGAAAGGACAAGAAAGGAAACAGGGCAGGCATGGAGCTCTGGATAGCCAGCGCACAGAGCCCTGCTTTTGGGTCCGCCGGTTCCAGCTGTTGAGTTATCCTTAGGTCACTTCTGCCAAGGAAAGCCAGATTGGCCTGGAATGGTCCCGTGTGCACCTCTTGTTCCTGACAGATCGGGTCATCCTGAGCGAACGTCCTGTTAAGATGGCACACGATGGGGAGATGAGGTTCTGCAAAGGGAAGCTGAGAGCATGGGGGAGGGGTGCAGAGCAGCACAGGCACTAAAGGTGTGCTCTAGGGTGGAAACAGCCTCTCCCGCAGTCTGCCGTCGGAAGGCGCTTTCACAGCAGCGCCACTCCACCATTAGATGGGTTAGAGTTCAGGGTGTAAGGAGGTGAGACACAGGGTGTTTTGGTGGAAGGCTGGGCTTCAGGGAAGATCTGGAACATGGAAACTGGTAAGAGTCAAATCTGGATAAAGGATTCAAGAGGAAAAGAAGACCCTGAGCCCTGGAGAGTGTGGGGTCAGTGCTGAATGAGATAAGGTTGCTAAAAGGAGGATGGGTCCTAACCAGAAACTATATTGAGTTCACCAGTTTGGGGAGAACGCTTAAGTTTTTCCTATAATGAAGCACTATCCTTTTACAGGGCTTCCCTGGTGGCTCAGTGGTAAAGAATCTGCCTGCAATTCAGGAGCTACAGGATACATGGGTTCAATCCTTGGGTTGGAAATATCCACTGGAGGAGGAAATGGCAACCCACTTCAGTATTCTTGCCTGTAGAATCCCATGGACAGAGGAGTCTGGCAGGCTACAGTCCATGGGGTCATAAAGAGTCAGACACAACTGAAGCAACTTAGCACGCATCCTTTTACAGTAGCCATTTTTCAAAACGGTATCCAGGCATCTCAGCCCAAATGGGGGTCAGACGGTAAAGGAAGCAGGCTTGGAGAAGCAAGCAATTTTGTATTTACTGGCTGAGGCTAAGGCTCCGAGCAGCATCTCTGCAAGGGATTTTGGGAGCTCTGAGGTGTTGAACAGTCATTGGCAAAGCTGTCTGGGACCTCTCATAAAGCCATGGGAGACTATGACAGGCTGCTTCTCAGAAAGAACAGAGGACAAATAACATCATTTTGGAATTTAAAAAAGCAAACAAACTTACGACATCACAGAGCCCTGAGGAAGGACTTACTATATCAAATAGTGGGTCACAATTAATGCTCAGGATCTATTCAGTGAGGTCTTCATAGTCACAAAATGAGAGTGTCATGACTGGAATGCAGCCTGCTCCTACTTCAGGGTCCCTGGGATCATAAATTACTTGTCTGTTCAAACTGTGGAAATAAGTCCTTGTCCCATCAGATTCCTTGGGCTTAGAACGCATGCTGTGAGCTCATCTGTAGAGTGGCTCTCCCAGTGAAGGACGGTGGGCTCTCAAGGGGAGGCTGGCCAGCGAGGAGCAGGGAATGTGGTCATTGTCAGAGGTGGAAGAGATGAGTGGCCCCATCTCTCTCCCTGCAAAGAGCAGGGAGACCTGTGCTCTGTGACATCTTGCCTCTTCTTGGCTTCCTAGGTAACCCCCTACACTTTTAGAACAGGTGTATTTCCTGTCCACATGCCTCCAGAACCACTGGGCTCTGCCTAGAACCCCAGTGTTGGCTCTAACCCAGTCTGGGCTCCCATCCCTCCTTCAGCTGCGTTGCATTTGGCTTTTTGTCCCACTGGAAGCTGCTGCACGAAGGGGGAACAGGCTATTGCTTTTGTTCTTTTAACTACACAGAGGAGTGGAAAGTACCTACGTGTCTTTCTCCAAAAAACAGTTTTTAGACGGTTCCCAATTCGGCTTTTCTTTTTTTCTTCCAAAATGCCTAGATTTATTCTTGGAAGTAGCTCCCTGCTGCTGATGTGACACCTCTTCTTGGTTATGCCTAAGCAGGATCACTGAGCCAGAGTCCCTGGTTATCTGTTTTATGAGGAAGTACACGCAGTTCTGCTTTGCAGAAGAACACCGAGCTTGCAGGCAATGCCCTCGTTTTGGTTCTTGGTTGCTTCAGGTGAGGTTTTGTTGGCCAGTTTTAGACTCTCCATCAGCCTTGTGGGCTTTGAGGATCTTAAGCAAATAGAGGAAACCCATGATCTGAATTCGTCGCTCCCTGCTTAAACATCTTTGATGGTTCTCATGCCAAGCCCAAGATTCCTTAGCCTCACATAAAAGGCCCTTCATGATTTAACTGCAGCCAAAATGTCAAGCCTCCTCTTGTTCTGCCATGAGCATGCACTCCACACCCTAGGTGTGCCACCCTGCTCCTTTCCTATAAAACTGGTTGCCCATCTCTGTACTTCCTCTGCCTGTAGGAGACCCTCAGGTGGGAAGCCTCCTGTTCCCTCCTCCTAGTTTCTGGAACGCTGGCCTTCCTCAAGTAAAGTTCATGTCTCTCTTCTGTGTTTCCATGTTGATGGTCATCTGTCTTTCGGGACACATATCGAGTTTCATTCTAATTATTTGCTCACATCTACCTTCCCTGACCATGAGATCCTTGAACGAAGGCACCAGGTTCTTATTCTCAACATTAAACTGTTAGTCTGGAGTCTGGCCAGAGCTCAGTTCAGTTTAGTCACTCAGTTGTGTCTGACTTTTTAAAACCCAATGGACTGCAGCATGCCAGGCTTCCTGTCCATCACCAACTCCCGGAGCTTACTCAAACTCATGTCCATTGATTCAGTGATGGCATCCAACTATCTCATCCTCTGTTGTCCCCTACTCCTCCTGCCTTCAGTCTTTCCCAGCATCATGGTCTTTTCCAATGAGTCAGTTCTTCAAGTTAGGTGGCCAAAGTATTGGAGTTTCAGCTTCAGCATCAGTCCTTCCAATGAACAGTCAGGACTGATTTCCTTTAGGATGAACTGGTTGGATCTCCTTGCAGTCCAAGGGACTCTCAAGAGTCTTCTCCAACACCACAGTCCAAAAGTATCAATTCTTTGGCGCTCAGCTTTCTTTATAGTCCGATTCTCTCATCTACACATGACTACTGGGAAAACCATAGCTTTGACTAAATGGACCTTTGTTGGCAAAGTAATGTCTCTGCTTTTTAATATGCTGTCTAGGTTGGTCATAGTTTTTCTTCCAAGGATCAAGCGTCTTTTAATTTCATGGTTGCAGTCACCCTCTGAAGTGATTTTGGGGCCCCCCAAAATAAAGTCTGTCACTGTTCCCATTTTTTCCCCATCTATTTGCTGTGAAGTGATGGGACCAGATGCCATGTTTTTAGTTTTCTGAATGTTGAGTTTTAAGCCAACTTTTTCACTTTCATCAAAAGGCTCTTTAGGTCTTCACTTTCTGCCATAAGGGTGATGTTATCTGCATATCTGAGGTTATTGATATTTCTCCCAGCAGTCTTGATTCCAGCTTGTTCTTCATCCAGCTCGACATTTTGCATGATGTACTCTACATATAAGTTAAATAAGCAGGGTGACAATGTACAGCCTTGACATACTCCTTTCCCAATTTGGAACCAGTCTGTTGTTCAGTAAATATTTGATGAGCAGAATGAACAGTTTGACGAGGGCATCTTTTCTTTAGATGGCAGAAACAGCCCTTTTTAGATGGACACATGTCATCCCTGCAGGAGCCGGATGTTCAGGGAGGGACTCACCTCCATTCTCCTCCCCTTCCTTAGGTCTCCTCTGGCCAAAAGGGCCAGAATTCCCAGGAGATGGCTAACGCCTCTCCTGATGGTCTGTTTCCTGTTACGAACTAAAGGAAACGATATACCATTGTGTTTGCCTTCTTTTTTCTCTCTTGGAGGACAGGAAGTTCAGAGTGAAGCCAGTGCTTCCTGATACAATTATTCTACAGACTGCCTCCTTCTTTTGCCTTTTTGCCTTCTTGGCTCTCACCTCCTGAGTTTAGTTGTAGAGGCTGCATGATTCTTTCATATCTGTGCTTTTCACTGAAAGCCGTGTCACATCCTTTTGGAAGCAGGTGGGACATAAATAATAAATGGGAGATGAGGACATGATACGGTGTTCGTATGTTGCTCCACGACAGCCTTGCTAACACCAGAGGTTTCCCACCCCATCTGTGGGTGTATGCTCCTGCCTTCCTCCAATGCACACCCTGGATTCTTGGTCACACTTGTGAGGCAGTGTCACTGCTTACATCATCCCTCACTGGAGTAAAGTCTGTTGACTTGTCTCTTCACTGGAGCACCTGTCACAAATTTCAGAGAATAGGTTCTGTGCATGCAAGGCATTGATCTTTTTTTTAAACAATATGTATGTATATATTTGGCTGTATTGTGTCTCAGTTGCAGCACGTGGAGTCTTTGTTTCATCATGAGGAATCTTTCACTGTGGCACGTGGGATCAGTAGTGGCCCTGTGGTATGTGGGGTCTGAGTTCCCTGACCAGGGATCAAATCTGCAAATCTTCTCCATTGCAAGGCAGGTTCTTAACCACCAAGTCACCTGGGACCACTGGATCTCCAGGGAAGGCCCCTGCATCCATCTTCTTGTGTTTTGTTTATTTTTTGTATTTTCTTGGGCTGTGCTGGGTCTTCATTGCTACTTGGGCTTTTTTCTAGTTGTGGTGAGGGGTGGCTACTCTCTAGTTGTGGTGTGATGGCTTCTCAGTGCAGTGGCTTCTCTTGTTGTGAAGCTTGGGCTTTAGGGCTGTAAGGGCTTCAGGAGTTGTGGCACATGGGCTCAGTAGTTGTGGTTCCTGGGCTCTGGAGCATAGACTCAAAAGTTGTGGTGCACGGGCCTAGCCGCTCCTTGGCATGTGGGATCTGCCCAACTTATGGATTGAACCCGTGTCTCCTGCATTGGCAAGTGGATTCTTTACCACTGAGCCACCAGGGAAGAAGCCCTCCTGCATCCATCTTTACTGTGGATGGATCTCCCTGACTTGCCTGCCATGTGCTTTGTAGGAGATTCTGAAAAGGTAGGGTGATTAGAAAAATATTACGCTTCAGAGTGACCACCTTTCATAGCATCTCTGCTGCTAAGTCACTTCAGTCGTGTCCGACTCTGTGCAACCCCATAGACCGCAGCCCACCAGGCTTCCCCGTCCCTGGGATTCTCCAGACAAGAACACTAGAGTGGGTTGCCATTTCCTTCTCCAGTGCATGAAAGTGAAAAGTGAAAGTGAAGTCTCTCAGTCGTGTCCAACTCTTAGCGACCCCATGGACTGCACAGCCCACCAGGCTCCTCTGTCCATAGCTTCTCTGGAAACACACAAAGACACACATGTACACACGTAATTTTACATACAACTTCAAGGGGGTCAGGAACTCTGGTTTAAAAACCCATTCTATACAGAATGGCTTCAATGGGACGTTGTTCCCGGTCAGAGATGGCTACATCATATGTAGGTGAATAAATACGTGATAAATGCTGAGGAAAGGTTGACAAGAGAACAGTATGATGGTTTCGCTTTACCTGCTTTAAAACTACCATAACTAATGCAGGCATAGTACTGACACAAATACAAAGATTGATGAATAGAAGAGAACAAGGAAAGAGATCCAGAAGACAGTGTATGATAAAGATGATGACCACACTCTGGGTTCAATCACAGAAGCAGAACCACTATCAGTGACATGGAGTGGCAGTTGTCAAGAGAGGTGATATGACCCCAAGGTATGTTTGGCAATGTGTGGAGGCATTATTGTTTTTTTTTGGTAGCTGCAACTAAGGGCCAAGTGCTACAGTGTGTAACAGAGGGCAGGGAGCTACCGATATCCCAATGCACAGGACAGCCTCACATAACACAGAGTTCTCCAACCCAGTGTTAATACCGTTGAAGTTGAGAAGCCCTGATATAAAGGATTTATTATTTACTATAGGTTATACCTGGTACTTCTCAGGTGGCACTAGTGGTAGAGAATCCACCTGCCAGTGCAGGAAACCTAAGAGACATGGGTTCGACCCTTGGGTTGGAAAGATTCCCTGGAGGAGTGTAGCATGGCAACCCACTCCAGTATTCTTGCCTGGAGAATCCCATGGACAGAGGAGCCTGGCAGGCTACAGTCCATAGGCTCTCATAGAGTCAGACATGACTGAAGCAATTTAGCATGCACGCAGGGTGTACACTTAAAATTTTACCAGTATTCAGGGACACTAAAAGCAATGAACCTTTTTGCCCACAAGATCGACCCAACTTAAAAAGACAGAGACCTTACAAGGGTGGTCACGGTGTGGGGAGAAGGAGAAGTACCTTTGTGATTGGTTGTTATGAGCTGAACATTTGTGTCCCCCCAAAGTTCCTGAACTGAACTGAAAGTTCCTATGTCAAAACCTTATGCCCTGTGATGTGGTAGTTTTAGAATATGGGGCCTTTGGGAAATAATTAGGGTTAGAAGGGCTCCAGATGAGTCTTCTCATCCAGGATTCATGTTCTTGTCAGGGTCACCAGCGAGCTGTGCCCTCTCTCTGCTCTCTGCCAGGTGCGCCTATAACACGGAGCTGGAGGTCAGCACCGGAAGAGGCTCCTCATCAGAACCTGATCATTCTGGCACCTGATCTGTTATTTATAAGCCACCTAAATTACAGTATTTTGTTATAGCACCCCAAGGTAAGACATTAGTGTTATTGTGAATTAGAGGCTCAATTCTGAGTAATTTTTAGAAATAATCATTAATACCAAAATACGCACAACTTTTAATATAGGCTTCCCTGGTAGCTCAGCTGGGAAAGAATCTGCCTGCAGTATGGGAGACCTGGGTTCGATCCCTGGATTGGGAAGATCCACTGGAGAAGGGGTAGGCTACCCACTCCAGTATTCGTGGACTTCCCTGGTGGCTCAGCTGGTAAAGAATCCGCCTGCAGTGTGGGAGATCTGGGTTTGATCCCTGGGTTGGGAAGATCCCCTGGAGAAGGGAAAGGCTACCCATGGTCACAAAGAGTCAGACTCAATTGAGCAACTTTCACTTTTAAAATAGTAACCCAATTTCTGGGAATCTAATAAATCAAAATAATGTCAATTTTTAATGATAGAGCTTCCAGTTTATGTATTTTAGCCTTGTTGACATGGGAACAAGTAAATACATATTGCAATCTACCAAGTTTAAAATATTGTGAAGTCCAATATCACTATTCACTTGAAGATCTAGTGAATGTAATTACTGCGATTAGCAGTATATGGACGGAGAAGGCAATGGCACCCCACTCCACTACTCTTGCCTGGAAAATTCCATGGATGGAGGAGCCTGGTAGGCTGCAGTCCATGGGGTCGCTCAGAGTCGGACACGACTGAGCGACTTCACTTTCACTTTTCACTTTCATGCATTGGAGAAGGAAATGGCAACCCACTCCAGTGTTCTTGCCTGGAGAATACCAGGAACGGGGGAGCCTGGTGGGCTGCCGTCTATGGGGTCGCACAGAGTCGGACACAACTGAAGCGACTTAGCAGCAGCCGCAGTATATGGATAGTGGAAATATAGATAGATTCCATATTTGAAAAGAATCCTGCCAAAGAGATAGTATGTGAGAGCGCATGTCAGATTGTTAACACCGGTTACAATGTATGTGTGGGTGTGTGCGTGTGTGTGTGTGGGTGTGTGCATGTGTGTGTGTGTGTATGTGTGTATACAAGAGGAAGAGGCTGCCAAGGGAAAAACAGTATTGTGTGTAGACATTGACTGTGTAATGCGTGCTAACTTCAGAGACCTAAGCATCTGAAGAAATGTGTCTGTCTTAGATTTGAAGACTTGTGTGCTTGCGGATTTCTCCATGAGCTTTATTCTGCTGGGCCTTTGTTAAGACATGCTGTCTCTTTCTCATGGAACAACCCCTCTATGCCACCACCGTGAGATCCAACTGTCAGCCCCACTCACTCAGCTCATTCCTACTCATCTTTGAAGACCCAGCTTGGGGGCCACCTCCTCCAGGAAGCCCTCTCGAAGCCCCCTCCAGCCCCACAATCCGGGTGGGGGCCCCTCCTCTGGTCTCTCCTTGGGCCCCACATCACCAGATCTTGCCCACTTTTCCAGCCACTAGAATAGCAGCCAGAGAATGATGTGTAATCAGTGTTTGCTCACTAATGAATCAGTTTCAGATTTTCTGACAGATGTTTTGGGGAAAGGCCTCTGTTTCCATGTGGTCATTAGAATTAGGCCACAATGCTTGTCAACCTAACACTAAAGCAGAGTGAGGCCTAGCCAAGAGGAGAGACTTTATTATTCAATGTCCCATCCCTCCCCTACTGGCCCCCATCTCTGAATACCAGGCACTTGTTGAGAATCTCCCTCTTCATCTGATATCTGGGGCTCTGATATCCCGGGAAAACTCTATTTCCGTTTTTAACGTTTAAAGAGTAAAAACATACCGAGCACCTGTGGAGTCCCATTAACCACATGGGATGTCATGTTTGTTCAAACACAATCAGGGCCCAGAGACTGCTTACAGCATTGCCACTCAGCCTTCACATGCAGAGTCGGGATGTTAGAGCAAGCCCAACGAACTTGTATTTACAGTCGAAACAGACCCTCACAAAGGCTAAGGAAAAGCCAGCAGTCCCTACCCGTGTCTGAAACCTCAGGGCCATGCAAAAATCATAGGAGAAAGGCCCCTGTCCTCTGATCCCCCCGTGCAGCAAGGCAAGGGGGGATAGATGGATGCTGTTTATTGGAAATTGTTGTGTGCCAGCATTTTCTTAAATTATCTGATTTAATTCTTTCCTAAAAACTTACTTTTTAAAAATGAGGAAATTTGGGCTCAGAAAGGCTGAGCAATTTTCCCCAAACTTAAAAATAATGATCATCGAACTGCAAAATCAGACTATGCTCCTTCCTTCTATCCTTAGGTGGTACCCAAGACATTCTTCAGTGGGCAGCTAACTCCCAAATCAGCACAGAGGCTCCAGGGAATGCAGCAAGGCTCTGATCTGGCCGGAGAGGATGGCTGCTGGGCCTCCACTGACACGGCCCACCCCAGCTGTGGGCTTCAGCCATGAGTCCCAAGGCTCACGAGTCCCCACACTCAGTGTGGTCAATCTTGCCAAGTGTTTGAATCCAGAAGTCATGTGTGTTGGGGGCTCATGTGCCTTTGTGGGGTGCCCGCTTTAGATCTGTGTGAAGAGAGTCAGAGATTGGCAGGGCAATCTCTGCCAATAAACTAAGACGGGGCACCAGAGACTGAGGGGCCCCTGAGACACAGAGAGCACCCTGCTTCTTGACTTTCTAGTTTTGGGGACTGGGCCTTCATGTGGATCAATGAACCCTTGTACCTGGGATTTGTGATACCCTCCTATCCTGTTAACAAACTCCTGCTTTACTTAATTGACTCTATGTCATTTGGGGCTTCCCAGGTGGCACAGTGGTAAAGAATCTGCCTGCCAATGCAGGAGACATGAATTTGATCCTGGCTTGGGAAGATCCCCTGGGAAGGAAATGGCAACCCACGGACAGAGAAGCCTGGCCGGCTACAGTCCATGAGGTCTCAAAAAGTCAGACACTACTGAGCACTAAGCACAGCCCAGTATGGGCAGGATTCTTGCCTGGAAAATCCCACAGACAGAGGAACCTGGTGGATGACAGTCCATGGGGTCACAAAGAGTTGGGCACAACCTAGTGGCTAAACAACAATGACGGCTACATGTCATGTTAGTTTGGTCCCCAAGTTGTATGCTTTGTCCAGAAGGCTCAGTGTCCCAGCCCCATGATTCAGCAAAGCTGACTAGACACTGCCTTTATTCAACATGCCTTCCAAGAGGCCTTCCAGGATGATACAGCTGACTGACGCAGCCTGTAGGCCCACTTGCTGTAGATGGAGGGCTCATATAGTGGCTTCTTCTTCCTGTTTCACCACGTGTACCAGCACATGCTCTCCCCTTCAAACTGCACTTATCCTAGACTTTATAGCACAGGGGTATTTTACTGTGGACATCTGAAACCGCTGGCAGCTGTGGAGGTACATCATAGTGATGGACTTTCAAGGGTGCATCTGGTGATGTTCCTTTTGTTCAGGCATCAGTGCCGACTACGGAGAACGTCCTTCTCCTTGAGATTCTGGGAAGAAGGCTTTGGTCTAGCTTGGGTCACCTGTCTACCTCCTGGTTGCTGTTGGTGTTCAGTTGCCTAGTCGTCCGACTCTTTGTGACCCCATGGACCACAGCACACCAGGCCTCCCCGTCCCTCACCATTTCCAGGAGTTTGCCCAAGTTCATGTTCATGGCGTCAGTGATGCCATCCAACCATCTCATCCTCTGACGCCTTCTTCTCCTTCTGCCCTACAGTCTTTCCCATCAGGGTCTTTTCCAATGAGTTGGCCATCCTCTTGTTTAGAGGAGGACAAACAACCTTAACGTATGGTCCCATCAAGACCATTACAAAGGGGGAATTAGCTCTCCAAAGGAAAGTAGGATGCTATTATCAGGAAAAAAAGAAGCAAACAAGCAGGACATCTAAATGTCTACACTACCCAAGGCTACCGTGTGTGGCCTCCATTCATTTGCACCTGCCTCTTCCATGTACGAAGGCAGATGGGAGGGCTGCTTTGTCCCCTGCCCATGTATCCCCATAAGCTCTATTAAAATCAAATTTCCCACCTTCAAATGAGGTTCTTGGGTCAGGAGGAGCCCCTGGAGAAGGAAATGGCAACCTACTCCAGTATTCTTGCCTGGAGAATCCCATGGATGGAGGAGCCTGGTGGGCTAGAGTCAGTAGGATCACAGAGAGTCGGATATGACTGAAGTGAGTGAGCAATGTGGTTCTTTATATTTACTATAAACCAATTCAATCTGCATTTAAAAATTATAGAGTGGGGTTGTAGGGTCCCCTCTGGGGCCTGCCATGTCTTTTAGCACGAGTTGAGTCCCATGAAATCTTAAGGATAAGCATTGTGCATGTCGGCTTGCTTTTGTTGAGCATCCTACAGTTTCTTATCTTAGTGAAAAGGCTTCAGATTCTGGGTCCTTCCCTTTCCCTGGGGAAGCCGTCACACTATCCTGTTTGCAAAGGCAGTTACTCTGTGTGGATGATCCTCAAGACTCTCGCACCAGTTCTCCTCAAAGATCCTGAAAGGGAAACAGTCGTGTTGTTTTCAGCTTGAAGAGGTTTCCTCCCAGAGTGTCACCCTTACCCCGACTCAGGGGATGTGAAGAAAGGTGGGGTGTAGGTGGCCCGCTGATGCTGGAAGGGGCTCCACCAGCACCCACCATCCCCCTACCCCACTGCCTTCTCTGGGCTCTCTGCAGGTCTTTGAAGGAGGCACTGGGGTGAGGGCACCCCTAAGTGAGGAAGTTCTTATGAGGCTGCGTCCCCTTCTCCCCTTTGCCCACCCACAAAAAGATCCGAAACTTCTTTAAGCCAACATTTTTGCCTCCAGTTTTTGAATAAGTGAAACTTGAAGCTTTGATACCTTATTTATTTTAAAATCAAATGTAACTCCTTCCCACACAGCCCAGATGTTCCTTCACTTTTCCTATTTTGACTTCCGCTTGACATGAGTGATGACTGATGGAAATGAGGGCCAGCGAAGGTGTCATTGCAAACCACCCCATGCCCCTTGAAAGGCTCCTGACCTGTGGATTCTCCCAACTCTTCACCCAGAGCTTCTTTGCCTCCTCAAGACCCTGGTTGATCTTGTGTCTGAACTTGGGAAATGTGTGAGCCTGCTAATTCAGGCTCACTCTGTCAGCTTGCCTATGCTGGCACATCAGAGAGACGAATGAAGAGCCAGAGTAAAAATGAACCTAAAATAAATGGTATTTGAAGACCTTGAAACAGATTAATTTAGATGTGATTTGAAAAAGAGTGGGTTGGCTTTCCCCTCTGCTTAATTTCTTAGTTGGGATTTGGAGATTTTCTTTTTTTAATGGTAGAGCAAAAGATTCAAGTTCTATCCCTTTAATTTCTTCACATTGCTGCAGAGAGTAATGAAGGCTCAACTTGGCTCAAATATTTTTCCTTTGTGTAGAGCGGGCACTCAGTTAATGAGAGGACTCTTGGGCTTCTGGGTATGAGAGAGCTTGTTCTACCCTCCTAGCCCCCACTGCAGAGAGAGGAAGAGGCAGATATTAAACACGGCTCAAAAAAAAAAAAAAAAAAAAAAAAAGTAAAGAAGAGCCCTGGTCCTTGAACTACCTCTAAAAGATATCCTATTACATTTTTTTCAGTGTTTCCTAGGAAACCAGTTCAGTGTAAAAACGTATTCTTTGTCTTCTGCTCTTTGCAAAATTGTTTGAACCATCATATCTCATAAAAGGTTGCTCTACCGGCAATTTGAACAGCATTTAAAAAAAAAAAAAAGCTTAATCTGCAGTTTGCTGCACCAATGAAGGTGATACACCTTTATCAAAGGCTTGAATGCTTCAGATTGTATTTGCTGAAAACGGATAAGATTATGCCATTATTTCTGAAGTGTCTGTGGAATCAAATCTCGTTGTCTTTTCCCCTCCAAATCATGTCTCCCAACCCCTCCGCCCGCCCCCCACCCCCAGACTCTAGTTGCTTTAAAAAAAAAAAACAAAAACAAACTCTACGATGGTTTTAGGAGATTCTTCTCACTACTTACATAGAACATCAAAAAAGAGAAGCGAACCTGCCTCCTTTCTTCATGCCATCCTTTCTTCCTCTCCCGTCATCTTTCCCTCCCTCCCTCTCCCGCCTCCTTCTCCCTAGTATTCAGCATGCATGTGCTTGGTGTCCACGGCTGACGTGCTTGTGTGTCTCAGGGTCATCACCGGCTCACTGTCCCCTCATGCCCACTCTGCCGTCTGGGGTAATCTCTGATTTCTATTCCGCTATCACTGCGTGACTAGTTCTTACTGTGATTTTGCAGACAATGTAAGTATTTGAGTGGGTACTGGGGTGGGGCTCTCATGAGGCTTCTGGGTTTAGGCTATTAGAAGATTTGTTTGTTTTGGACATGTGAAATTGCAGTTGCTAACTTCATCTCACACGCAAAAGCCCTTTGGAAAATAGGACCAGTGTCCCCGCAGCACTGGCGTGGGCGTGAGCATATGGCGTAGCTGCGGGATGGGCTGCTCAGTGTTGTCTGTACTGTTGGAAGAGTGTTGCTGAGGGATTAGTCTGACTCCCATCCCTTGTGTCATTAATCACTTAGCTTCCTGCAGAGTTGGCTGTCTCTTGGTGTCTGATGTGTGTGTGTAAGTCGCTCAGTCATGTCCGATTCTTTGCGACCCCACTGACTGTAGCCCGCCAGGCTTCTCTGTCCATGGGATTCTCCAGGCAAGAATACTGGAGTGAGTTGCTGTGTCCTCCTCTAGGGGATCTTTGTGACCCAGGGATCGAACCCAGGTCTTCTGCATTGCAGGTGAATTCTTTACCATCTGAGCCACCAGAGAAGCCCAAGAATACTGGAGTGGGTAGCCTGTCCCTTCCCAGGAATCAAACTGGGTTCTCCTGCATTGCAGGTGGATTATTTTTACTAACCGAGCTACCCAGGAAGCCCTGGTGTCTGATAAGCACTCTTTATCATGTTAGAAAAGAATCTCCTAGCCCACCTCACCTAATAAGACATAAGATAATTAAAAGCACTGGCTATGGGGGTCATCGACCCATCGCCAGCTCAGTGAGTACGGAGGTTCTTTAATTTGTTTGTGCTTCACTTAGCTTATCTGTCATATGGCACTGACAAAGGCAGGGTTCTTGTGAGGATTCAGTGAGCTAAAGTTGGGAAAACACATAACCCAGGATCTGGTACCTGGTGAGTGTGTAATCAGTGCTACTGCTGTTATGACAACCATGGCAACTGCTAGCAGTAACTTTGTTCCTGCGTGGATGTGTGTGGAGACTCAACTCTAACTGTCTTATCTCTGATGATAACTTAGTTTAGCAAATAATTTCTTGTGTACCTCCAATTTATCAGGCTCAATTGTCGACTGTGGACTTACAAAGGTGAAAAAGATTCAGTTCCTGCCCTTTGGTGTGTTAACAGTCTAATGGAGAAGTAAATCTTTCCAATGGGTTTGTGGTACAAATGAGAAGCTTGTATGCACAGGCTGCCTTGGGGGACAAGAGAAGGAAAGCCCACTTCTGCGTGAGAACTCATAGAAGGCTTGGTGGATGCACGGTACCTAAACCAAGTGTTGATGTAGCAATTCATGGTTGATTACATCTCATTTCCCCCTGGTCTTAGTTGTGGCATGTGGGATCTAGTTCCCTGACTAGGGATTGAACCCGGGCCTGTTGAATTGGGAGCACAGAGTCTTAGCCACTAGACCACCAGGGAAGTCCCTTCTTCTTTTTTAAAGTCCCAGCACACTTCTGAGTTTTCGCTGAGCACAAGCCTCTGAAGTCTACATTTCCTAGTTGCCATCACTTGTGTCGATGTGCAGTTACATTCCTGTCCCTGGGATGTGCTGAAGACTTCTTGCAACTATTGGGATGAGCTCTTAAAAATGGCTGGGAATGCTCCAGCGTGCCTTCTACTCTCCTGTGCTCTTCCTGTTGACTGAGAAAACGGCACAATTAGAAGAGCTTCTCAGATCCAAAGAAAGACAGAGCATGTTGAAAATTGCAGAGCTGCTGGATCGTGTGTTTGGGGGCTTTTATATGAGAGTGAAATGAACTTCTGTCTTTTTTTTCAGCCTCCAAGTTCAGCTGTTACTTTTTTTCAGAAGTTAAATCCGTACTTCACAGCGTATGGTGTCAGGCAGTGAATTAGGAATTGGGACGCCTGCTTCCTGCCCTCAGCTCTAGACACGGACAAGCAGTGTATTATTGAGCCACCACTTATGATTTCATCTTCTCCAACAGAAGGATGTCGAACTATATCTTTCAGCACCACGAGATACATGATAATGACTCTCACTGATATTTCTGGTATAATGCTTTACAGGGGTAACAAAGCAGTTTTTCCCTTGAAAAAAAATGTCACAAACCCTTGGGATGTGGCACAGGGATGGGCTGGGGACTGAGTGAGCAGTTCTTCCATCCAGGCCAACTGGAGCTGAGATTGGAAATGCTTTGGACCTGGACAGGGCAGCACTGGAGGTGTGCTCAGGGAATGAGGCTATGAGGGTGTTGGAAGAAAGTACAAGACTCATTGGAAAAGACCCTGATGCTGGGAAAGATTGAAGACAGGAGGAGAAGGGGACGACAGAGGATGAGATGGTTGGATGGCATCACTGACTTGACAGACCTGAGTTTGAGCAAGCTCCAGGAGTTGGTGATGACAGGGAAGCCTGGCATGCTGCAGTCCGTGGGGTTGCAAAGAGTTGGATACGACTGAGCAACTGAACAACAAGTCACCATAGCGGACAGGTGGTCCAGGGCCACCAGGCATCATAGGATGCCATGGACATTGCCTCAACACCCAAGGCTGTGAGTGAACTTGCAGCTGTGTTCCTTGCAGTGCATTCTGGAGCCTATTCTGGAGGCCAGGCTGTCTAGCCCAGAGACTGCACTGGGGCCAAGCAGAGAGGAAGAGTCTTGGGAGCAGCGAAGGCAGGATTCAGTGATAGGACTACCAGTTCTCCCCAGCCAGCCATCTAGGAATGGAGGAGGAGAACAGCACTGCAGGCTGGGGAGCCCCTGGCCTCTGAGCAGGCGTCATGTGGCTGAGATGGCCGCATCAGTAAGAAAGAGCCTGGGCTCTCTTGGGCCAGGCAGCGCTTTTGTTTAACCAGGTCCGGCTGGCTGCTTTTGTTTTCAGATAAGTAGTGTTTAGGGGAGAGAGAAAAAAGAGACGTTTCCATTATCAGCAGGATGGGGACTCAAAGTCATTTATTTAATCAGAAGATTTAAAGGACTAGGATCTCATTTTGGATGCCAAGTTGGGGAAGAAGAATGCAGTAGGATTTCGCGTTTTGTAAGTACCAGTAAACATTCACCTTGGGTGACTTTAACACGCTCCTGCAAAGTAGACAGGGGCACCATCATTGTCCACTTCGAAGATGGGAAGGGGAAGATGCCAAGAGTTTGAATGACCACCCCACAACTGGGGAGGCTGGCTCAGAGTAGGCCCACAGACTTACAGTGCGAGGCGCTTTCTTCTCAGCTGCTTTGCCTTGTGAGAAGTGAGAACTCTAAGTCACCAAATGAGGGCTGACTGTCCCTAAAAGCCCCCAGGGGCTGGCCTTTGTGGGGCATCTCATCCTCCTGACACCACCCCTACTGAGCCCTGCTCTGTCCCTGGGCCCAGGCTCTTCAGCTGCTCTGGCCAGGTAATTAGAGAGGATCTTTTTGGGTCACTCTTTCCTGAGGACAAAACAAGCCCTTTGGTTTCTCAATTAGAAAGCTCAACAGATTGAGTGACAAGGAAAAGTTTTTGATCTTGCTATTACAGTCACCTAATTAAAATGAGAGGCAGATGTTCTAACACCTAGTAATTTTCGCCTCACTTTACTCTGGCTCCAATTACAGCCCTTCCCTACTGACTTACACTGTTTAAATTACAAAGTCAGAAGGAAATATGAGTATTTACCTGTTTCTATTCATTCATGTAAGTCTAACACATTATCTTTTCTCCCCAAGACAGAAATGTGATCACAGGCCTTCTCCCTGGAAGCAGAGAGGGACACATCTTTGGTTCTTAAAATTAAACACCAATAAGAATTTGAATCAGCCCGCACCTAGTCAGACTTCTATGGACAACTTTATTTCACAAAAGAAATGTACTCTTTCCCCAGGAATGGAGGAGGCACGTCTTCACAACAACTGCAGCCCGTATTGTCCTGGAATACACACTTTGGAATAGAAAACTTCCTTGACAAAGTCAACCAGTTATTGATTCAGACCCTTTAGATCAGGGAAAGTTAATTGCTTCAAAGGTCATTCTGTTTTTTGAGTACATAATTAAGTAAACAGCACCCCGCAGCAGTTGGAATTATGTATATATTTTGTACCAGAGCTACCAAAGGCGGTGCCAGCCAAGCCTTCGTCTTTATTGAAAGCATAGTTGTGTACTGAGAAAAGGCTTGTGGGCTGGGAACAGGGTTTTAACTGGTAAACAAACAAATGGCAAGCCATCAACCAAGCAGAAAGAGAACAGTGGGGTAAAGAAGGGTGATTTTCCTCTCCCTCCAAGTGGAATCTGTCTGAGGTTATGAGTCAGGAGGTGAGTGAAGATGCCGGCTTCTTCAGAGTGCTGGAGAACAGCCTTGCATGGTGACTGGCTGGGTCACGCTGCCCCCAGGGCAGGAGGGAGGCCAGCCACCCGTTCCGGACGAGATGGGCCTGACCCTGTGCACCACGTACCCTATGAACTCCAGGTGGCCATGGGCAGTGATGTGACAGAGGAAGATGGGTACCTGGGTGGAGGCCATCTCTATCTTCTGTCTCCTATTGGGAGAATTGTCTAGGTGCTCAACTGAATCATCCCACCACTGACATCAGAGATGGAGTCGAATTGTTTAGCTGATATCCATACTGCCAAAGTGGCCAAAGGGGCTTACGTGAGAAGTCAACAGGGATATTTCTTTTTTTAAAGAAAACCATTTATTTATTTTTTTGTTTAGTCTGGGTCTTAATTGCGTCATGCGTGCATGCTAAGTCGCTTCAGTCATATCGGACTCTGTGCTACCTTATGGACCACAGCCCGCCAGGCTCCTCTGTCCATGGGATTCTCCAGGCAGGAATACTGGACTGGGTTGCCATGCCCTCTTCCAGGGGATCTTCCTGACCCAGGGGTCAAATTTGCATCTTTCACGTCTCTTATGTCTCCTGAATTGGCAGGTGGGTTCTTTACCACTAGCGCCACCTGAGAAGCCCTAATTGCAGCATGCAGTATCATTTTTTTAGTTGTGACATGTGGGATCTGGTTCCCTGACTAGGAATTGAACCCAGGCCCCCTGCATTGGGAGCACAGATTCTTAACCACTATCCCACCAGGGCAGTCCCCCAGCTTGGCTATTTCTTACTTACCTCTTCCTCTATTCTTACTTCTCCTCATTCTTCTATGAAAGGAAGGGTAAGCAGAATCTTTACCCTTCAACATAGGGGACATTTCTTCTTCTGTGTTCCGAATTAATCCTGCGTTCTCTTAAGCTTCTTATATTTCTCTTGTGCTCTTGGGGTTCGGATAGGAAGAAGAAGCTATAACAGCCGGGCCTTTCATCCTTTTTTTCCACTGAGGCAGCCCGCGTCACCGCCCCTGAAGTGGCAGGGTACGTCTCCAGAAGGGAGGTCAGGGAATTTGGCTTCAGCTCTTTCTTTTCTTGCTTTGTGGATAGTTCCTTATAACCTGGCTGGCATCAGGACTTTGCAGACGCAGGAAGGAAGAGATGTGTTCTTTAATGATGGAAAAATATTAGAGCACAATGCCCTCAAAATAGAACGTGTGCACCTCGCCTTTATTTTGGGGACTTTTATTGTTGTAACCATCTCTCCTGGGAAATGCTGTGGGAGGCTTTTCCCCTTTGGTGAAGCAGAATAATTGTGTAACCTGAGGTGTCCCTGAGAGAGCTGAAGGGATGATGTCAACACACAGGTTTTAGAAACATGACTGCATATTTTTTAATGTCAATCACTGCTCAAGTAACATCCCTTGTCTCCAAAGTCCAATTTCTGTAAAATGAAGATAATCATATATGTGGCTGCCCACCCCACCAGGCTGCTATGAGGATCTAATGATATAATGGATAAGATTATGTCTGCAGACTATAAAATGCCCCCAGTGTAAATTGTCATTTTCATCAGCAATCAGAAGACCTGCTACTTTTGGGTTGGTGCCATTCCACATTTCATCGTTTATGAAGCAAGCATTAGCCTTATTTTTGAAATTTGTGCTTCTGCGCTGACACAGATCAGGCCTGCAAAATGTTCAGTGTCCATATCTAAGAAAGAAGTTTGTTGAGATCACCCACTTTCTCATCACCCTGTAACGTGGTCAGGGCAGGTGTCATGATGAACAGGATAAAAGAGAGCGTTTGGTTCTCAGACAGAGTTTTCATCATCTTTCTCATCCTAGGAGACCCCTGGGAATCCTGCCAGAGTTTCTTTTCGTGTTGGTTGCCTGGCACTGGTGTTGTGTCCAATGTCACCTTCATCTGTTTTTTTGTTTTGTTTTGTTTTTTTTAAACTGAAAATCATCAATGAGAAAAATGCCTTCAATTTCATGGTGTCCTACTTTCGCCTTCATTAACATCCCCTTATTTGAACCATTATTGCAGCTCTGTCAGTGGGACCAATAATGTGGGACCAATCACTTGATGTTAGTGATTCTCAAGAGAGAATCTCCTATTTGAAGCAGATTAGGAAGAATAAAAAAACGGCCAGTGCCTGTGGGCTGCCAGTGACCCGTGTCCAGGCCCCTCTACAAAGGTCTTGGCTCCCACTCCTGTGACTATGGTTTATGACTGTGTGCGCACGCTCAGTCACTCAGTCATGTCTGACTCTTGGTGACCCCATGGGTTGCAGTCCGCCAGGCTCCTGTGTCCACGGGATTCTCCAGGCAAGAGTACTGGAGTGGGTTGCCATTTCCTGTTCCCAGACCAGGGATTGAACCCGAGTCTCCTGCACTGCATGTGGATTCTTTTACTGCTGAGCCACCTGGAAGCCCCTTATGAGTGTTCACTTTTGACCACAAAGTACTGAGATGGAACGCATGTTTTATCAGGAAAGGGGAGGAAGCCTTCCCAAAGGGTCCACGTCCAGTGGGCACTGGTTCTGACCCCTGTGCCAGGTTTGGTTTTAGACCAAGGAGGGAAAAGCCTTGTCACAGCAGCTGTGTGCACATGTGTGCAGGGATGTGTTTACCGAGGGGGTTGGGGAACTCCCCACCACTCAGCTGCCTCTCTGGATTGGCTCAGATTTCATTTCCATTTGCCAGAGGGACATCTGCACGTTTTTCTGCCCAGTCATATCTAATGTGCATCAGTTCAGCCCTAACCCTCTGTTGAGGTTAACCACCCCCACCTCCAGGCATCCCCTAGGGGTTAGAGCTGAGGATACACAATAGTCTAAATGGAATATTGAAGATCCCCATCTGTCTGGCAGGGCCGATCAATAATTGTGAGCCTTCCTTCCCAATTCTGTACAAGAGACACGTTACCACCTGGGTTTAAGATGGGCGTGAGATGCAGGTTTCTAAGGGTTACTGAGTCCAAACACCCAGCTGTCACAGTGTTCAGCCTGGACAAGGATTAAGCTCTTGATTGTGCTATTTTGTTACTAAAGGGTTCTTTGAAATCTCCCTCACCCCTTTCCCTCATGCAAAATATCCCAGGGTCCTGAAACTGTAGGTGCCCTTCTGACAACTTCTATTTCACTTACTGAATGACTTTTCTGGAAAGAGCTTTTGTTCTGGCAGTCAAACCTAGGCCCTGTGATTCTGTGAGTCTTGTATGTCTTCTGCCAACTTACAAGACTGAACAATGAGACAAGTTTGTGCTTGCTTGACATTGTACTTAAGGGAAGCAGGCAGGTCTAAGACACCAACTCTGGCCCCATGAAATACCTAGCCTGGCCCCATGAAATACTTGGCCTGTATTGGGACAGCCACTCCTGGGAGCTGGCTGTCTAAAAACTTTTGGCAGAAGCCACCAACCCTATAACAGGCAAGCAAGGAAACATAATTAAAAAGCTGGGTTACCTGATGCACATCTCAGGTCTGAGCAGGGACATCCCCAGGGCCTAAAATGCAGCTAAAATATAGGCTGCATCTGGTCAGCCTTGGTCACCTCTTCACCACCAGAACAAAGCCAGCTTCAGTGAAAGTCACCATCTCAAGTTTCAGGTTGCATGGTAGGCAGGACCTGTCTACCTACTTGTCAGTGTGGTCTGAACCTCAGCCTTTCCCTTTGCCTCAACCTGGATGAAGGAATTTGGGATGCTCAGCTGGGGAAGAGTGAGGTATGTCCAAATGACTTCCAGAAGGATGGCTGAGTAATTTGGAGATGCAGTTTGGGAGTAGTAGGTGTCATGTCTTTTAAGCTAGTATTACTCTAATGATGAAGGTGAAAGAGGAGAGTAAAAAAACTGGCTTAAAATTCAACATTCAGAAAACTAAGATCATGGCATCTGGTCCCATCACTTCATGGCAAATAGAAGGGGAAAAAAGGGAAATGGTGGCAGATTTTATTTTCTTGGGTTCCAAAATCACTGTGGATGGTGACTAAGCCATGAAATTAAAAGACTATGACCAACCTAGACAGCATACTAAAAAGCAGAGACATTGCCAACAAAGGTCTCTCTAGTCAAAGCTATGGTTTTTCCAGTAGTCATGTATAGATGTGAGAGTTCGACCATAAAGAAAGCTGAGCACTGAAAAATTGATCCTTTTGAACTGTGGTGTTGGAGAAGACTCTAGAGAGTCCCGTGGACTGCAAGGAGATCCAACCAGTCCATCCTAAAGGAAATCAGTCCTGAATATTCATTGGAAGGACTGATGCTGAAGCTGAAACTCCAATACTTTGACCACCTGATGCGAAGAACTGACTCATTGGAAAAGACCATGATGCTGGGAAAGATTGAAGGTGGGAGAAGAGGATGACAGAGGATGAGATGGTTGGATGACATCACCAACTCGATGGACATGAGTTTGAGTAAGCTCTGGGAGTTGGTAATGGACAGGGAAGCCTGGCGCGCTGCAGTTCATGGGGTTGCAAATAGTTGGACATGACTGAGTGGCTGAACTGAACTGAATAGTAAAAGGCAATAAATTTGTGCTTGGTAGAGTGTTCTACCACCAGCTTTAGATCATGGGCAAATCCTTTTACTCAGCGGACTACAGCTTCCTCATTTTTTAAAACAGAAGGGTCAGACAAGCTGTTGGTCATTCTCTGCATTTGACATTTGGGTATAACTGGACAGGACAAACCTGTCAGTCACAGAAGGAGAAGGAAGCTCTTCTGACCAGCCAAGGAAGGAATGGTCACAGAGCTGAGTCAGTTCTGTTTCCAAAAGAATCCAAAACTGGATGTGGGGTTTTCATGCATTGCTCCTACCAACTTGGCATGCCGCTTGGCACACCGCCCGACAGTCAGCAGCCTCTTCCTGAACCAGTCCATTTTGCACATTACTGCCAGGTAGCTTTCTAAACACAAACACATGTGCGTGCAGCTTCACAGACTTCTAATGCGCTCCACTGCCCATCAGCTAGAATCCTGCCCCTGGTACACAGGCCTCTCCTGGTCTGACCCCTTTTCCCAGCCCTGCTCTGGCCAGGCTCTTTCACAGATCCCGCTCAAGGTTCCCTAAACTTTCTGTGTTGCAGTCACAGCGGCCTTGGCACCTTTGTACAAGTTAGCCCTTCCGTCTGGGTCAGACGTCCAGAGAACTGATTCTATAAGGACCAGCTCATATGCAGAGCCCCAGATCTCTGGGCCTTGCCCTCAGCACTTTGTTCCCATCTCCCAGTCTTAGAGGCCATGTCCACCCCTCCTTATAAATGAGGAGGCAGAGACTATATTCTAGTCAACTTTGCGCCTGATAGCACTTGGCCCTGTGGGTGGGATTCAAGTAAAACAATTGGAAATAACTTAGCAAAAGGTGACCAGACCACTGAGGGGTGTAAACTGAGGTCCAACCACAGCTTTTCACACTCAAACTGACCCAAAACACTTGAAAAAAATAATTTCAGAAGGTCAACAGTAAAATACTACAGCTGAAGACTTATTTAAATAACTGTTTTAAAAATACTACACAAGGGGGAAAAAACCTGATCTAGGCATTTCAAAATGCTACCCTGCAAAATAAAAACCAAGTGCTGTACTGCAATATACCTCCATCCGTGTCTTCTGGCTTATAAGAGATAGATGCTAACAAGGAGTAAAATCTGGCACCCTCTACCTTATTAATATGTAAAAAGGCTGAAGTCACATCTGTGCAAAGATCTATTTTTAGTGGACCTTACGTACTAAAATCCTAGCCTTGATCTCTTAAACTATCAAGCCTACCATAAATGTTTGATGATGAACAAGCCCATAAAAAGAAAATGCATAAAATGAATCGAGGGAGTCAACGTGTGCTCTGCCTTTTAATTACTGGTGGCTTCTGCTCCAATCCTGCTCCGGGCTGGGTGCAGGCAGAGAAAACACATCAATAATTTGGGGAGCAGGGTGTGGGTACTGCAAACAAATGGGCCTAACTACATTGTGATTTATGCTTTGGAAGCCAAATAGAGATGGAAAGAGAAGCATCCGAGCCCAAAAGGGGAGGGGCGAGAACGGAGGAAATTACGAGATAAACAAAAGCATTCAGGACACAAAAGAGAATGCAGAACAGTCTTGTTTTATTACTTTTAAGTAATAAAGAGCCTTTTCCTTGCCTTTTTGTCTTTTTTCCCTTTTTTTCTCTTCTTTTTTTTACTTTTTTACAACATACATTAAGTCATGAATCAGATGTTAGGGGATGTGGAGATGGAAGGAAAATTGGTGACATCACAATATTTTTACAACTTTACAACAAATATAAATCTGAGTTGGTTGCATCTACCAGTGTCTAGCAAGGGTGGAGAGCAAAGGCACACGCAGGTTTAGGGACCCTCCCCCCACACGCTGTGGGGAACAAAAGAAAACGGGAAAAATACTTCAATGCAGAAGACCACCTCAATACCTGTGGGCATTTTAGGGTTAACACCATGAGTGATGGGTTGTGGGAGGCAGGGAGGGGTGGAGGCAGACACGGGTCTCTGTAACACAGCTGAGGCATTGATGCCCGCACATGGGGACCAGAGAGAGTAGGTGGGTGCTGCACCTCATTTCTGGTGGGAGTGAAGCTTGGGGAAGAAGGCAGCAGGGTGATTATACCCATCCTCTTCCTAAGTTCCCCATTTCTAAAGAAAATAGACGGAAAGAGACAATATCTCTCTTTGCAGCGAAGTTTCATGGTTTCAGGGCACAGAGTTCACAGGATGTGAATATGGATTCCATTAACAAAACAAAAGCATAACAACACAAGAACAACAAAAACCTGTCCCCAACGAGAGCAAAACTGAAGGGGTGTCTGGAATAAGAAGGTCGTGCATGAGTTCTGGCTGCACACCCGGGTCTCACTCTGATTATGGAGGTACCACTCTTCACTAGCCAATTCAAAGTTATCCCCGATCGTCTTTTTCAGAAGTTTCCTTTTTAAGACAAAACTAAACCCAGAGATTGAACTGGAAATGAAAACGAGACAAAGAGGCCACTAGGTGTACTGTTTAGCGGTTTAAAAAAACAATAACAACCAACAACAATGCTCACAGTTTACAATATGTTGACAGTTCTTTGCAATAGAGTAAGTAAACAAAAGTCCCTTGTGTGTGCTTGAGCTAATGAAAACCAAGGGGAAAAACACACACCCCACCCCCTCCCCCTACAAACAACAGCCACAAAAGGATAGTGAAATAAAAAAAAACTAAAAACCTTTTGCCCCAGTCAACGTTTTTGCAGCATCCATTGTGGTTGGCCTTGTACTTGGAGTTACTCATTAATCACAGCAGGGACCAGCCTGCCTGCATCTATTTCCATGGTATTTCTTTGTGTGCACTGCACGTGTGTGCCTAGCACATGGCTTGGAGACTTCCCCCAGGTGCCTGCCCAACCTTACACAGCGTGTTCTCCTGGCAGTGGACACAGCAGAAATGAGGACTGGGACATTAGTCCCTTTTCTGCTGGCTAATGAGGACATCATCATGTTGAAATGATCTGAGAATACAAGGGAAGCAGGGAGCTCTGGAGGAAGAAAGAGGATTTGCCACCCACAACACTGGGATCCATGCTTGGCAGAATGGCCAAAGGGTGGTTGGGGTTGGCACCACTAGATGGAAGTGTGAATCGGGCTGTGGTACCACCCGGCTCCCCTATAACCATCACTACTGCATCCTCCTTCCCTCAGCTGGATGCTAATCTTCCAGAGGACTGCAGTGGGGGTGGGAGGAGGGAGGATCAAATAAATATCTGCATTTATTTCAAAAGAGGGAAAAGATTATCATAATGACAGTTTACAAGTGTACACAACTCAGGGTGTAAGGCACAAATTTACATGTGGAAAACAGGCTATTCACAGATGTAACCCCACGAAAAACCTGTGTGATCAAACCATTAATTTATGCAAGGTAGCAGCCAGCATATTAATTAGTTCACACCAGTGGTAGATTTTGTTTGCTGTCTCACATGCAAGGTAAAATGAGATGGTGTTTCACAAGCTGGTGCCTTCACAGAAAGTAGGAACCCCTGACAAAGCTATGTTGGCAGCAATGGGACATGAAGTGCCATTCTCAAAGTTCCTCTCCTGGTTGCTTTAAGTTAGGATCTGGAAGGACTTTTAAACAAATTATTCTTTTGCATGTTATAGGCCAGGGACCTGACCAGAAAATTAAGCTGGTAGATTTAAATAAATATTCCCCTCTTAAGTGTTTTTTCTTTAGCTAGAGATCAGACAGTCCAAACACAAAGCTCAGAATTCCAGCTCCGACTTATTTACTCAGTGAATTTATTGTAAAAATAAAGAAACTCAATTATTCCAGTTAATGGATTTCACGTTAAATAGTTTTAACTATCAAGGGGGCTTTCTGAAGAGCTGTTCAGAGGATGGTATGTGGAAGAGTCCTTTCCTTAAGGAAAAAAAAAAATGTGAACAATAAATAAAGAGTTACTTGCGTTAACGGTCACGTTATTTCATTAAAAGAGAGGAGCAGAAATCTATGACATAGTTGCCCAGCATGGCATTCATCTGTTATAACAGAAAGCTGTAACTGGTGGGCATTTCACAGTATCTGCGCATAGTAAACTTCTGCCATTGTTAAAGTCTGAGTTAGAATTATCAATGAATTCTTTTTTTTTGTCTTTTTAATTCTCATTTTTAAAAAATGTGTTTTGCAGGTGGGAGCGCTAGCCCAGTTGGGCAGCGCCCCGTGCAGTCATGGACACGATGTTGCCGTTGCTATCCACGTGTGTGTGTGTGTGTGTGTGTGTGTGTGTGTGTGTGTGTGTGCGCGTGCGCGCACGCGCGCGCGAGGGCGTGCAGACGCACACAGTAGGCGTGGGTGGAGGGGTGGGTATGTGTGCTTTTGGCTCATGTTTGTGATGCTGATTGAAGTCTTTCGTGAGTCCAGCCTGTTGCAGGGCGTGGGGGAAGAGTGAAGGAAGAAGAATGGAGGTGAGTCCTTCGTCGTGAACCTTCACCGAACCGCACGGCCCAATTGTCGACAGTCCCTTCGCCCCCACTGCGTCCCAGGGAGGGACTCAGAGTCCCGGGCGCCGCCGCGGCCGTCTTGGTCGGGTGGGTACTCAGCCATGGAGAACCTTGCCGAGCTGAGCGGGCGGGCGCCTCGCCTTTTCCTGCTGGTTCGACACCTGCCCCCTCCCCACCCCGGGGATTATGTACACGCGTCGTTGGGCTTCATGGATGTGGAAAGAGGGGCAAAGGAGGGTTTGGGGGGCACGTCCGGCTTTAGCGAGGGCGTGCGCTTCAGCCCTGCCCGGGTCAGTGAGTTGTAGGCGCTGTTGAGGCTGGGCTGCCTCGACACAGTCACGGCCTGGCCTGAGGGCTGCGGCGAGCTGTGCGCCTGGATGGAGTCCACCCTCTGTGGGGCAGGGGGCGGGTTGTCTCCCCGGCCAAAGCTCTGGTTCCTGGAGAGGTGGGAGGAATTGGAGGAGTTAGTATTGTTTCTTTTGAGGGTGGCGGCCTGATGGCTTCTGGTGAGCGAGTTCGTGGGGTAGCTCCTCTTATAGTCCAGCCCGTAGGACGAGGAGGGGCGCATCTCCAGCCGCTTGCTCAGGCCGTTCTGCGACAGGGAGGCTCCGGGAGGGCCCAGGGAGGCCTCCCGCTGGGGGACTTTGGGGGGCAGGCTGTCCAGGTTCTCCACCAGGTTCACCCCATGGTTGGGACTCTTGCTGCTGAGATGTTCCTTGATGGTCTTATACTCCAGGGTGGCCGCCTGGTCCTCCAGAGCCATCTGTGCCACCTCGCTCATTTTGGGCTGGTCCACGTACTCGTGCTGGTAGCCCTGCCGCGTGGTGGGCAGCACAACCACGCTGGGGATGTGGCTGGGGGAGGCCCGCAGGGGCAGGTCAGTGGGGATCACTGGGGAGCCCATGGGGGGCATGTCCTTGGTGCAGGCGTTGATGAGGTTCTGATTCCGTTCCCACTCGCGGCTGCCACGGCTGGGCTTGCGTTTCTGCTGCAGCGTTGGCGTGGACTCCGGGGTGGGCAGGGCGGCCAGGTCCAGGTGGTGCTGATCGGCCTTGATGAGCATCTTGGCGGTGTTGCTGGGAGTGGCGAGCTTGCCGTTGTGCATGAGTGGCGTGAGGATGGCCTCTGGCTTGGGGTCTTTGGACTGGGTGTCCCCGAAGAGGCCACTGAGCTTGGTGACGCTGCTCATGGAGCCGCGGCGCGAGTGGGTGAGCTCCTTCTCCTTGCGCTGCACGGAGGACACGTCTTTGCGCCGGTGATCGCAGACGCAGTAGACGATGACGCCCGAGAACACGGCCCCCATGACAAAAGCCAGAATGACCGCGATGGCCAGGAGGGTGACAGGAACGAGCTGGTCGTGGCCTTTGAGATAGCTCTCCCGAATCACTCCTGCAAAAGACATCGCATATGGTGTGAAGAAATGAGAGCAGACCCCGAGGCTTAATTTTGTTTGGCATTCACCCTGTTAATTAATAACAGTAATAAGTGACAATGGCACCTCTGCAGAACTTGTCTTTGAGGCTCCCTCTTGCCAAACATTAACTCATTAATCCTCTCCGCCCCACCCCCCAGGATGTAAACTGACTTCCCTTATTGTCTTCTTTGTGTTTTGGAAAGGTGCATTCCCCTCTTTCCAAGTATGGGCTCTAAGTTGGTTCAGTCCGTGGAATATGGCGGTTTTTTCCTTTCCAAAATCTAATCCTTTTTCCCTTTTCATCTTTTTTTCAATCTTCCCCATCATAAAAGTGCCAGTGAGGTATTCTGTGTCTGGGGAAATAGGCAATACTTTTATGCATGTTAAATAAACAAATGGCACAATGCTCCAGGCTTCCAGGGAGTTTGCTGATGACTTACTTCCTGGTGGGCCCCATGGCCTCTGTCTGGAGAACAGCTAGGTTAGCATTTCAAGCAACAGGGAGAAAGACAGTGGGTATCATTTATAATGAAAGAGAGTAGCTAAAGCCCATAGATTACAAATGTTTATGCTGATTTTGCATCACTTCTCCCAAAACAAAGAACCCATGTAAAAAAACTCAATTTTAGGTAAATAAGCTGAATATTTGAATGAAGCTCTTCCTCTACTTGAGCTGAAAGAATATTTCAAAGTAGAGACCATTTGGGGTCCTGTAGTGGGTTTGAGAAGTGTCAGGTCTCATTATTACAGCTAGAGTTTGCTGTCACGGTGAGATTCTTCAGCAGAGCTAATCTCTTCAATTTAATAAAAATTATGTGACTCTGCCTGTCAATAATCTTACACTACATTAACCAAGATGCTGTGTTTCTGAAGAAAGTGGCTTTCCCTGTTCCTGCTTAATCAGCCACCAAGCTGAGAGACTCTAATCAAATGCAAACACTGAAGCTTTTATTTTTTAAAGCCAAGTGAGAATACACATCACAATTGTCAGATCTTAAGTGCTTGATGCAGTAGCTGAAAAAATAAAATCTCAAATACCTCAATTCCTGCCTCTGGAGAGTGAAAGAACATGAATACATTAGAGGCTCTAACATAGGCTGAGGAAATGTAAACATTGTTCCTATTATGGAAATGATAGTAAGACAGAAAATGTACCTTCTCTGGTCTCAGGAGACACATTTTTCATCAACTAAATCAACTCTTTCTGGAATATGTTTAATGTATTTTACTGGCAGATATCAGTAGTACAGAATGAGAATAAAATGAAATAAAAATCTCTACCCTTTCCCAAACCCACAACACACAACCCTTACACTTCTGTTGAAATGCTTTGTGTGTGACACCCGAGACCCTGAGGAAATGCAGCTTTGTCATGGGGTTTTTCTGTTACAATATTTTGATTGGTGAAGCAATGGTTTTAAAACTCAGAAAACTTAGCCTGGAGAAGAAAGCATTCTCTTTCTCTTTGTGTACTGTCCTCATCCCCTCAATCGTGACATCACAGTTGGTTGCTGTGGAAATGACTGTCCTGTGACAAAGGATTGCAACTGCAGGTGGGGAATAAATATTATAGAAACACCAAATATCTCTTGAGAAACAAAGATTCTGTGATTAAACAAATGCCCTTGGTGTTGAAGGGTAAGGGGGGAAACTCACCCAGGGAAAATACGATCAGACACTGACTAATTTCCAAATGTGACACTTGTCAAATATTTCACGATTTATCTTCATGAACTTTTAAAGGGTAGAAACTGAGAGGCAAAAAACCAGCAGGAAATTCAGCTAAAACTCACACCTTTTTAGGCTGTGGAGCTCCCCAAACAGTGGGGTGTCTTGCATCCAAATATGTTGTAATACCAAGTAACTGCGCTAATGAGAATTTCTTCCTTAAATTTGCATTTCCTTGTTATAGCAACCAATTTTCTTTCAACTTTGGTTTTGCATAGTGTTCTACTAAACATCATTTTTAACCACCTACATATGATGGCACAGAAATGTACACCTGTGAATAAAATGGGCTTAATTTCACTTATTGACTTGGTGATGTCAGTGGGGTGTAACACAGGCTAGGCCCCCCCAATACAGATATTAGGTAGATTGTTTCATAGCAGTGGGCATTTCTTGGGCCCCTTCTGGCAACTGTATTTATGGGGGCTCCCCAATAAATTCATACTTGTGATAGGTAGTGATCTACAATTGACTGTCAATTTACAATTTAAATTACCATCTAAGTTTAAGAGGATCATAGAAGAAGGCTAGAGCAATCCATTTGTTTCATTTATTGTTTAATTGGGAAAACTGCAAAATTTTAAAGTATATACATTGCTTCTTCTTAACTTTGCTTTTAGCTCCCAAATAGTCTTTCTTGTCTGAAGATGCTTAACTATCCGAGTCTCTTGGACCCCATTTGCTCTTTCACTGGGAAAGACTCTTTTAGTGCATGACATTTGAGTTCAGGTTTTTGGTTGTTTAACAAATCAAGCAGGGTCTGACCTTTGAGAAAAATAGTCTCAGACAGCTTTCTTTGGCTCATTTTGTTATGTAAATAGTGTCTTTAAAAACCTTTCTGCATTTCTTGGGCTTTGAGATAGCTACCTTGAAACAGGTGGCTTCCCTCCTCTGCTTGTGCAAAATCAGAAACCCCATGTCCAAAGTTAGAAACAGATCAGAGATTAACTTGAAAGCAAAGTCAAGAAGATAAGACGTGAAAAGTTATTTTTGGAAGATGCTTTCCAAACTTAAAGCTTTCTGATTATATCATAAGAAAAGGGCAAAGCAGCATCTGTGGAAATGATTAAATCAGCTTTGTACAGATGGTCATTGTGAAGACTTGAACACACCAGACCTGTCAGTCAGGCTGAGGGTAGTGTAACACTAGAGATCTTGCTCCCACTTACTGCTGGGTGACCATTAAGCAAGTGACAATGTCTCTGGGCCTCAGTTTTTTCCATCTGTAATGTGGGGTAAACACCCTTAATTTTAATGCCTTACTGCGTAGTTATAAGAATCAGTTGAAATAATGATTAAGAAAGAGCTTAAGTACAGCAGTTTGCTGGACACATCTAAAGATCAGAGGAAGCCACCAAAGAGAGATGGGGGGTTAGTAGCTCACGGAGGGCTTAAGAGTGACAGTCACAGCTTTGCCATTAGATTCTATTTGCTATGGGTCTCCCAGAGGAGGGGCAGACGTGTTCTTCCCAGCTCCAATCCTTGGGCTTTGCAAATGTTGCCAAAAGGTTGATATGTTGAGGCAACATCAGGGAACATGTACCTCTGTTTCAGGATTGCCTGTAGGCCCTGAATTTTGAAATAAGTGAAACAACAACAGTGGGAAATGTTGAGCAAAACACAGTGATTATATTAATAGTTGGGCTTCCCAGGTGGCACTAGTGGTAAAGAACCTTCCTGCCAGTGCAGGAGATGTAAAGAGACGCAGGTTTGATCCCTGGGTTGAGAAGATCCCCTGGAGGAGGGCTTGGCAATCACTCCAGTATTCTTGCCTAGAGAATCCCTTGGACAGAAGAGCCTGGTGGGCTATAGTGCATGGGGTTGCAAAGAGTCTGACATTACTGAAATGACTTAGGACTCATGCATATTACTAGTTAGACTCCTGCTGCTGCTGCTGCTGCTGCTAAGTCGCTTCAGTCGTGTCTGACTCTGTGCGACCCCATAGACGGCAGCCCACCAGGCTCCCCCGTCCCTGGGATTCTCCAGGCAAGAGCACTGGAGTGGGTTGCCATTTCCTTCTCCAATGCATGAAAGTGAAAAGTGAAAGTGAAGTTGTTCAGTCATGTCCGACTCTTAGCGACACCATGGACTGCAGCCCACCAGGCTCCTCCGTCCATGGGATTTTCCAGGCAAGAGTACTGGAGTGGGGTGCCATTGCCTTCTCCGAGTTAGATTCCTAGTGGGGTAATAATCCTATAATCAGCTCCTTGAGGGTAGGGTACATATTTTATATGTGTTTATAATCCTCACCATCCCCAGGGCTCTTGGTCGAGCACTTACTGAGTAATTATTAAATAAATGGGTTTGCAACACATTTAGAGACAGATTTTAAATAAACTTCTAAACTTGGTGGGTCATCTTTGAAGTGATTTGCTTCTGAAATCACAGAATATCCCCATATAACAGAATATAATCATACTAACAACCATTAGATGAAAGAAATCTATAAAGGTGCTCAATATGTATTCAAAATAATAATAGGATAAACTATTTTTAAAGTAAAAAGATATTTGTTCTGGGATAATTCCAAAAGAGAGGATAAAGGTAAATGGGTTATTTGTAACAACTGAGTGCTCCAGCGAAATCAGCTAATACAAAACCAATGCGTCTTTGCAAAGGGCTCAGGGTTCGGGTTGGAGGAACATCATTGCTTCAGGAGTGGCGCGGAAACCCTAGGCAAGTAGAAGGGCCTTTGTAGGGTGATGCCTTTTCCACCCTGGGCTGTTGGAATACCTTCCTCTACCGACCCCTGGGCCTTCTGCTCTCGCCAGTTGAAAATGGGGCATTAGTAATGAAAAGAGTATCTGAGAAACCCTTTGCATTGATTCATTAACCACCAGCTATTTCTCACTAGTCATGAGGTGCTAAATGGTTATTCTTTCCACCTTCCTATTGCAGGAAGCTAGACACACAATGGCCCAAAGATTTCTCTGAAATCATGCCTTAAATTGGCAGAACTGAGAAAGAATAGAATCTCCACTCTTTTTTTTTTCTGAGCTGAGAGAGTTTTCAGAGGCTGCTGGAAGGAGGTCTCAGAGGGGCAGTGTGAAGCTCTTTAGAGGCTGAAAAGATTATGAACAACCCCACCCTCCAGGCCCTACAATATGTAATTCACAATAAGAGCAGTTATAAATGGCAAAATAAGAGGAAACCCAACACAGTTCTGATTTTTCCTATGATGACGATGTCCATGCACTTTGAAATGTCAAACATCAAGTTCCTTATTTAAATAATGGTTTTTGGTAGCTCGAAGATTCTCTACCATTGCCTCTAGTCTGCACAGGATGCCCAGCGTCAGGCTTGGGAACAACATGCCTCAGAAAAGATACTCTCCTAACTCAGGGCTGGATTGTGATGTTGTTGGCGCCTTGACTGTCCTCTCCTGGACTAACAAGGTTTTGACCAAATGCACCTTGTGGCTGCCTTCAGCAAGCAATTACTGAGCATGGATGAAAGTCCCTTGGTGGGCTTTGGGGGGACAAAGATGAAGGAGGCACAAAGTCTGTGATCCAGTACGGGAGAAGATAGGTGTGTGCATATGAACTACATCCAAAGCCCAGAAGCATCATGAGATGATTGCTTCTACCTAATACGGATGGGCAAAGGCTTTATATAGGAGCTGGCGTTTGAGCTAAGACTTCAAGTGCATGGGATGTCAACCCAAGTGGAGAGAGCAACAAGAACCCAGGCATGGAGGGGAGGAAAGAGCAGGCTGTGTTCAGTGATGGCCAGTGGTCCAGGTGCCTTCTAGCCTCTTAGCTCTAGGCACCACCTCTCTGCTGCATTCTTATTGCTTCTGGGCTTTCACACAGGCTGCTCCCTCTGCCCAGAAAACCTCTGCTCACCTCCCAGCCTTCTGACCTCCTCCAGGTCTCAGCTGACCTGAAGAAACTGTCTCCAATTCCCTCAAGCCAGTTTAGCTCTTCCTTCTGTTAAGGGTTCCTGGACCTCTGCACCTCTCTCCCCTAAAGTCATCACTTATGATGCTCTGTTTTTTACACCTAAATTGCTCCAGACAGATCCAGGAAGGAGAGATTTTCTGCTCCGCTGCACCCCCAGGCATACAGGTGCTCAGTAAATAGCTGTTAAATAAATAGTAAATGAGTGCATGCCTGAATGAGTACTTGGAGGGGAAGATAGGAGTGAGAGCTGAACCCCATTTGGAAACAGGCTGTGAAAAGCCTTGAAAGTCTAAAAAAGATGTTTAGAAGACATGTCCATTTGGAAGGAAAATTACCGATTAATTTACCTGTGATTTCAAGGGTCTTCTTGCCTAAGAAAACTGACTTTCAGCTTATTCTGTTCCACACTGAATCCATTATTGAGAAACTACAGGCTTCCAAGAGTCAGTACCTTTGCATCAAAAGCACAGCCAGCCTACTTGAATTTATTATCACTGTTATTAAAATAAGACTCTGTCTTCAACTATACTTATCCCCTGCACCATACAGACATGGCTGGGAGATGTTACCTGTCCTATCAAAGAAATGAAGCCAAACAAAGAGAAATAAATTTACTCTCGCACCTGTTAAACTAAGTACCAAAGGAAAAGCCTTACCCATCCCCACTCCAGTTACCTTGCTAAGTACATGAGACCTTCTACTATCAGAACCTTGAAATGGTTAAGTGCACACTTTCCCCTCTCACCCCTGTTCACTGGACTGCCTGTTTCGGAGCTGCTGCGATATGATGGATGTGTCTGTCTCCACAGTGAAGTGATTAATAGGCATCTGTGTGAAGCGGACCCGCTGACCACAAAGACAACAAAGCCTCTCTGTGTCCTTTAGAGAAATATGCAGAGGCAAAAAGGAGGATGGACATTTCTTCCACCACTGAGCCAGAGCAGGGCTCGTGTTGGGCCTGAGAGCTAAGAAAGATGGCAAAATACCAAGAAAAGCTCCGGAGTGGGATCCCCTAAAAATAGACTCTTGCTTCTGCTTTATAGTAAGACAAGCCTGTAATTTCCTTGAAATCCTCATAACAACTTGGGTGAATGGAATCCAACAACCCAATTTTTCTTGTTTGAAAATCTTAAGTGCACCAAAATGCCAGCCTCAGAGTCCTGCAAGGCAGCATGAATGAATGAACGAGTCACGGGCCAAGCATCGCGGCCGCTAACCACAGAGGACCCGCTGTAATCCCTGCAAAGAGAGAAAAAAACAAATAGGGGAAAAACCTAACTGCAGATAATTTATTCTCAGAGCCACACCCCGGCCCATGGAGATGACCACACGGAAAGTGCAGGGGGAGCTCTCTGTGGTTATCTCGGCAGGAAGCAGCCTTCTCCTAGTCTTACACGGCATAATGCGAACCAGATGGCTTAGGAATAAATGGAACCACCAGCAGCCATGGAAATGGGCTCAGAGTTTACAACTCAAACTTTCCCTTTTTATTTTATTTTCAAATCGTTTTTTTCCCCCCTGGCAGGCCAAAGATTAGGTACTGGAAGAGGCCATGGTCTGTCTTCCAGAGGTATCAAGTTAATGACTGACCACGCCACAGTAGAGACAGCTTCCTGGCTGTTTAATATCCTCCGTTCAGAGGCTATTTTAAAACTCCCATATTGAAATGATGCTGCCTGTGGTCGTCTGCGGATGAATCCACTTCCAGTCCTATCACCTCTGAAACTGATGCATTATTTGTTGTGGCGATGCCATCGCAGGAGGAAAAGGGAGGATGAGCATAAAGCTTCATTTTCCCCTCCGTGCCAGTGGGAGTGCTTGGTTGGCTCCTCCTCCTCGGCCCCACTATTTTAGACTCGGCCCTGCCCCTGGGAGGACTGCACCCAGAGCAGAGATGAGGTCTAGAATGGGGGTCATGATCAGATCATTTTTAAAAGCCATGCTTTGGAATGTTGACCTGTGGTTCCATGTGCTGAGACTCTCACTGTCTTTGTAAAGGTAATGACTATTTCAGATTGGCCAAGTTTTAAGCAGAATTTGCATGGTTTACTTTCCTTCTATTTGAGGTTTTCTTTCTTGGAAGACTAGAAACCCAACATCTAAAGTTTTGGAAACCAGACAAAGCATTTCTGTTTTCCAGCTTCCCGGTTCCATCTTTCTTTGCTCTCTTAAGAGACATCAAGGCTACAAAATAAGGAAGTAGATCGTCTTATAAAATTGTGGAATTTGGGTCATTCTTTGGAATTTTTTGCAGCACTCTGATATTTTTTCTCTGCAATGCAAAGATAAAACAAATTTGAGGAAACAGGTTTGTTTAAATACTCTTAAACTTACTGTTAAGGAGACAGGTTTGTTTGAATACTCTTAAAACTTAAACTTACTGGGAATATAGTTCATGGAATCTGGGTTATAGATGATTTTGGGTATTATTGGTTAAGAATGTAAATCTTGAGATCATAAAGACCTGGGTATCAGTCTTGAATCTATAACTAACTAGTTGTGTTCCTGGGCAAGTCACTCAATCTCTCTAAGCCCCAGTAGTATTGACTCTGAGATGGGTGTTGTGGATAGATTAAATAGATTGAATAAACGAATTCATGTAAAGCATTTAGCACTGTGCAGGACACATTTAATGCTCAATTAATAATGTAAGGTGAGTGTTTCCAACTGACAAGTTACCTGCTTTCTGTGTGGTCCCAGATAAACTGTTTTGATGCAACACTTTGGGTTCAAGTGTGTTAACCAAGAATGGAGAAATAAGGATTTAAAAATATAACAGAATCTTGGAGAGAGACCTTAAATAAGATAGCCCATACAATTTGAAAAGTGTCCTAAATTAGGGTGACTCCGTATTAGTAACCTGTTGGAAATACAAATCCTTGGGTCCTACTAGAACTTTTGAATCAGAATCTCTGGAGATTGGGTTCAGAAATCTGTGTTTTAACAAGGCCTCCAGATGATTCATACATTCGCTAAAGCTTGAGAGGCACTGCCCTAAATGATAGGAATAATATTCCAGAGAACAACATCAAAGTGTTTCACTTTGAAATCCAACCCCAGACAGCACTGAGGCAATGTGTAGCCAGACTTGCTAAATTATTTGTAAAATAAAAAAAATAATAATGCAATCTTCCTTGATGTTCACGAAAGTATGAATCTTTAGTGGGTCTTGTGTATGACATTTTCTTGCAGTTGCCATATTCTGACAAAGGATACAAAATTGATGTGATTTTATTGGTGAGAACAATACATCCCTAACACTTCCCCTTGGTACCTGACAAAAGCTTGACGTATGGCCTAAAATGCTGTACCACTACTTCTGTAACAGAATCAACCCTTCTGCTGGAGCCAGAAGCTGCTGGCAAAATGCCCACTGTCTCTTTATTTGCCCCACTATAAAGTCGCAGGAATTTCTCATGCTCCCCATCTCTGTCCCAGGGGCCTTCAGTTAGTGGATGGTCCTAGAGAGCCCAGTCAGGACTGGGTCTCGGGGACAGAGGAAAGAGAAGCTTGGTAGGAGCTCACTACCAAATAGTTGCGTAGAGCATCCTCCCTTAAAGCTTGCATCCCATGTCACCTTGACATCTCCTCAAACAATGCACAGCCATCAAGGGACATCTGGTTCAGGGGATCTTTCCCCTTACCTCGCCACGATCAGACAAGAGAATAAAAAACCCAGGAAGATTCTTTTCCTTTCTTTTCTGGATAGAAGTAGGGGACCTGAGCTCATGTTCTGTTCCTCAAATGAAGGTCCTGCTTTACAACGTGCACTCAGCAGAGCTCGGTGGTTACACATCTGCTGAGGTGAACTGAATCTGCAAACCCATAGAATTATATAAGACATTTTAAGTTACATTAAATTTCTGCTGTGTGCTTTTAAATCATGGAGTGCAAGACCCGTCAGCACTTAGGGTATATTTATTACCTTAACAAATGTCAGATGATTGTGTCCAGTGTTATCTATTATTTATGAATAACAAGAGGCTGTAGGGCTGGAAATGACAGGCTCTAATATGTCCAAAAGGTTAGGCGTAACGCAGTGTGCTGCCCTGTAAATTTCTTGACATCATTTTCTCTCCTAATGAGCGCTGTCTGTGGTGATTGTACTGAACTTCCATTATCTCTATACAGTTCCTAATGGCTGCGCCTGCCTTCAGTGAAGAAATCTAATTGCAGATACATATTTGAAAAAGAGTGCATCTTTTTTAAAAACACAAATTTTAAAAATAATTGCAGTGGGAAATTCCTATTGTCACATTAAAAAGGAATCTCTTTACAAAGATAACACCCAACTGTAGACTTACAAGAGCTTAAGAAATACTAATTAAGGATGACAAACCTTCATACCACCCGTAATTAGCTTTCTGACACCTGTGAAGAGCCCGTGTTCTCTGTACCCAATATATGTGAATTTACCCAGCTGTGTTTCAGTGGTTGACTCTAGAGTCTTTCTGTGACTGAAGTGCTGGGAGACTGGTGTCTGATGGGGTTCTTGTGGGTCTGCTCAGGCCTGCAGCACAGTCACACGCTTGGCAGGACTTTACCTATTATGACTTGCATAGCCTGTGTCTCCCTGCAACCCCCGAGTGGATACAGCGCTTCCATCCTCTTTCCTTCTATAGCAATGGCATGAATTATGTATTCTGAGCAACTCTTGCAGCTTTTGAGGCCATTCTCATGTATAATGTCAAGAAAAGAGAGGCTATCCTCAAGAAATTTCCCTGTTTCCACCATTTTGCCCTTGCTAGACTACTTTGTCTGTGGAGCAGTGAGGTTTGCAAAGTCAAACCTGTATATAACAAGCATTTTTTTTTTTAACTCCAAGAAACGAGGCTATCAGAAAGAGTTCTGAGACAAAGCTAGTATTATTTTCCCATTAATATACGTGCTCCAAAATACACACTGACTCTTCCCAATTTGATTGTGAGGACAAAACAAATTTTAGCTGAGCACAGTGCAGTTGAGCCAATTAAAGAGCACATTTTTAACTACACCAGATGTTCAGTTAATACGATCATGCCTAACCTAGTCCCTGTAGTCCTTGAAAGTTCCATTAAGCTGTCAGAAAACTTTGTCACTTGTGTGTGTTTTTGTGCAAAAGATAGGAGAGAAAGGGGGAAAAAGATTGAAAGAAAAGGGTGAGGCAAATGAATTCATGTCAAGGGTGATGTGGCTTAAAAAAGTAGCTACAGATTAAAGTAAGTAGCACTTTTAGAGGTGAACTGATTTTTTTTTTTAACACCCCAAGATTTAAGTTGCTGATTTTAAAATAAAAAAGTCTCTCTAATCATAATTTGAGTCCTTTTTTTTTTTTTTTGAGAAAATGATGTTAAGTGAAGATAAAAGGTTCAATTGGTATTTCTAGAAAAGAAAATTCAAATATTGGTGTGCACTTTCAGGCAGGCAGGGAGACGAAACAGCTTTCTACGTGGCTGACATTTAACTTCTTTTCCTTCTACCCTTTCCACAATAATCTCATCAAGACCCCAGATAAATTTAGCTAGTTGTCAGGAGGATACAAAATTAATTAGGTCAAATCTACATCTCTGCCTGTGCGGCTGAAAGAACAATTACAGCTGACCACGTGGGTATCCTGCTGCCCCACCCCCAAACACCCATGCTCGCAGGGAACCTTCCAGGTCGTCCAGTAGAGAGCCCAGTGCCTGGCTGGCTCACAATAGATCATTTTCCTTGGTGCCTCAAAGAAATGTCAGAGACTACCAATAGATTCCTTTTCTGGCAGGTGACAAAGAAATATTAATTTAGTAAAAGTTAGCATTGGCAGGTGGGTTCTTTACCACTAGTGCCACCTGGGAAGCCCCAAATGGTGGCACCCTGAATTATATTATCATTTCTTTCTCAGTCTCCCCCTGCCCTCCCCCGCCATTTCAAAATCTGTTCTGGATGAAGTCTGGCGTGTGCCCTGCACCCCAATGTTCTACCCACTGACACAGAAGGTGGAGTCTGGGGCTCAGCTTTACCAGCACAGAGGTCTTAGTTTGGCATGAAACAGCTGTAGAAAATGCCAGTGATATACAGAAAAACACTATAGATTCAAAACTGATGCAAAATTCTATTTTCCAAACATATTGTGTATGTGTAATTAACAATCTATAGGACTGAATAATCAATTTATTATTTATCTATCATCTGTCAGTCTCTTTGATCTCTGTATTTCCCTCCCTCCCACCCACTGCCTACAGGTAAAGCCAAAACCCCTGAGCATGACTTTTAAGGTTGCAGACTAGCATTTCAATCTCAGTTCCCTTTCTGACCCTTTATGTGCTTCTCTGAACTCTCAGCCTTTGCCATGCCCCACTGCTAGCCAAGAGGCCACCTGTGGGTACCCCCTGCTAACCTGCAGGCTCCTTGTGTATAGCCTCCATGAATCAGATCAGCCTGTACTATAGCACTCAGCAGAAGGCTCCCATATAGCACACATGTTTGCTGAATGTTTTGAATGCATGAAGAAAGAAATGAAGGAAAGTTGCTGTTTTCCCTTTCTTTGATACTAGGGTTTGTGGTTTAGTCGCTAAGAGTCGCTGACTCTTGTGGCTCCATGGACTGTAGCCCGCCAGGCTCCTCTGTCCATGGATTCTCCAGGCAAGAGTACTGGAGTGGATAGCCATTTCCTTCTCCAGGAGATTTTCCCGATCCAGGAATTGAACTTGGGTCTCCTGCATTGCAGGCAGGTTCTTTACAACCAAGCTAGGGTTAATGTTACTAAAGTGTAGTTAACTTACTACATCTCTGGGGCCTCCCAGGTGGCTCAGAGGTAAAGACTCTGCCTGCCAGCGCAAGACCTGCAAGGGACTTGGGTTCAGTCCCTGGGTTGGAAAAATCCCCTGAAGGAGGAAATGGCAACCCACTCTAGTATTCTTGCCTGGAGAATCCTATGGACAGAGGGCTGCAAAAAAGCCGCTCACGACTGAGTGACTGAAATGCATGCCTTTCTTTGCGACTAGGGTTAGTGTCACCATTATTACATTTTCTGTTAAATTAACTGTGAAATTTACTATTATTTTCTAGTGCTTTCTGGATTCTAGTTCATCTCCTTCAAAGTCATGTAAATGAGAAATGAAAAAAAAAAGGCATCCAAATAATTATAGAAAAAAAAACCCATATAGTTACATAATAGTTGATAAAAAACCTGAGGTTAAATTAAAATTAGAAACAGTGGTTTTAATCTTGCCTTTGTTTAGGAACAATTTGATTTCTGAGTCTTCTTCACTTAAAAGTGACCCTTGAAAGCTTACTTTTAGTGATAACTTTTTCAATTACCCTAATATCCAAACACACATACAACTTTTGGAATTAGATATAATGAAAATATTTTTTCCCAGAATGAAGTTGTTAACTTTAATTGCTCTTATGTAGGTTACTATAAATTTCCTAAGAGTTAAAGGGCAGATGTAGACTAGAGATTAAATCTTATATACTTACTGAATAAATTATCAGCAGCCTCTTCAATAGAATTGCCAAGGTCGCAAATCAATATGCAGAACTCTTGGTTAAATTTCAACTTCAGGTAAGTAATAATGTTTTAGTGTAAGCATGTCCCATGAAACAGGTGGGGCACACTTATACTAAGAAATTATTCATGGTTTGTCAAATTCACATTTAACTGGGTACTCTGTATTTAATTTAACCCTACTCTTCCACCCTCAGCTGATGTACATCTATTGGTTACCCATGACTATTCTTCAGACTCACTCTAAACTTTTGGAGATTAAAATAGTTTAACAGAGCATAATAACAATGATAATAAATCTTTAAGGGGCAGGTATAGCACAATTTACAAATTTAAAACTATACGAATGGACTGCATTTCATGAACTGTATTTTTCTTTATCAGCAACAACGTAGATGCCAAATTTCTTATGAATTTTGAAGGATGCCTTTCCTCTCCCTCTCAAAACCAGAAATAAGTGAAGTCTTACTCAAAAGCATTGTGGGGAAAACAGCCACCAGTCCCCCATCTCCTTGACCCTCACCAGGCATGCTCCCACCTGGCTAGGTTAGCTGTTGATTGTTAAGAGGAAGTTGCAGCCCTTTGTCTCCCCACTGGCAGCTCCCTCCCCGTCAAACAGAACCCCTCTTAACCCCTTTTGCTTCCAAGACTGTCCTGTTCTATCACATTTAAAAATGGCTGTGGTACTATAGGTTTTATTAATAAAAACTATGAAAATTACTGTCGAGCTTTTTTTTTTTTTAAATAAAGCTCAGAGTGTTCAAAAAGAGCCCAACTTTGCCAGCATTTCCACAAAAATTTTAAATATGAGCTCTGTACCAAAGACACCTCCTTTCCCTCATCCTCCCTGGCAAGTGGTGTATGACTGCTATAATACTGGTACTGAGGGGGACGACTAAAGAAAAGGGGCTGGGAAAGTGTTTCCAAGTCCTGTGTCCTTGATGTGTTCAGCCAAGTTGTCTTCAGTTGTCTAATACCTTTTTCTAAATCTGCTGTGCACCACTTTGCCTTGTGAACAAGGATAATAGTGGTCGTAAAGACTTTTTGGTGCATTTTTGTGTCTGTGTGTGCTTCATCTGTCTGGCGGTTTGATATTTCTTGGACAGGAACTCTGTCTGTCTCTAGTTTAGCCTCTAACTCCTTATTGGCATCCAATACTGTGCAGTGGAGCCAGTAATAAATTTTGCTTGACGACTCCTCAGAAAACATTTTTGTTATGTTAATGTTACTGAAGAAATGGCAGAAAAAAATGCAGTCCAAGTTTACGAGTCAGGAAAAGATGCTTATTTTTCTGCCTTTATTACCTTCATCAGCAATAATTTTCTGTGTATATATGATCACCTGCATATGACTTGCTAGGAGCCAAGAGATCTCTTTCCTCACTGGGAGAAATAAGATGTTTTAAAACCTTCATCCATTAGATTTTAAGCATTGTTGTTCAGTCACTAAGTCATGTCTGACTCTTTGCCACCCCATGGACTCCTCTGTCCTCCACTGTGTCCTGGAGTTTCCTCAGATTCTTGTCCATTGAGTCGGCGATCCTATCTAACCGTCTCGTCCTCTGCTGCCCCTTCTCCTTTTGCCTTCAGTCTTTCCCAGCATCAAGGTCTTTTCCAATGAGTTGGCTCTTTACATCAGGTGGCCAAAGTATTGGAGCCTCAGCTTTAGCATCAGGCCTTCCAGTGAACATTCTGTGTTGATTTCCTTTAGGACTGAATGGTTTGATTTCCTTGCTGTCCAAGGGACTCTCAAGGGTCTTCGTGGCACTTAGCCTTCTTTATGATCCAACTCTCACATGTGTACATTACATGATTACCTGAAAACCACAGCTTTGACTATATGGACCTTTGTTGGCATTTTAAGCATTACAGATTGTTAAATGCAGAAGCAATTGGGCTAGACTCTGTTACCAAACATGCTCTCTGAAAATGGGGTTTCTTAGTCTGTTCATGAGGAAACTCTGACTCTAGGGTTTGGGACTCACAGTAGGTAAAGTTTGAAAGAGAGAAAAGGCAAAGAAAAGGTCAAGTAAAGGTTATTGCCAGGCCAACGGGATGCGCTGTAGCACAAGAGTCCTTACAGATCTTGGAAAAGTGTAAGTGCTAGAGGTAAACTGTCCCTGGGCCGCATTAGGGAAGTAACGAGCTGTTGTCTATACTTGGATGCTCACTGCTGGTCTGGAAAGCATCTCGCCAGATGCTTAACAAGCCTAGGATGACTAATTTCTTTTTAGTCGAAATCCATCGTGCTCTCGATTCCTACTTGACCAAACTTCTCATCTCTAATCACAAAGCTCTGTAGTTGGAAGAGAAATCAGAAGAGCGCTAGACTGTATAATTGAAGTGGTCAGGGCCCAGCCAGTAGAAGGTAGCACCCTCATTCAATCTTGTTCTTCCAAATGCCAGAAGCACAGTTTTGGTGGTAATTTCATCCTCGCTGTACTCTGTTAATTGCTCCAGGCCAGAGTTACCCACAGTTTGCTGCTGCTGCTGCTGTCGCTTCGGTCATGTCCGACTCTGTGCGACCCCATCCCCGGGATTTTCTAGGCAACAGTACTGGAGTGGCTTGCCATTGCCTTCTCCGACCCACAGTTTAGTCATCAGCTAATAGTGCTGCAAATCAAGGAGTCTCACATACAGTGTTATTTACTTTTAGTATTCCTGTATCCCTCTACTTCCTACATCAGCATTTACTTAGTATTTTATTTACATTGCCTTTAAAATTTGTTTCAGGTGGAAAGTTTATATCATTAAAAAAGTGTCACTTTTCATAACTAGAAGGTAACCACAGAAATAAAATTGCATGCTCAGTCCCTAAGTTGTGTCTGACTCTTTTTGACCCCATGGACTATAGCTCACCAGGCTCTTCCATCCATGGGATTCTCCAGGCAAGAATACTGGAGTGGGTTGCCAGCTCCCACTCCAGGGGATCTCCCTGACCTAAGATTGAACTTGAGTCTCCTGTGTCTCCTGCCTTGGCAGGTGGATTCTTTACCACTGAGCCCCCTGGGAAGCCCCCAAATCAAATTAACTGAAAGTAAAACAGAGTGAGTTCCAGCTAGCTTCAGCTGCATGGCAAAGCTATCTAAAGCCTGTTCTTTCTTCTCAAAAGGATAGTAGTGAGTTTCTGGAGTTGTTAAAGCACCAAACAGACTTTTGTGTTGACATAACTAAGAAGATAGAAGGAGAAATGACACGGGTGTTAACTTTCCACCATATGATTGGGTATTGAAGGCCATGATGTCTCTGAGTCATTTAAATCATCTCTTGTAAGATGTGACCTGTCCTCCTTGGAGGCGATGATGTACTTGAGGAATAAAGAATTGGCTATAAAGAGGATTGTTGATAAACTCTATGGTTTATGCAGTTCCATTCAGGATTGTTAGAAAGTGTGGACAGTATACTCAGCATCCTTTATAGACCTTCTGAATCTTACTGGAATATTATTTCCCAGACTAAAAATTGCTTACAAAACAGCTTGTACATTGATTAAAATATATTCAGCATTTGCTGTACATTTTAGTTTAAATTATTCATTTGATCTCTAATTTAAATTCTGTTTCTACATCTTTTCCTGGTCTGAATTGAGCACATCTTCTTGACTAAATATAATAATGTGATAATAACTTGTTTCAAAGATTTCCCAAAATATATATGCATACTACAGCTCTGGCACTTCCAATCCAATGGGAACATTTTTCTACATATCGACTATTTCATCAGCTTGCTGAGAGCTCATGAGAACTCTAGAAAATAAACTCTGAAGGAGATTTCCTTCTAATCTGGTTTATTCCTGTGTCCTTGGGGCAGTGGTCCATGTGTCCACTGGACATTTATGCTCCACAGCTCTCTTGGCAGAGCTGTCCATGGCTACTCCCCTCACCTATCTTGCAGTCTTCTTGGAAATAAGGTTTTAGAGGACTGTTACTTTGGGTCAGAAACGAGGCACAAGAGTGGCTATTACTTCTCACTATTGCTTAACCTAGAAAAGAAAGCTCTCATTTCTTTTGCTGTGGGAAGGGGGGGTGGGGTGGTGAGGGGAGACAAGCCAAATCTAAAAATAAACTGGATTTTCTTTCTTATTCATAGGTAGTTAGAGCCTCTTTGTAACTACCCATTACCACCTCAATAGTTATAGGATGAGTAAATAATATATATTTTTAAATGTGGCAAAACCAAGAAAGAAGTAGCCAGGGCTGCTTCTAATTTATCAGCTTGGTGATTAAAGGGCTGGCTAGTAGAGGCTCCAGACATCTAGGGAGCCAGAGATAAAACAGGGCAGCTGGCTGTGTTTTTTCCTAATGAATCTAGGGCTTGAAAGATATCAGGCAATTTTAAAGAAAAGCAACAAGGACAAGTGACATTAGACAAGGCCAGCAGGGTAATGAAGGGCAAGGCCAGTTACTGAGAGAGAAAATTACTTCATTTTCTGTGATAATGCTTCTGTGTGCTTTGCGGGTCTCTTCTCACACTTTGTTAGCATGACTGTGTATACACAAACAGTGTTGGAATGCTACCCCCCAGTGTAGAAGGAAAGAGCCTTGGAACGGTCCGCAGAGGGGCAGAGGGCTGGCATCTATTATTAATATTTTGAAAAGGGGAGGCTGAGAACAATGGTAGCAGAAGAGGGTTAGATTGCAAGGTGAGGAACGGGGCTTTGACAGAATGTGGGGGACGCACAGAATTAAATCAAGACGAAAGACACAGCGAGGAAAAGAAAGAAAAAGGCAAGCAAACATACTCTGGAAATGCAGAACTGTTTGGAAGATGAGGTGAGACCAGGAGGGGACCAGCCCAGTAGTGCTCAGCATTTCTGCAGAGCAGAGCTCTGGGCTCATCTGCTCACTGGCTTTTTCCCCCCACAGCAGCCAAAGTAAAAAGGGCACCAGACACTTGATTCCTCTTCAGCTAACTGGTCAGCAGATACCATTTTCTGCTTAGCGGGGAAATGTGTGGTATTTTAGAAACAATTCCAGAGTATATTTAGCTCCTAAAGCCAGGGCACACAAATGTCACATTCCCATGAGACAATCAGCCCAGTGAAAAGAGGACCCACCAGAGGCCTGCAGAAAACCCACGAAACTCTCGCATCCCAGGAGATGCTACACGCACGGATGTGACATCATTAAGGCGCCCACATCAGGGAATGAAAAGAAGCAAGGGGATCACAGATTGGGTCAAGTTAAAGGACGTCATCATGAGTCAGAAAAGAAACAAGACTTTTCCAACAGAGTCACGCCATCACCAAGTCATACCACACAGCGCTTGGCGAAACCAAAGAAAAGTTGGAAATAAATCATGAACATTCAACAGAAAAAAAAAAAAAAAACACTTCAGAGCAAAATGGAAATCAAAATCATAAAAAATCATGGCAAAAGGAACATTAAGCTACATCACATTTTTATTTTTTAAATTTCGGCATAACAACTCGTTGTCGTTGCCCCATCAAATACATAATCAGTTGTCAAAAAACGAAGCTCCAGTTTGACAGGGCAAGGCAAAGAGTTAATAGCACGAGAACAGTGATCATGTTAAACACCCATGCAATCACCTCTGCCACCATTGTTTGACAATCGGTAGACTGCTTCCAGCTTTGTCAATATTCATAAGAAGACCCAAGAGAATGAACAATGCCGAATTTTCAAATGATCTGTCAAAGTGTTAATTGGACTCTTTGATAACCTCCATCCCCTGGGAGAGTTAACGACTGGAGAAAATTCTCGCCATCCGTCTCGGGGAAGTGAGGAGGAAATGACTATAACCAACTGCTAGATATTTGGTTGACATATTTAGTGCTTTACTGGAAAGGCTGTTTGGTTTTTCAGAAAGTCGCAGTGGGCAAACACAATGTGATTTTTACTGTGTTGTCTCTTCTTGAGTAGTCGGCCAAGACTAACACATCTGTGGTCGAGAGCCACACAAAACAAATAATGGCACATGTTAGGGCTGGTATAGCCTGCGGTGGTAGTTCTGCCCTGTTACAAACGGATCTGGTGCTGTCTTGAGGTGGTGAAGAGCAGGGATCCCACCAACTTAAGTGGCTGCCGAGACACCAGCTTCTTTAAAAAAAAATATTGGGGCAGGACATATTAGCAGTAAGAAGTTACAGGAGAATAATAAAATCGACTAAGGGAGTAAGTTCACAAGTTAAAAGGGTTGCATCGTCCTATGTGGGCTTGGCATGTAGTGGCTGAGTGTACAGCATTCTCAGGAGAGGAGCCTCCAGAAAAAAAAAGAAAAGGATGAAAATTTAGCGTGAGTCTCCTAAGCAAACATTCTCTAAAAGCAGAGATGGAAGTATGTATACAGAAACCTGTGGGGGAGGACACTGAGACTGTCTTCCAAAGGTCACCAGAGCTGGTCTGCCCTCGACACTCAAACCCCCGCTTGGATGAAACTCTTGAAAACATATAGAAGTAAACAATGCTGAATGGGGAGAAACAGCTCACAACATAACTGAGCTTTTCAGTCTCTGATTTACAGGACTGTTTTTTGGACAAGTAAAGGCCTCTTTGGTTGCAGCTGCAACTAAAGTAGGATGTGTTACCAGAAGCAGCAAATGGCGAGAAAAGAGATGACATTTCCTGTCTCTAGTCTCTAGCAAAGAAAGCCGGGGAGAATTTAGGACAGTTCACAGTAGAGTCCCTTTCATTTAGCGTGGCTTCCTTTCCATTTTAAATGCATAGCAATTCTGCTTGATTAAATAACATATTTTTTGTTTTAGCTGTTGTCCTCTAAGGGCAATCAAGTGCGTCTCAGAACCTCAGCTCTGTTGAGATTCGGCCCCCTGTAAGGGTGAGGGATGGGACCAGCCAGAAAAGACTTCACTCGGCTACTTCTCCATTCATGATTAAAGGGGCTTTGACTGCAATTACATGTACTTGCCAAAGCCCGCATTGCATTCCATCTTATTATGGGGGGAAAAAGAGGATCCAAAAATCACTGGATGAGCTAAGAGGAGTAGAAGGGGACTTTAGGAGCCAGCGTCCACTTTGGGCCAAGCCATGCCTCTCTTGGGTGGAGGAAGCTGAGAGGATGTGTTATTTGTTTTGTGTGGTTTCTCCTTGGTTGGGGAATCATTTCGGATCAAGTCTAGCACGGAGGATTGGGTTGCAGTCTTTTCTGAGACACTTTCCGTCAGCGTGTGTTGGAGGTCCGTTCCTTAAACGCTGCTGCGGTTCAGCTGGAAGCAGCTACACGGTCCTCCCCACTCCGCCCTCCCTCTCCCCGCAGAGGAAGAGGTGCTTCCAAGGCCTTACCCTTCTTGTCTTGGTGATTATGGGAAGACACTGCCCCCAAAGAGTCTGTGCTGTCGGGTGACTCCTTCCAGTCCATCATTCCTCCCCTAGACTCATACCCCTCTTGAGCCGCCGAATCGGACGTGGTGGTGCTGGGCAGGAGGGAACTGGAGTGCCCTGTTTTCATCACAAATACAGTTAGGGAAGACATCACCGGAGACGCCTGCTTTTTCTTTGCTCAGAGGCCAGGAGGTGGGACACCCGAACTGGCGGTAAAAGACTCAAAGGGGATTGCCCTAGACATAATAAGGCTGGTGGTAGGATTCGGCAGGAGAGCCCTTGAACTTGCAGTTAGAGGGTCTTGTCTCTGCTGCTGGCTGGGTGAGCTGAGGGAATCACTTAACCTCCCTGGGCCTTCATTTTCCTTGTGCACAAAACAGAGGCCTCCAGTGTTTGGAGGCTACAGTGGCATCATGCTGAAAGTACCTAGCAGTGTCTGACACATGGTAGGTGCTCAGGAAATATCAGAGTCCCTTGGTATTCCCATAGCAGCACTAAGGCAGAATGTGTCCACTCTGGGGGTAACATTCATGATGATGGGGCCAGTGTATGGTAGTGGCTGAGTGTGTGCCCTGTCACAGACAACTCAGCTGCCCCGAGCCTTTCCCATGGAGTATGTGTCTAGTATTTGCTTGCAGTGCAGCCTCACAGGCATTCTGCTTTCTAAAGGGAGCTGCTCCAGCCCTCCTGCCTGGAATACAGGGCTTAACTGTTCTGCTTGTTATGGCTTTGCCTTTTGTGTCTTACTCAAACCAAGTTAAGTTTCTTGGTCTCCTGACTCATACCGGTGAGAGGTGGGTTTTGAGGCCACCATGACTGATACGATTCAGACTAGAAAGGGAGAGCTTTCTGAGATCCAGAGTCGCCTACTGCAGGATAATGCCAGAAGAAGGATGGCCAGGTTGGGAGTTATGGCAGAAATTGGACATTTCCTGTGAATACATTTCTAAGCCTTCCTTTCCATCATCCCACAAGGTTAAATGCAGATCGCATCTGGCGCTTTGATCTAAACTGTCACAATGATTTAAAGAAGCCCCACTACCCGTTCTCTCTGGTGGAAATAAAAAATAACCTCTCTATGATTTTCAAGTGGAGTCTTTGGCTTATTAAACCATCTTACCTGTAGAAGCAACCTCTTGAACAATTTTTAAAAAGACATCAGGGAACTACTGTGAATGTGTAGTTGATGGCTTTGGTAGAAAGTAGGACAGATTTCACAAGTGACTCCATCCTCAGGCTGTGATCACCACACATGTGATAAATAAAATGCCAGCCACCAGAAAGAAAGATTCTAGTGAATGCACTGCATTCTTCTTTTTCACAATTATTATCGCAGGTTGGAGTTTCAGGAGACTTTAATACTGTAAATTACAGACCATGTAACCATATACATACATGGTTATATATATAACGTGTGTGTGTGAATAAAGCAGGGAAAAGCAAGCAAGCCAAGTGGGTATCTAAGCTATAGGATTTCCCTGGGAGCTCTACATTTAAAATGTTACCACAAAGCTTTGGTAACATTTAAGAGGCCTCTTTCTGTGTAGGGCTTGTTTGGCTTCTACACAGCTTCAAATATCTGCTTTGCTACAAAGAGTCTAGTTCATATCCAACTGCTAAAAACATGTTCATTTAAAACTCAAGAATGCTTGCATCTAGATTTTTTGTTTTTTACATTTCTGGGTTTCACATTTCATCTCCCAATACTGATAAGAGAACATGAGTCGGAAAATTAATAACCTGGAATTGGAAATACAGACTTTCTTTTACTTCCTTTATGCTTATATTGAGGTCTAAAATATAGCCTCTATTTTCTGCTGTTGAATTAACCATGCTCTCATGAAACATGCTGTCAACCTAAGAGAGACTTCAGCACCCAAACAGTGAGAAATAGCTTAGTAGTGAGTCAGAAAGAGAGGGGAGGAAAACTGAAGCCTTTCCTCCAAGTAGCAAGAACTTCTTTTACCTGAATTGATATGCATTTTGAGCACTTTCAATTTAACTGTGTTCAAGGGGCAATTTTATGGTAATGCCATAAGTATGGTTTAGGGAGAACATTTCTTAATACGGTAATCTAGGGGAAATATATGCCTAAGGGACATATTCTCTATAGAAAAGAGTTCCTGGACCATATGCTGCAAATACATGGAAAAGTCATTGGTAACGGAAAGCTATGGCTATGAGAGGAAATTAGTGTGGACCAGATGGTAGTTAGGTAGGAAAATGTTGCACGCAAATGTGAGAAATCAGCTTCTGCCTATTGCTGAAATGTTAGTTTAATACCCACCACATCTCCGTTTTCTCCATGTAAATCTAGAGAAACCATGCATCGTGTATACTCAAATGGAAGAAAAAAACAGAGCAGCGTGAGGCTTGTAATCTCTGAAACGTATGCTCGAGGACAGACAGTGTGTGTCACTGGTGGAAGCGGTAGTCTGAGAAAGCAGTGCCTGATTCTCAGGAATTTTAGAACTACCATGTGAAAGCACCCGTAAGCAGCCGTCCTTCACTTGAAGTCAAAGAAGTGTATTATTATGACCTTGTTATTACGACCTCTCCAGCTGTTAAATAGGTGTCACTCATGTTTCTTCTTAGAGTCTGGTTCTATGGGCTATATTGTTTTTGTGCATTCCCTAAGAGACTCTGTAACCAAAATCATGCAACAAAAATAGGCAATCATTTGTGGATATGGTATTACAGGTCAACAATTTGGAACCTATAATTTGGTCTTGTTAATCCAATACGAAAAGTCATAATTTTAATCAGTGGAGCTAATTATGTATTATTCTTACAATATACAAAGAAATAGATTTTAAAAGTTAACTCCAGTATGCATCATATTGTTTCTCTATATCTACAAGTCTTTGTATTAATAATTCCAGAGGTTAGAGACCCTTCAAACTACTCTAACCTATTAACAGTGATGGTAGCCAATTAGACACAGAGGAGGCACTAAATCAATACAAGAGAGGATGAGAGAAGGAAGACAATCAGGGTCCAATTCACTAAAAAGGGGTTCTTGTATATGTACTTGGTATTGCAGAGAGCTTATACCATGCAGAGTTTGCATGGGTTATTGAATGATTCTTTTTTTCAGAGTTAGGCAGTTCTTGTTCTGTGGGTCACTCTATGAGTCTGTACTCAGCCACGGAGCTTCAGTGTTATGGGACATGTAAAGGACATGGCTAGACACAGTGGGTGCACTTTGGACTTTGGGGTTGGCTTCCTTGTTTATATCTGGGCTCATGAAAACAGCTATTTGTTTTTTTTTATGGTACAAAAAGAGTAGCTAGTCCAGTGCCTGGCACATAGTAGGCCCCATGCAGCTATCTGCAAATGAAGGAATTAAATCTCTTCTAGGTTTATTAGCTCCCAAATAAGCATCTTTTGCAGTAGTTGGTGTAAAGAAAGTCTCCTGTGCTTTTGTAAGTACTGACTGAACCAGCCCTCATTTTGATGGTCAGTTAATCATCTAACCACTTTACACCGGAGAGACTGGGCCTGAAATGAACAGAATTATTAGCTGAAAGGAAAATTCCAACTCTTCTTAGTGTCATCACAAAAACCACTGATGGAGCGAATGGGGATTGTCCTTTAAAGTGTTAATGTGGAGGAATTAATAAGTTCCTTTCCTTTTGTAAAGGCAGGAAGAGGGGTCCATAAATCGAAGAGTACTTTTTATTCATCAAGAGCATCCCATGCTTTAATTATTCTATCTATATGAGAAACTACCTGGGAGTTAAAGTTGGCCTTAGTCCGACTGATGAATGCTGGGGAGGCTGCTGGTTCAAGTAGATTTAAGATCTGAATTTCTCAATATCTGATAAATATTATTCAATTACAGGAAATGATTGCAAAGTATGATATTGAAAAGAGCAGATGCTAACTGGGTTCTCTTTCTGAAGGGCACACTGAGCTACATGACACTCGCCTCCTGAGGAATGTTTCTCCCAGTTGCTGGGGTTCAGTATTCCGGCTTGAATCGGAGATGAGAGAAGGTTAAAGGTGGATGAATTCAGTGGGCTCACTGACTCCACACTGCCTCACTTCATGACAGGAGAGACTGGGTGTTGTTTTCTGTATCTGTACAGCCGCCATTTATAAGATAAACTTTATGACTTTCAAAGAGGTGTTTTATTGATGCTAGTTAGACACAGGAATGACAGTTTCCACAGAGCTGTTAAACACATTTGTAGCCATTAGGAGCTGTTTTTCTGAATCCTAAATCTACCTTGCTTTCTTTTCCCCCCCTCTTTTTTCTTTCCTTTCTTTTGTTCTCTTCCTCTGTTACCTACCTCGACATTGAAAGACTGACCTGGAGCTGTTACTGTTACGTATTTCAAAACATAAAACTGATAAAATGTCTGCATATCAATGAAATTTGTAGTCCCCGTTATAATACAGAAGTTTAAATTTGCCATTACATATGTGCTGTTCATTATCTTTAAAAAAAACCCCACATGAATAGTTTACCTTAATAAACATTTGGGGCAGCTTTGAGAAAAGGAACTGGAACATTTCAACTACATATTAACTTTCCTTATAAAGAGCTCAGAATATCTGTTTATGGACTTACGGGCTTTATTTAGTGTACTGTCTGTATTTCAGAGGAGGAACAATGGGATAGATCCTGTTTGCACATCATTTCGACTGCGTAACTCTTCCTTATATACATTTAAAGAAATAATCACTGATGATAGGTCTACAAATTCATACTCCATGTATGATTAAATTTTGATGGCTATATTGGAAAGTTTTGCCTGTTAAGAACTTGGTATCTGCATTCTGTATGGATTTTCCTGCAGAGGATGTTGTTCTGAAAGTCAGCATTTTGAGGAATGGTACCATCTATCAGGTAAGGAGCTGTGGCCTATTACTTATAAGCACTGTTCTTTTATCTTGGATGTACTTATGTCCAAAAGCAATTTCTTCTCCCTCAAGAACTCATTAAATGCATTCACCAAATTCCCTAAGGTTGGCATATTTCATGTTATGTGGATTAAAAATGTAAGACTCATTCTCACACATCAGTTGTCTCATATATGTAGAGAAATTTTTGAAGCATCATGAAAGCTATGAATAATTTTAGTGAATTGGGGCCCTGAAGTAGCAAAGGATCTGGTCCATGATGTTTAGGAATGAAAACTCGAAACTACCACAGGATGAGTGGCTCGAAGAATAAGAAAACAAAGCAAAACCATAAACTGACCATATACTGTGTTGTAAGACATTTCATGATCTGGTAGAGGAGTTGAAATGTCTATAAAAAATAATGAGAATTTAAAAGTTAATTGAAAAAGAAACATAAGATTCGGAAATACTCAAGAGGGTTAGTGAAATAGGATTTCACAAATAGATTTCCATTGCTATTAAATTATCAGTAACATCTTCCTTACCATTCAGTGCCACGAAGGAATCTGAAAGACAAAAGGGAGGAGTGAGTTACTTAACGTTTAACACTCTGCTCAATGTGACTTTTGTAACCAGTGGGAATGAGCTGATACAGAGCTGCGCTAACACACAAGGCCTAGACTAAGAAAGTGCTTTTTACTTTCTGCTGGTTACGGAAGATGCTTCATATTTGGTTCAGTTTCATATCCCTGTGTCTCTTTACCAAGTGGGCTTCCTCAAAGTCATGCCTTTGTTGCCAAGAGGCAGAGAAAAAGCAAGCGTGAGTGCAGAGAAGGGTAACTGCGATTATACATAAGCCGTGCTCCATCAGGAGGGACTTGTACATGGGTAAGATGAGTCACTTCTGGACCACACTTATGAAGCAATTGTTCTTTATCGTCTCTCTCATTTCATCCTCCCAACTGTCCTGTGAGGAACTGTCCGATATCACAATGTTCTGACCTCAGCAGGGGTTTAAGTTAGGAAATGAACAAAAATAAAAATCACACATAGAGACACCATCCTGTTTGTGTGTGTGCACGCATGTATATATGTGCTGTGTATCTGGGTCATGTCACTGGGTCACTCAGCCTGCTCCTCAGCCTCTGATACTGGCTCTTTATGGTTTCCTCATTTCCCCTGAAACTTCTGTGCGAGAGTCACCGTGCACCAGATGTCTAAGTCCTGTGAATGCCTATGTGACTAGGGAACAACTAACAGAAGTAGTCGCGCTCCAGTGAGCGCCCAGGACGAGAGACAGCGCTGGAAAAGTCACTACCCTGCCTGGAGCAGGCACCCTGTATGCCTCAATGGGAATGCGTGTCAGGTTATGGGGAACACGAGACCGAAGGGTGAATCTCCGGCCTCGGACCTGAAGGCTTGCCCTGAGCCCCGCCCTGGGACCCGGGTGCGGTGTGAACCTGCTGGTGTCGTTGACGCCTCAGAGAGCCTGTAACACGTCCCCACGTTTCATGTGTGCACCTATTCAATCCATATCGATACCCCTGTTTTTTCTACAGATGCCTTTATCATCAACTCATAAAAATATGAAGAAAATATTCACTGACGTCAGCTAATTAAGTTCACTCACATAGACACACATACAGACCAAAGCCTGCTTCCCTAAAAACGGCACTGGAAAGTGCCAACTTGACTAAGGTCCACCAGTCAAACATCACATTGTTTCGCTGTACACACCTAACAGATCTTTCGGTGATGCCACTGTCTCCTATGTCTACTTCTTAATTCAGATGTTGTGTGTGAGGACATAGTAAGAAAAAGACAAAAGAAGGAGCTTTTGCCAATATATATTTGCAAACCAAAAATATATATGACCAAGAATTTGGAAATGAGGCTGTCTGTAGCCCTCTTTATTTAATTATGTCTCTTCTCCAGAAAAGGTATTAAATGGCACCTTAGAGTCTGTCATTTCAGGACTCATGGCTCAAAGATGGAGAGTTATATCCATGATTTTCATTATCGAATCAAGTATCAGAAGTAATACAGTTTCATTCCCCTAGGAGCTATTTCTGGTGCCATTCTGAATACAAGCTTCTTGAAAATTCATCACATATAACGTTTTGAAACATGGCAAACTAAACATTTTTCAAGGGTATGGCATTATTCTCTAAATTAGTGTTAATAAAGCATTTTCAAGAGAATATGGATATTAATCAGATCACTGAACAGCTGGGCAGAGTTTTGACTAGGATCCTTTATATAAAGTTCTAACTAAAATATTAACATCCAACCAGTCCATCCTAAAGGAGATCAGTCCTGAGTGTTCACTGGAAGGACTGATGTTGAAGCTGAAACTCCAATACTCTGGCCACCTGATGCGAAGAGCTGACTCATTTGAAAAGACCCTGATGCTGGGAAAGATTGAAGGCGGGAGGAGAAGGGGATGACAAGATGAGATGGTTGGATGGCATCACTGACTCAATGGATATGAGTTTGGGTAAACTCTGGGAGTTGGTGATGGACAGGGAGGCCTGGTGTGCTGCAGTTCATGGGGTCACAAAGAGTTGAACCTGACTGAGCGACTGAACTGAATAACTTTTGAAATGCACCCTGAGATTTAGCATAGTAGGTCAGTTCTTATAAAAAGGGTATTTTGAATCACTTTGTACTTAGTGTGTTCTTTCTGAATATTTGTTTTTATTGCAAATGGTAATAAATGTAAGTCTAATTAAAAAATAATTACTTTTGTTCATCGATATGTTCAAGAAAATAGTCCCATTCAACTAAAAAAACAGAGTTCAGTGATCAACCTTTTTAATCATTTGTCTAAAGATTATGCCAATATTGTATTTTTAAAGACAACAAGACTAGTGGTGTTTTGGCTTTTTTTTAAATAGTTTTTTATTCTTTAATTGGAGGAAAATTGCTTTACAGTGTTGTCTTGGTAAAACTGGTTTTTAAGTGGAAATGCTGATACAGCTGACTGTGCTGCTACAGGTTCATCCTCAAGAGTGAATTTGTTTCGCATTTATGATAACGAGCTAGGTGCCAGCATTTTCAGCAACAGCACTGACAACTCTGGCTTCAAAAGACAGTATTTTCTCTGATATTTAGAAGGTGATTTATGTTATTTTTGCATGTTTTAGAGGCAGCTGCACTCAATTTCACATGTGGGGTCATGTTTCTAGGCCATTCTATAAAAGCATCTTTTATCGACTAAATATCCCAAAACAAGCATGGATAAAAAAACTCCACTTACTGTGACAATCCCCCAGGCCATCGGTATTGCCACGCTCTATGTCCTGTTCAAAAGTCAGTCTTCAAAAGGAAGGAAGGAGAAGATAGAAACAGATTCAATGATATGAGTCTTTATTCCAGCATGCATCTTAAATTTCACTAAAGCAACTAACACAGTTTGAAAAACTGAGTGCCAGCTATAAAAAGAAGTAGATAAAACAGCTTGAAAATTTATCTCCGAAGTTTATAGAAATGAGTCCTTTGTGAATCTCCAAGGAGAAGCCATGGTTTGGGCAGTCAATTCAGGTTTTATTCAGGGGGTAAACAAGTTTGTGGATTACCTATATCACTCTTTGCTGCTAATGCCCTGAGCATTTTTGAAACATCTGAAAAGTTTAAATGTTAACCAACATCCAGAAGCATTTTCCTCTCTCCCTTTCTCTTTCACCCCAACTCTTGCCTTCCTAGACCTTTATCTATTTCTTTGTTTAGAAATAACTTTGTATAGCAAAGTGTTCACAGCGGTTGGTGGCTATAAGTGGGCCTCTGAAAGGACACAGAACACGGTGGTGTGTTTTGCTGAGACTATGTGGGTATTTTGTTCACACCTGGCCCCACATCCAGTCTTCAGGAGTATTGCTGTCATGCTCCTCTACAGGTTCACTCTTCTTTCAAGTCCACTAGGTCACTTTTGGAGAAGGCAATGGCACCCCAGTCCAGTACTCTTGCCTGGAAAATCCATAGACGGAGGAGCCTGGTAGGCTGCAGTCCATGGGGTCGCTAAGAGTCGGACATGACTGAGCGACTTCACTTTCACTTTTTACTTTCATGCATGGGAGAAGGAAATGGCAACCCACTCCAGTGTTCTTGCCTGGAGAATCCCAGGGACAGGGAAGCCTGGTGGGCTGCTGTCTATGGGTCACACAGAGTTGGACACGACTAAGGGACTTAGCAGCAGCAGCAGGTCACCTTTGGGCTGCATAAACTCTATACCCCAAAAGAACTGATCTTAATAGTATCTAATTTGATTTTTAAATAAACACACTGGAACAGTCCAAAGAAGTCTTGTTTTTTTGGGGGGGAACTCTGCTCTTCTTTCTGCAACATACTCAAAACTCTGATTTTGCAACTGCCTTCAGAGTTTATTTATGAGCCATCTCGGAAAACTACTTTGACAGTCACACCTTGATCTAATAATCTGCCGTGTTCATTTCTAGTGTTTTTATGCTGTGTCAAAAATCAAATTCAGCCTCAAAGGATAAAGATTTCTAGCTGTAATGAAAGCCAGGATTCACCCGGTCCTGAGGCCACGTTCCAAGGAGAGTTGCACATGTTTTGAACAGTTGAGTTCTCATGCTGACTTAAAAATGATTCTTAAAATTCAGTCTTATTACCTTTGTTACACCTTGACTAAAGAAAGGAGATAGGCCATTTCTCAGCTTCCCTCACTGTGCACTTCTGTGATCCTTCCTCCTTCACTTCAAGGTCCCCGTGAAAAGCTATAAAGCTCTCACCCTGTAGTCTGTCAATATTGCTACTTGCAAAGCTGATCTAATACTGCATGGTGAGTCAACCCTTTGCATTAGCCAGATTTCCAGGTCAGACTTTACAGTTTTCATCAGCTCTGTTATGGGAATACTTTCCCTCAAATTATGCAGGTGGTGGTCAATCAGCTGTCCTTCTATCTGTTTAACTTGGTATTCTCAAATGGGAGAGGGGGCTCTCCCATTGTGTTGGGAGGATAATTCCTTTTGCCTGGTGGATTGGGGGAAGTGAAGAAATGACTACGAAAGAACTGTGCTGGCATCTGGCTTTTTCCTTGAAATGCCATAACCTGTCGAGGACATGCACTGAATATTTCTCCAAATGTTATTTTGGATTTCAAATCCACAGAAGTAAAAGCATAAAGCCTTTGAACTGACACCATCCAAGCACTGGAAGTCAGGGTAACAATTCTCAGCACCAAAATCACATGCGTGGTAGACTGGCTTGATCTAGCTGATCTGCTGGAGAAATGCCAAGAATTGATTGACTCCCTAATGAGGAATAGGGTCAGCTGTTCTGTGGTGCGGGAGAAAGGTTTATTGGATGTGTACACATGCTTGCAGCACAAATGCATTGCTTATTAACAAATGCCCTGCAGTTTCTTCTCAGCCCTGGATGGTCAATTACAGGAGCCAGTTTTGCTATGGCTGGGACAGGCCACATCACTAACCTAATCGGTACCCTCTTGCTCCCTTTCTCTGCCGTTCTTGTACTGTGATGATCAAGGCATATACCCTCTTGTCCCTCTCCTCAGGGAATACTTAAAGTCCACTGTGTTGTTTTTCTCTGTTTTTACTCAGTCTGAGGATAGATGATTAATCAATTGGAAGTCTGCCACGTATGATGTTGGGGTATTCTATGAAATGGGGAAAGGAAGGAGAACGGCCGGCAGGCACAATGATGAGGTATGTGCACAGAAGGCCGAGCGGCAGTGCTGTGTGTGAGCATAATCAAGCCTACGTTTAGGCCACTTTAAACTCGCCCATGCCTCGGGCTCCTTACCTGCTGCTGGGCGACAGATGGGCACACGCACCTGCTTCCTTTACCCACCCACAGTAGGGGTCTCTGGAAGCAATACAGGTTCTGCAGGAAGAGAATGACTGTGAGCTTACCTAGGACTCTTCCCTAAGCACCGTGAACATCCGATGATCAATGAGGCAAATACGTACTTTTTACACTTGCCATGCCGCTCACACCGGCCAAGGGGAACCTTGATCACACAAGTGGAGAATGCAACATACAGGGAGCTGCTGGCTTTGTCCAGCTGCATGCCCATGATCCTCTTGTCTTCTACTCCGTCATAGCTGCACCTACATTTTTAAGGCAGGATAGTCTAAGGCATTCGTAGTCTCTCTTGGGTTAGTTCTTTTCTTCCTGCCACCACCTGCCACCTCCCCGCCCCCAGCCTATGAGATTAGGTCTCTTCATCTGATCTAACTGAAGAAGAAATGGATCCTTATGTGTGCACCCACATACATACACATAAATACACAATATATGTGTTTACCTGTATAAACGCACACATTAGCAGCAAGGAGGAAATAATGCTTTTAATGTATGAAAGGATTTTTACAAATAATGCTAAAAGTCACGTAAAATGCATAAAATCTAAGTCTACCATGCTTTCTCTGAATGGAAAAGATAATAACGTGACAAATAAGTACTAGGAAAAGAACCAAACATTCCACGCACTTTTCAGGATTGTAAACGCTCATCTCCTCCAGGAAAAGGCTGTCATTTAGGAAACCACTGTTTCCTGTCCTGGCCAAGAACTTCAAGATGATTCCCTTCTCCGATCCCAGGAAAACCACAGTGTGGTTCTGATACGGGCCAGCAGCGGTGTCCACCGCGATTTTGGTCAGGCGGTATCTAAAATGACAGGATCACAGTTTTTACATCTTTTTTGGTCTTTCATTAACGTGTCCCCCTTTTCCACTTCAAACAATTGCGATCGAGCTTTCTAGTAAGAACCTCAAGAAAAATATATGCATATAAATAATGCTCTCAAGCTGTTCTGCTCCTTTATTTCCATATGTAGAGCATTAGTATGGCTCCAAGGGGAGGAGAGAGGTATGTATGTGCAGAGGCCAAGTTACATAATAAATACGTAGCCATACCATCTGAAACCATTCAGCAATTATCCCTTCCATGAGCAACAAGGAGAGACTGATGTCTCCTATGAAGAGGAGAAGAAATAAGTGAACTCATTGAATATTTTGCACTAACCACGAACGCTTCACTGAATACTGAAAAGAAAAGCCCTGGCTACCATTTTTCCACACTCTTCCTCTGAGGTGCCAAGACTTGTCAACAAAACGTCAGGTTGGGAAGATTTTGGATTGTGTACAGAGGGGCTGAGAATTCTGAAGGATAGGGGGGAAGGGGTAGAGTGCGAATGGCACTGTTAATAAATAAAAGGGTATATAAGCCAAACAAAATTCATTTAAAGCCAAAGGTAAAGAGCGTTAGTCCTTATCAGCCTCTTAGGTAAGTCTTACATGGCATCTTCTCTAAAATCCCAGAGCAGTTCAACAGTCCATGGAAACCCTTTTCTCTTTAAGCATTGTGGCAGGAATGGGAAAACATGGACTCTTCTGCAAGTTAGGTACCATGGTTTCCATCTTATGGGCAAGAACCATTATAGTATTTTGTGCGTGCCAAGTTGCTTCAGTGGTGTCTGACTCTTTGCGACCCCATGGACTGTAGCCTGCCAGGCTCCTTTGTCCATGGGATTCTCCAGGCAAGAATACTGGAGTGGGTTGCCATGCCCTTCTCCAGTGGGTCTTCCTGACCCAGGGATTGAACCCAGTTCTCCTGCACTGTAGACAGATTCTTTACTGTTTGAGCTGTCAAGGAGGCCTGCCGTGACAGCTAACAATTCAGAGACAGTGCTCAGATGGAATCTGCAGCATGTTTTGCAACCACAGCAAACAAACAGGTGTGTACATCCATTGACTGATTGTCTTCACGCTCCTCTACTTGAACACACGTGGAATTAACCAGCTAAGGTAAAGGAGACATCTTTGCTTCCTCTAATTGTTGGTCTGGGTCCAGTTAGCCTGAAACTCTCTGAACTGTGTTTTCACTGGGAATGTGGTTATGGGGGTTTGGTGGCATCCACCCAACTGCCCAGGACTTCAGAACTGAACCCGGGCCAGGATGACAGAAGGGGTTCATGGCACTTCAAATCATGATCCACCAATGACAGGTCCAATGATCATGGGCGGGAACAGGGGAAATCCAGTAAGGATGCGGTTTGCCTGACACCCACCTGACCATCGTCCTTAGGAACCATGGCCTGTTGATGATGGACGGCACGGCCTCATCCATAAGCGGGTGCGTTTTGATGAAATTCAAGGTGTCGTCAGGAAATTCATTGGAGGTGGTGTATTTTTCTAAGGAGGTGGAGCCGGCGCAGCAGCCTGGCCTACAAAACAAAGGGAGTGAGCTTCTATCACGCTTTATGGCAAATTCTTTGAATGAACTGCTTCTCTATGCAACTCGCATGAGGGAGAATAGGAAGCTGAACAATGCATAATGCCACCAAAAAATATGCTTAGATTGCCTCGGGGCCGCCTCCGCGCTCCATAGAGAAGCCCGAGCCAGGACGGTTCAGCCTTGGCTGAGAGGAGCCGGGTTTCCCCGCCAGAAACACAAACAAACCACACAGTGATGGAACTCGAAACAAGTGAGAGTTTCGAAACAAGTGAGACGTTTGCACGTCCCTGGGACTGCTCTGCCTGTCTTAAAACCCTGCTAGGAGTTCTGGAGGCATTTGTTCCACAGAAGGAGACAACTGGGCTGACTTTTTCACAAATGTAGAAAACAAAGGTGTTCAGAAAGTTGCTGGCCTTATGAAACCTGCTTTGTGGTGGTTTAGTTGCTAAGCCGTGTCCGTCTCTTTTGCGACCCCACGGATTGTAGGCCACCAGGCTCCTCTGTCCATGGGATTTCTCAGACAAGAATACTGGAATGGGTTGCCATTTCCTCCTCCAGGGGATCTTCCCAACCCAGGGACTGAACCTGCATCTCCTGCTTGGCAGGTGGATTCTTTACCACTGAACCTACCTGCTAGACTCAGTATAACCCTCCTGCATCTCCTGCTTGGCAGGTGGATTCTTTACCACTGAACCTACCTGCTAGACTCAGTATAACCCTCCTGCATCTCCTGCTTGGCAGGTGGATTCTTTACCACTGAACCTACCTGCTAGACTCAGTATAACCCTCCTGCATCTCCTGCTTGGCAGGTGGATTCTTTACCATTGAACCTACCTGCTAGACTCAGTATAACCCATTCTCATTACCAGGAGGTCAGGGAACCTTTTGTTTTTTATTGCTTTCATTTGATTTGGGTAGGCATGAAAAGCCAATTACACTGAAATTCTTGTCTGAAAAGTCATTTTAAAACACGCTGAACAATGACACTGAAGATTGGTTTCTAGAAGAAATGACATGGTTTCAGGAGTCAAGGGACATCTCAGCAAAGTCAGATCAGGGAGACATTAGCGCCAGTCTTGTCCAGACTCCTGGCTGCCCCTCTGGTGCAGGAGGGAAAAGTGGACCCTGACAGCACTGGCAGGATCTAGCCCTGGGCACATGCTTTCATGGCACTAACCCAGCCAGCCAGGGAAAGCATCCTGCTGTCTGTAAGAGAGACAGGCCAGCGTGCGGAACGATGACCAGTGGAAAGTCACTTAAAGTATGCGTCCTGCTTGCCTGGAAGGTAGTCAACACTCCTTTAGAGAATCCATCTGACTTAGAGCCTTTGAGAATTCGCCTGAGGTTGCCAGAGTATGTTTTTTACAATTAGCCTGTTCTCCTTTAGTAACAGAGAAGGCACATACCAGATAGTTCAGGGGATGAAAAAGGATGGATCATAGGGGTTTCTGCCCTGGGTACAGTGATTCATATTATCTAAGGTTGTTCAATTCAGTGAATTGGGTTAGGTACTTTTGGGGGGATGGAATTGGATGTTGGAGGAAAGAGTTGGAAACCAAAAAAGTTTAAAAGACATTGGGTTTCCTTCCACAGATTAAGTGGAGGAAGCTAACACACAGGTATGTTTCTGTATATTCATAATGTAGGTTTCAAATGCTGTAGGAGTCAGACACGACTGAGTGACTGAGCAACAAAGGGAGGTATGCCGCGTGTGAAACATAAAGAGGGCAGGCACAGGGCTGGGAGAGGGTTTCATCCTGTCCCAGTTAGAGAAATGAATGAACTGGTTTGTTGTTCAGTCACTCAGTTGTGTCCGACTCTTTGTGACCCCAAAGACTGCAAGCATGCTAGGCTTCTCTGTCCTTCACCATCTCCTGGAGTTTGCTCAAACTCACATCTGTTGAGTCAGTGATGCCATCCAACTATCCCATCCTCTGTTGCCCCCTTATCCTGCTCTCAATATTTCCCAGCATCATGGTCTTTTCCAATGAGTTGGCTGTTCATATCAGGTGGACAAAGTATTGGACTGGTTTAGTGTGTAGATTTGATGGAAATTACACAGGACCAAAAGTCTCTAGATTGTCTCTGGACAATAGGTTCCCCATAAAGGCACTTTTGGGGCATGTTTTGAGGACGAGGGAACCCACGGTATATCCAGACCCCAAACAGACTAGAACCCTCAGACCAGAGACATCCTAATAATGGCCCACTGCACCTGCTGATCCCTACCTGCCCTTAGCTCAGGATTAGCTGTGATTCAGTCTAGTCACAGAATCCAGCGAACACTGTTTATATTTTACATTTTATTAAGGCTGAAAGACATGGGTCTCCGTGAAACTGAAGGGAAGCAGGGAGGAGTGGTGGAAGTCATCTCCCCAGATCGGTGAGCTTGCACAACACACTCTGTACCTCTCTGGGCCTCAGTTTCCTCAGCTATAGACCACTGGGGCTGCTGGGGCAGATGGCTCCTGTCATCCAAGGATTACAGTGGATAATCCACAGATTATATAGTCTAAGTGAAAGACTAGAGAGTCACTGTTTTGAATATAACTTGGGTAATTTGGCGTTTTGGCTAAAGGAATGAAGGTAAATGGCCTCATAGGCCTTTCTTTTGTGTTGGCATTTGTATCTGCCTGCATGGAAGGCCCTGGTGTGCAGTTGATAAGATGCTCATTGCGTGTGTGCTAAGTTGCTTCAGTTGTGTCTGACTCTCTGTGGCCCTGTGGACTGCAGTCCTCTGGGCTCCTTTGTCTATGGGATTCTCCAGACAAGAATACTGGAGTGAGTTGCCATGCCCTCCTCCAGGGGATCTTCCCAACCCAGGGATCGAACCCATGTCTCTTATGTCTCCTGCATTGGCAGGAGAGTTCTTTACCACTAGTGCCACCTGGGAAGCCCAAGATACTCATCATGGGAGCTAACTGCACCACTTCTGGAAATTTAAAAGAGCCTGATAAACATGGGCACGTACCTGGGCTTAGGCACGCGTTCATCAGGAACTGGTGTCCATGTGGAATCTGGAGACTTCTGTTCTTTGAATCTCCCAGTAAAGACATTGGCGATGTCATGCATGTCATAGGCACACACTGCAGATCCAGGGATGCTGCGATGGGACATTTCATACAAAGTGTTACTTATGCAACAGTTCCGCATGCAGTTTGGAAAACATACACCAAAGAAACTTCCCTAGTGCTGGCAGTTGAAATTTAGTGTTCATACTCTGAACAGTATAAATGTAAGGGACCCTAGTGCATAAGGAGACTGTTCCAGTGAATCAGATTTGCCTCACTGGTCTTAAAGAAAGGGCTAGTTAAAGCAAAATCATAGGGAAAAAAACCCTTTTTTGGTCTTGTGTCTGGCACTGCTTTTGTTTATAAAGGAGGAATGGTTGACCTGGTAATTTTCAAGTTTCATGAATTCCCTGAAATTAATTACCAGTCTTTAAACCAAAGATAAAATGTTTGGACAACATTCTGCATCTCTGATACTGGTAAAAGTTTGAAGTAAAAGTGTCCCTGCTGTCCACATATTCCTTCTCTGAATTTGGCTCCTCAAGTCAAGGACGTCAGTAGTGAGAATGTATGTGTGAGGAACCCAAACATATTTTATGTTAATCACTGGACACTGCCAATTTTACTTCCTGTTTATTTGCATAAGACTAAACAGTTTAAATCTCTAAAGCACCAATGCTTTGCAAATAAAATGCTCGATTAAGTGCTAAATAATAACATCAGTAATCTCTACCTATAATTACATTCTTGCCTGGCACTCCTGGAAGGACTTTGGGGTTGTTTTTCATCAATGGTGAGAAGACATGAATTATTCATTCATCCAGGTACACTACTTGAACCTGTGTTTGTTTCTATGGTTGTTCCTTGATTTTGATCAAATAAATTTCAGGCACTGGCTGGCCAACAGTTTGAATCAGGCTTTGAGATAGTGGGTCACTGCACACAGAAGCACCCAGGGCAAGACACAGGCGCTTGGCAGCATCAGCTTCATACAGGGCAGAGAGAATGATTTGGCCTGGATTTTGCACATGTCGAAAAGCTATGGAAAACACTCCATGTATGATTAGGAGAATTTTATGCCACCTTTAATTTCACAAAATAATTATTGAAGTATTACTAAGAAAGTGAGAAATGGGGGAGGATTAGAAAGCTTATTTAAAACAGAGTGGCAGGATGAATTTTAAAGTATGTAGCGTGTGTGTGTGTGTATGTGTGTATTATTCACAATATTAAGTCTATAATAAGACAGTGATCTCCATTTGTTTTGAAACTTTAGCGCCCCTAACATTATTTAATTTTGTAAGACTCTTTTCACATCTTGCTCTCCTAAAAGAGGTGTACACATTTACTTTAAATATTAAGAAAAATAGGATAAATTTGGAAGTATTTTATGAGGCACTTCATAATTGCTAAAGATACCCTAGGGTTTATAATCTTCCTAATGTTAGAATCATGTGTAAAATCCTTTCTTTTTTCTTCCCTACTTTATCCCCTCCCTTTATTCCCATCTTCTGTTCATTCAACATATATTTATGGAATCCCCAATCTCAAGCAGTGAATGCTCAGTAAATAACAAATCGTGCTCTCAGCTGATTCATAATTCAGTGTGGCAGCAAGCAACAACAGCAGTGATAATAATAATAACAACAGCAACTTTTCCAAGACCATCTGGTAAAGGCAGTGTATATGAAAGGCACATGCAGAGTTCCAGGGAATGTGATTGGAACTGAGCCTTGGAGCATGCCCAGGGGCTCAGTGGGCAAGCAGACAGGTTCGGGGAGCAGGCTGGGCAAGACAGCAGGGTGTGAGTGGTTCAGTCAACCCTCTGCACTGGAGGAGGAGCTGACCATGATGGGCTTCCATGCCATGCCAACAAGGGAGCTGGGCTTTATCTTCAGGGCAAGAGGAGCCCCTAAAGGATTTGAGACAACCTGACATGATGGAGTGGGAATGTGTGGAGAATGGGGTGGAAAGGGATGAAACCAGAGGGAGTAATCAGAGAGGGACTATCATTTATAGATGAAGACTGGTCTGCATACTTTTGCCATTTTCTGATCTTACTGACCAAATATGGTTTCTGAGACTGCATTAGCATGCACTTATTGAATGTCTCCTAGGGACCTTTAAAGAAAATTCTTTAAATGGAGTTTGTGTAATATTTAGGAATCTCCTACTTTGTTATAATCACAACGTAACTCATTTTCTCAAAAAACATTAAAAAAAAATTAGAAATGTGCTCTGAAATTCCACTGGCACTTACATTCCTATGTTCCAGAACAGTCTTCTTTTTCAACACTCCTAGATACATGGGTTCCAAAGTACAAGCAGTTAAGGCCTGAATTTTTACATCTTTTCTATTCTCAAGTCTAAAAATTCTCAAGTCTAAAAATGGTCACAACTTACTTAAACCTAACTAAATACTTGCTGCAATACAGGTTTATGTTTTCTTATGTCTTCAATGGGGGATGCTCGATTCTCGCCCTCTGTATAATTGAGGAACGTTATTTCATCTTTCAGCTTGCTCTGTTGTGGACTTTACCCAGTTCTTGGGCATTTTTTCCTAGCTGCTGTCCTCCAGTCTCATCATGTATGTTCCTATCATCTAGCCATTCACCAGGTTCTTCAAAGTCTTTGTAAAAAGTATAATCCAAAACAAGACAGTGTATTGTCTTGAAGATCAGAAGATTGAGCAGAAGATCAGAGAGAACAGGCAGAATTGTACATAGTCTAGTACATGTACTTCAATTTCTTGGCCACGGCCAGAGTGAAGATCATTTCCACAGGACAGTGCTAGGGCTGGGAGAGCCGAGTACCAGGGAACACAGCGTCCCTCTTCCTCTATGCGTTAGTCTCCACATGTGTCCACTGCTCCAGGGACAGTTTTTAGTGTGTCATTTAATAGCTCAGTGTCTTAGCTTAAATAAATACAAAAATAGGAATGAATGGGCTGAGACTCAGTATTTCTCAGTACAATGTTTGATGACTTGTAAATCCTTCAATGGAGGTGGTGGTGGTGTCGCTCAGTCATGTCCATCTCTTGTGACCCCATGGACTGTAGGCCACTAGGGTCCTCTGTCCATGGGATTTCCCAGGCAAGAATACTGGAGTGGGTTGCCATTTCTTTCTCCAAAGGATCTTCCAGGCCCAGGGATCAAACCTGCATCACTTGCATTGCAGGTGGATTCTTTAGTACTGAACCACTAACTCCTTTTATTGAGGTTTATTGATGAAGCCTAAATCCTCAATGAACCCCTCCAGAATCAGACAGTGGTGCTGTGGTTGGGATTCTGGTTCCTCAAACAGGATGATAACCAGGTGGGATGCAAGATGGACTCATCTACTTCCTAAATTTCACCCTGTAGCATTTTAATACATATCCAGTATTTTTCAAAAATTACTGATCTAATCATAGAAATATTAAAAGTCAAATAAAAGGTTAGGTGACCTAGAAAAGAGGAACATTCTTGAATGCCAAAGCTGCTGCTTCTATCTGTGGACTACCTGGACCAGAGAGTAGAATTGAACTCGGTTTCCTCAAGTGTAAAAAGAAGGCAACGGTATTCACTTTTCAAGATAACTAGAGGGATTGAGAAATAACACATGAATAGTGTTTCTATCCCAGACATCTGAAAAGATATTGGAATAATTTATCTCATTACTTTCTCCAAAATTCTCTAACAGCACTTATACTGACCATTTGTGGATGAAAACTGAGCGTTACAGTTATAGTGAATGGCAGTGTTTCCATCAGTTGCAAATCTTGTGTATTAGACAAGAACCCCTTGGGAAAAGGAAGCCGGGAAGGACCGATGAAGTCCGCACCGCCAGGACATGGTTACCTGTTATAAGGTGTGGAGAAGGTTGCCAGGACAACATCACGGCCATGAATATGAATCACATCGGTAACTGCCTGCAGGATGTTGAAATAAAAATGGGAGTCCCCGGGAACGGAGCAATTGAGGCGAGCCTTCAGGAAAGAAGTCCACTGCTTCTCCAGCACTCTCTGAGACCCTCCCATGTCATTCTTACAGACCTGAGCCACCCTTGGGAAAACTACCTGCAGGGGGAAAACACGGAGAAGACAAAATGCACTTACTTTTCATGGAGATCTTGGTAGAATTTACCTTTCTTAGAAAAATAGAAACAGAACAACAAGATGCTTAATTTAATCCTGTGTTTCTAAAATCAGTGGCCAAAAAAAAAAAAAAAAGGGAAAAACTCAGCATTGGAACAGCATGTTTTGAAAGATAAGGCTGTGGCATTTAATACAGAACTATAAATCCTTCAGGGGATCAGCTCCCAGGCACATACACTCATTTCCATACAGACTGCTTAGCTTTTTATTTCCTCAAACAAAAGCGTACTTTGTATGCGCCATCTCTGCCATCCTCCCTGGCTGCCTCTGGGCTCTGCCTCTCATGCTCTGAATTCCTCTAACTGTGCAAGCCACCCTGGTATTGAATTTGTGCCCTCCAACTCAGTGGTCTTGATCCACTCTCTGGTAAAAAATAATCGAAATAGACATCCCCTAAGTCTTCTATTGCTTTTTTGCAATGAATACAGTCGAGACCCTGGGGTTGCTTATAGGTATTGAATAGTTACTTTCTCTCTGTAGAGCAGCTCAGCTTAAATCAAAACAAAATAACTTGATGAGTAGACCTGGAAACCACATCTTTCTTAAGATACTTGAAACTCATCTGTTTATTATGTTTTCAGTGTATTTAAGAGGTTTCCCTGTATTCTGTTACTAATCAGAAAAAGCATATAGGGGTTCAAGGAAGCAAAATGTTTCACTTCCACCAGTCTTTGCTGGGTCTTCTCAAAACGATGACCTTGTCCTTAGATTTATGGTTTTATTTCAAAGCCATTCATAACCACATTGGCCCCATATTAAGACATCCTCCCCTCTTACCTTTCCCATGCTGTTGTACTCCACCGCTATTTCCCTAAAGAAGAAGTAGATGTAGTCTCCATAATCTACCGCTTGGACAAAATACGGTTCTGTGGACAAATGGGCACTTTAATTGGGGGCGTGTCACACAGAGTTAAAAGAACTGCAATCAGTTGCAACCAAAGACATGTTATGAAATAAAATCGTAGGGCCATTAGACATTTGGTTAACACTAACTGTTTCTAGTGACTTTACACATGCAAGTGCTTAATGATTTCCAAAAGCATTTAAGCCTACAGATTTAATCTTCCAGAAGCAGTTGCAATGAACAATGAAGAATAAATGAGTTTTGCATATTTCTGTAATTTTATTTTCTACAATACAAGGCTCATACTACAGAATAGATTTTGTACACATTGCCTTGTCAACCTTGACTCATTCGGGTTGTGAACAGCTTTTTTCCTGTTCCCCACCACCTCTAATTCCCCGTTCCCTTCTATGAATGAAGTGTTTTGTTTAGTTGGTTTTATGTGGGACTTTGAAATGAGAGCTTGAGGCAGGAAAGATGAATGTAATGTATTCTATTATAGTGGTGTTGGTAGTTTTGATAATACTCCAGAAACTCATGGGAAGTGAAAAGGGGAGGTAATAAATCAACTCGGGGCAAGAGATGCAATTTCCACCTTCCTGTCCGTGAGAAGCCATTACTAAAATGAAACTACAATCTGGACCATTCAGACGCTAAATCTCCTTCAAGATATACATCTCCCCCACCACACCTCCTTTCTTTTTTTAATTGTTTGTTCACCTTTTAACCACTTTGAATCATGCTTGACGGTCCGTAGGGTTGGGCTGTCTCCAAGACTCCGGTAGATGACTGCATCAATGGCAAGGAAGTCTGTCACTGTAGCAGAATATAGTTTTCCATCTTTGAAGAGAAAGAGGAGAGGAGAATAGGGTTGGAGCAAGATGGTGGGCACGGGGGAATAATAGAGACATCCCCCACCTGGCTTTCCTATATCAGGCAAATAAGAGGACAACTGAGACAAATCCAAGAGTCGCTAGGAAAATACTTGGCCCACATTCCTAACCATTTTAATCTGGGATCATGAGATGAAACATTTTTCATTTTTAAATTGCATGGCAATTTCTAAGCAGCAGCAGCTCAGGGAACAGGGTAAATGAAAAATGTTTTTTGCTTCACTCCATTAGATGGACCTTGACTGAAATCTCAAGGCCAAGGCCCCTTGGACACTGCAGCCACCACCATACCGTGGTAAACTGGATTAGGTAGGAGCCCCGGGAAAGAGAGAGGCTGATTGTATCACCAGAAAAATTTAAGTGCAAGCAGAAGAAAGTCCACAGCCTAAGCAAGTGAGGGAAGTTGAAGAAAGAGGATTTGTAAGCAAAAAAGAGCTGACTAAATTGCTACATATAATCATACTCCGATTAAAAAAAAGAAAAAAAAAGATTGGTATGTGTATCCTTTTTGAGTCTCTGCTCCTCTTTACCTCAATCAGGAGAGCCACTAACTCCTACTGATCTAGCTTTCCATTTAAGAGATACTTGTTTCAGTATTTCCAAAGTCTCAAACTGAGAACATTCTGATATACAAGAAGCCAAAATAAAGAGGGGGAAGGGATGATGATGAGTTCAAACTGGACTTTTCTTTAAGAATTCATACTCTTTGGGACTTCTGCTTGAGGACACATCCAAGGCAAAAGAGAGACAAGATGATTGAAGATGAAATCCTTAAAATTTGTGGTTCTTTTCCTGGATTAGCAAGCATTCTTTACACAGATAATCAAATGGGCTGTTCTGGAATAGTAAAATCTGTGTAGGTGAAATGGAAACAATAATTACATTCAATATAAATATAAATAGCTTCCTTGGCTCAGCTTTAATGGGTTACCTGTCTTCATTAATTGTGGTTTCCAGAGCATCTTCAGAAGTGGCTTATATACATCACAGTTCTCTTTAAGCTCTAACGCTTGTGGGATAAGCATATGGTTCTGTTTTAAATAAACATACCTAAGCAAAGTCTTTGAGGTCTACTTTTGGTCCCTGGTGGTTCAGAGGGTAAAGCGTCTGCCTGCAATGCAGGAGACCTGGGTTCGATCCCTGGGTCAGGAAGATCCCCTGGAGAAGGCAGTGGCAACCCACTCCAGTACTCTTGCCTGGAAAAATGCCATGGACAGAGAAGCCTGGTAGACTACAGTCCATGGGATCGCAAAGAGTCGGACACGACTGAGCGACTTTACTTTCTTTCACTTTCACTTTCTTTGGTCTTAACTGGTATTTGCTCAGTTTCAGGTAGAGCTGTCTTCATATCTACATTATTGGCAGTCATATATCTGTACGTGTTGACCTTCTGGATTAGATTTTGGCTGCAGATGGCAAACCTTTCTACTGATACACATGCGTGTGCAAAAATCACAAATTTTCTTATAGAATCATAGCTCCGGGTCATATGGATATACCTGAGGAGGAGAGGACAGTGGGGGGTATGTGTGTGTGTGGGTATGTGGTTACTGCTGTTGAACACTCCTCCATACTCTTTGTTTTACATTTTAAACTGGATATCTTGCCAGAACTTTTACTTGTAAAATAGAGTACTATTTTGTCACTCTAGGTAATATGACAACTATTCAGGGGCAACAAGTATCTTCTGTTTATAATGGTGGAAGTTTTAAGAGCTTTCAAGCATTTCAGTGAACATGGATTCAGATACACCTTCCGGGGAGGAGGAGTGGCAGCCACAGGATGGTTTCATGGGGCTTGCTCTTGGAAGGTTGGTGGCCTCGGAAAACACTCTGCTCATTCTCCTCTTTCTACCTTGGGGTGCCTCTTTTTCCTTATTAAATTTACATTCTCCACTGCAGTCCACAACCTCCATTACTCTATTACTAAGTGTCAGAAAAGTGCTGCAGTAGAAGTTAGGCACTTAGGAATATAATCCTCAAGCACTCTTAGTGGCCTTGCCCCTGCCCATGCTTACAAATAGGTTTACATGACTTCGTGTTTCTTACAAGGCTGCTTGCTAGGAATGCTCTACCTTTGGAGGAGCTCCTATACCAATACTTCTCCCTACACCCACCTCAATGAGCACAGCTGGCAATGAATTCCTAAATAAATTTCTAATTATCAATAAAACACCCACATACATACACAAAAATCCCCATCTGAAAGTCATGGCTTATTTGCTTTCATTCTATATCCTTTGCAGTGGAAGGAAGGAGTAGCAATGGGGAGTGTTGGTCAGCCTCTGATCATCAGTATCATCCCTTTGGCCACTACAGTTTTATCAGAGATAGGCATGTAAGCTCATGAGGTCATGATATTTGAGAAGATGCGCTGGTAACCAAAAGAGCTTATAGAAGCTTCCTTTCACCTCTTTCCTTCTCCCTTCTATATGTAGACAAGGGGATGCGTTTATGTGCTAAGTTGCTTCAGTCACGTCCAACTCTATGCAACCTTATGGACTGTAGCCTGCCAGGCTCCTCTGTCCAGGGGATTCTCCAGGCTAGAATACTGGAGTCAGTTGCCATGCCCTCTTCCAGGGGAATCTTCAAAACCCAGGGATCAAACCCATGTCTCTTAAGTGTCCTGCATTGGCATGTGAGTTCTTTACCACTAGCACCACCTGAGAAGCCCAGACAAAAGGATATGTAGCCCTAATTAAGACCCAACAGCATCCTATGACTGTGAGAACAGCCAGTCTCCCTCAGAGAAAGAAAGAAAACTGAGCAGAGAAATGAAAAGGACCTGTGTCCTGGATGAGATGAATGAGTTGTTGAATCAAAGCAACCCCAAAGTCTACCCCACCTTAAATACTCAGTTCACACTGGGGGTTTGAGGTGGGATTTTCTATTACTTCAGCCCAGACACGCCCTAACCAGTATGTCGCATGTTCAGTGCAAAGTTGTTACTCTTTCTAAAGGCAGAGAAGCATGGGTAAGCATGGCAAAGACTTGTCTTAAGAAGTGAGGAGAGAAAAAAGAAAAAGCAAGGGGATCAAACCAGTCAATCCTAAAGGAATCTACCCTGAATATTCACTGGAAGAACAGATGCTCAAGCTGAAGCTCCAATACTTTGGCCACTTGATGTGAAGAGCCAACTCATTGGAAATGACCCTGATGCTGGGAAAGATTGAAGGCCCGAGGAGAAGGGGACGACAGAGGATGAGATGGTTGGATGGCATCCCTGACTCAATGGACACGAGTTTGAGCAAACTCCAGGAGATAGTAAAGGACAGGGAAGCCTGGCATGTTGCAGTCCACGGGTTTGCAAAGAGTTGGAGACAACTGAGTGACTGAATAGCAATAAAAAAACAAAAGTACAATTTCCATATGATTTCAAATGGAAAAGGCTTTCTTAGTTACAGTAGTCACCAGAAAATCAAAGTACAACTGTGACTCTGCAAATCCTCCAGAGCCACAGGCTGAGCCCATGAAAACAAATGCAATGAGGAGAAATCAGGAAATCAGGTCATTTACCTGCAAACAGTGCGATATTGGCATGTTTGGCATCGTAAGGGCATCTGGCCATTCCGCTAAATTCATCACCCACAGGCTCCAAAGTATCCATCTAAATGAAATAATAGGACTAAATTAGAAACAACAACTGACAGTAATAACAGCAACTAATATTTACAAAGCACTTAATTTTTTGAGCAATTTTTATGCCTGGTGCAAATAATACTCAAATACTCTCTAAGGTTAAGTCTTTTAGTTTCAGATGGGGAAGCTGATGTTGAGAGAGATTAAGTCACTTGACCAAGATTCTGTAGCTAGGAGAGTCAGAAGAATCAGTCATGTCTGCTTGACTCAGAACCATGACAATAAAGAGATTCCCATATCCTCCTGGAATGCTAGAGAAATAAGCATCTTTCTCCTTGGAAAAGGGATTTCTGAGGTATTCACCAGGAAAACATATTCCCCTGTCCCCTAGAATTATCTGCTAAGTCATGAACTCTACAGAGAATGACCTCAGTTTTGGTTTTGTTTTGCCAGAGGAGTCTTGCCTTTTTGGGTTAAGTTCTAGGAGAAGACTCTGGAATTCTTTCTCAGGTTACCTGCTAAATAGTATGGCATCAGCAAGCATGAACAAAAACACAGGTGCAAGCAGAGCTCAGGTGGCCTTTGCACCTACTTCAGAAACATGTCTGACCCTCAGATTGTGGAGATGAGAAAGAGAGGCCCAGAAGCTGAGAGGCTCCCATGGGCCCCGGATATGAGCAGTGTGGTTGCCACTTGACTCCCATCTCCTTGTGCCCAGCCCAGGCTTGTTCCTGTATGCTAGAGGTTATTACTAGCCTGCCTGTTTGGTCATCTGAGTATGTTCAGAAAAAGAAAAAGGAAAACTAATTCTCTTTTAAAAAGGCAGATTGCTTATGAAAACTTGGATTTCTTTTGTCTTTTGAACATGTGGGTAAGTCAATTCAGGCCCTTCTTAGCCAAGTGGCAGGAAGGTACAGTTGAATAACGGCCACCCCTGCCATTTTCTTCAGATCGGCATATAGTCTCTAGCACCAAGACCCCTTTACCCATAGATTGTACTGACATCCTGCTTGCTTCACTCTTACAAGTTACCTACCTGGCTCATAGGCATTTGCAGGTGAGGTAAAGCCTTACTAGCTGTTCAACAAATTAATTTCCCTTTCCTCCATATCACACTAAACTACATTTCCCATCCTCCCTTGCAGTCAGGTACGATCACATGACTGAGCTCTGGCCAGTGGGGTGTGACTATTAGGCTCTGCCCCGCCTCTAGGTCTTGCCCCTGAAAACCTCCCCAGATCCTCCACTCTTGCTCTCTGTCCACATTCTTCCCTTCTCTTTCCATCTTCTTCACTGGATCCCCAGTGGAGAATTGCAAGATCCTAAGAGATTGCAGGAGATGGCAGACATATAAGCAGGATGGAGCTGGCTTTCTGAATAACCTCTCAGAATAGAAACTCTCTGACTGACCCACACTTGACTGTGATGTGAGCAAGTAATGAACCTCTGTTGATCAGCCAACTGTCAGTGCTTGGCCCATCTAGACCAATAATTCAGGGGTTCCTCCCACCCTCCCTTTTTGACACCATGAGAACTTCCTAGCATTTAAATCTCAGCATCACAGAGACCAAACAGTGATATCTTCCACAGTACTAATGTTCTGACTCCTCTGTATTTCAGTCTTCTTTATGGTTTTAGGGTATTTTGTTTATCATCTGGCAGTGGCATGGTTTGACTCCATATATGAAAACGGAAAGAAGACAAACCCAAGACAGCACTGAGGAGGGATCTGTAAAGTGCTCTTTAGCACTAAAATCGAAGTGCCTTAAATCAAGGTGCCTGGAGTTGCTGCCCAGGAGGAAAGTGTGAGATCCTTACTGAGCAGTCGCTAGTATAGTCCAATCATTTGTGTTCTTTGCCCTCAACCCACAGAAACTTTTCAAGGATAGGACAGGCCTTTTCTATGTGCAACCACTTTGGGATCTCCCACATCAAAGCCATAATGCTTGTTTAAACTGTGGCTGAGAATCACATGAAGCAGTTGTGTTAAAAATACATTTTTAGGAGAAAGATGTTCAAGTTAGACACCCTTTAAAGCAAATGTACTCTTCCCCGGCACATTTTTATGAAAGTCTTTTCCTAATATTTTATCCCAACAAGAGCTTCTTATTGAACTGCGACAGACTTTGCAGTCTGTGACAAGGATTCAGAGCGATACCCGCTATACATATATATATATGTGTGTGTGTGTGTGTGTGTGTGTGTATATATATATATATATATATATATATTTCGTTTGCAACAGAAATGCCGTTATCCCAAGCAGTTGCAGGCTGTAATCCTGCCCCTGGGGAAACAATAATATATGAGGGGGATATATTTTTTTAAATGTACCTACTTCTAAAAAAGCGGCCACAGCTATAGCTAGTCACGGGCGGGAAGCAATGAGGAATTAATGTATTGGTTTGTGAACTTGGAAAGGTCCAGACACAAGACAATGCCATGGTGAAATCCTCTTTCCCTGAAGTAAGAACTAATCCTTGTAGCAATCATCGAATCTCAGACTTAACAACAGCCCCTGGGAAATTAAATCACCGTGGGGTAGAGATAATTATACTAAGAACCAGCCTGACTTGTGCAGAAGTTCAAGAGGTTTAGAAAACAGGAGGGAAAAGGTATGGAGTGTAGTTGTAGATTTATAATGGACAGTCTTCAGAATTCTTCCCTGGATAATCTTATTTGGGGCTCTAATCTCTCTAATATATTCAGCTTACTTCTGTTATAAAACTTGTGGAAGTCAGGGCATGATGCAGAAGCAGAGACCAAAATTTTGTCACCTTCCTGCTTCAAAGTTTCACTTGATGCTTCTGAACTCTGTGATTTGGGTCTTTCAGTGGAAGACTGGCTATTGTTTTTGCTTTGACCCTTTGGTCCTGATCTAGTGATTAAAAAGCACTTATGAGACAGACTGTCCATTTTCTCTGAACCCAAATACATTATGTCCCATGTCCTCGGGAAAGTCCCAGTCTGCCCAGAGATTCTAAAAACACTTTTCTGAGCAATGCCAAGAGTTCTCACTGCCATTCTCTGTGCTAGGTATATCCTGTCTGTTGTTCCTGAGAGGCCCTGGGCTCCTGGAACATGTCTCAGCAGGTGTGGCTAGAACAAGGGGGAGGTGAAGGCACCTCTTAGAGGTGGAGCACCCTGGGGAATGGAACACGTGCGGGAAGAAGGAGCTGGATCCCTTGCAGGCTGGGTAACACAGTGCCAAGGAAACCTGTAATTTGTCATAGGAGATAGGTCTCCAGCTAGGGAATTCGTTTGGATTTGTTCAAAGCATTCATCTTAATGAGTCCTAAACAATGACACACAGGGATGGAATATTAAGTGGCAGAATTAAAGTCAGAGCTCCAGTATACCGTTACTGGCTGAATGTTTGACTTGATGGGCTGCCTCTTACCACCTGAATTAGCTCCTGTCATTATGTGAAATTTTAATATCTAGTGATAGTATTTTTTTGCATTGTTGTTGTTCAGTCATTAAGTCATGTCCAACTTTGTGACCCCATGGACTGCAGAATACTAGGCTTCCCTGTCTTTCACCATCTCCTGGAGTTTGCCCAAACTCATGTTTATTGAGTCAGTGATGCCATCCAACCATCTCATCCTCTGCTTCCCTGGTGGCTCAGATGGTAAAGAATCTGCTTGCAAAGCAGGAGACTCAGGTTCGATCCCTGGGTTGGGAAGATCTGCTGGAGAAGGGAATGGCTGCCTACTCCAGTATTCTTGCCTGGAGAATTCCATGGACAGAGGAGCCTGGTGGGCTACAGTCCATGAAGTTGCAAAGAGTCAGACACAACTGAGTGACTAACACTTTGACATTTTTGGCATTAGTTTAGACTTATAAAAATACCACATTGAAAATATCATGTATCTTGATTACTAAATTAAAAAAAAATCATTTACTTATTTATTGGCTCTGGTGGGTCCTAGCTGCTGCAAGTGGGCTTTCTCTATTTACTAAGAGCCAGGGGGAGGGGGCAGTCTCTAGTTGCAGTGTGCACGTCTCCCTGCAGTGGCCTCTCTTGTTGCGGCTCACGGCCTCAGTAGTTGTGGTACATGGTTGCTCCATAGCGTGTGGGGTCTTCCTGCACCAGGGATTCAGCCCATGTCTCTTGCGTTGCAAGGCAGATTGCTCACCACTGACGCCCGGGAAGCCCCGTTACGGAATTGTTTTTGGTGCGCCCTCGCATGTTGCGCCTGATCGGAGTGCCTCCCTTGCCTCACTCTAATGCTGGCCTTGCTGGTGCCCATTTCCAGACATACGTGGAAGATGAGCATGAGGGTAAAATAGATTCTCCCTCTCTCTTGCTAAGGCAAAGTCTTTTAAGACTGTCCAACCCAGGCTGGTGAGCCCTCTGGTCCTGACAGCAGCCCATCATTTCTTTTCTCATCCCTAAGGTTTTACTTTATGCTGGTGAACCCAAATCTAGACATCCCCGTGTCTCTCCCTAAATCAAGGCTGAGCCGTCCATCTTTTTGTTAGAGATCTCTATTCATGTCCGGTAGGCATTGCCATCCGTGGTGCCAGGCACACTCAGCATATGCAAAATGGAACCCCCCACGATCTCACCACCCCACCGCTCTTCTGTCCTCCCTGTCCACATTGATGGCCGCCCCAGCCACCCAACCAGGAGATGGTCTCACAGTAGTTCTTAACTCCTCTCTCTCTTTATCTTGTGCTTCTTATTAATTAGTAAATCCTCCTTTTGTTTTTTTTTAAATAGGAGGATAATTGCCTTACAGTGCTGTGTTGGTTTCTACCGCACAACAACAACATAAATCCTCCTGGTTTTGGTCACTTCAGTATTTCCTGAATCTCTTCTTTTCCCTTCATCCCTGGGGCCACCTACCTCTGCAGACTCTTGTTGATTGTCACTTGTCACTTCACGGCCCAACACTTTGGCACCAAATGAAGTTTCTCAAGCTCAGTAGATGGTTTCTTACTCCATGCCTTTGTTCATGCTGTTCCCCTACCTGGAATGCCCCGCTCCCTTCATTGGGTTACTTCTTTAAGACTGAGGTTAGGCATTATCTCATTCACTGTTTACCCAACAAAAAATGAACTGAACACCGTTTGGAGACACTATGTCAGGTTCTGGGCAATCACAGATGCTTGGGTTTCTCTTGGGCTGGGGTATTCATGTTCCATGTGTCCCGACAACAGGAGGGAGTACTCAAAGAGAGGGGTTGTCCACCTCCTTCTGGAAGCTTTCCCTGACTCCTCGTCTCGGGCTGAAGTAAGCACTTTTCTGCAATGCTTCCATCATGCTCTGTATTATGCCACCATGGCAGCAAACCCATGGATTGAAGTTTTCTTCTCCCTGTCTGGCTTCACTAAGAATGGACGCCTCATATCTATCTTTACAGTGTCAATTCCTAGTCATGGGAGGAACTCAGCACGTCTTTGCTGAACAAGAGACTACTGCAGGAAGAGGGACAAGCAAAGGTAAAGATGTGGGGTCAAGACCTCAGGTCATTTTTACCTCCACTCCTGCAGTGACACCATTAGCAGATGAACTAACTTGATTTATTAATGCTGCAAGGGTTAATCTTTTTCCCCTTTGTATGAAGGCCAAGATAAGTCAGACCATGGTCAAGTCAGCTGAGTTCTGAATGGAATTAAATTCCTGTGTTCTTGAAAATCTTACCTAGAGGAATGTCTACAGTTTCCAATGGCATGCTTTTGAGATCCCTTTTAAAATAGAAATCGTTCACAGTATAAGTGTGCTTTTGTGCTCAGAGAGGAGATGGTGGGGTGGGAGGGAAGAGGAGAAAGGGAGAGAGAGGAAATCCACATGGTCTGTGGGGTACACAGGCTGACATTCTGAACAATAGAGAATAGGGTCTTAACAGAAACGTACTTTGCCGGGTCGGCTCTTTAAAGCCACGTCAGTCAATCCTGAACAAACAGGAAGCTTAGAAGCCTGCTCAGGATCAGTCATGTGGAGCACTACATTAAGCGGAACAAGCAAGAGGAACCCAGGTGGTGTTGAATTAACCCTCTTAGGTGACTGCAGGCACAATCGCAGTAAATTATGAAATACCTCCAGGCTGTGTGGTTCCAACAGACAGAACAACATTTACCTTATAGTTTCTGCAGGAAGGGTTGAAGGCATTAGTTCCACAGACGAACAAAGTATCATCATTTTTCTTCAGCAGAACTTTAATAAAGTTGTGACACTCATCCTGAAAAACAGTTCAAACTTGTGGGTGTCCAGTTCAGGGTAGAAACCCATTCAACCGTGGGCCATGATGTGCTGAGAGCAAGGTGAAAATGCAGGTGGCCGGGGTGTTCTCCTGGGAAAAGTCCCGGTGTTTTTACCCCCAAGGTGATGCTGATAGTAACAACTGCTTTTCAACAGTAAATAAGAACAGGAGGTGTGTGTTTGTGCCACCAAAGGAAGGCAAGCCAGGACATAGAAGCATCCCGTCACATTAATTTTAATGCCAGAGGCTCCAGAGTCCCTTGATGCACGAGGTCCCCCGCTGGAGTGTGTTTTATGCTGCTCTGTGGCCGGAGGCGCAGACCCCTTGGGTCTGCGGCAGCCTTTCTGGACTTTGCTGCAGACTTTCTGAGGGCTGTGGACCACGAGGCAGGCTCCCAACAAGTGTGCTCAGAAGACTCAGCACAAGCCAGTTTGGGGTCCAAAGTCCCTGGTGCCCCCTAAATAGTTCATGATGCAGCCCTAGCAGCTGTCATACTGTTTCATCACATTAAAAGCAAACTGTTTTTTGCAAATTAAAGCCTTCAATAAGTTGATGGAAGAAGCAATTACTGGGGGAAAAGGGACTAGCGTGAGCCATTCCACATCACGGTCTGCGGCTGGAGATAACAGTCAAGAACTTAACCCAAAGTGGCAGCTGCAGAAGAAATGAAAATTGCCTACCTTATGTTTTCCCTTCATTCTGCATGTGTCTACATCAGCCTGTCTAGATTTCCATGTCAGTTTCTGCAGGGATCAAGAAAGAAATCAATTAGAGCCCAGAGGTTGTTGCATTTGATTTTAGAAATAAGAGTTCCCTGGGGGAGACTAGAAGCTAAACATATATTTATTAAAAGCTTTCCACACCCTTTCTCCATGATTAATTCACCATAACAACAAAAGATTAGAAATGGAAATGTTCATTTAATTTTGAACCCCTATCTATTCATTAGACTACAAAACGATCTTCTCTTTGAGAAAAAGATGAAGGAGAAAGGAAAGAAGAATAAACAACAGTGTGGAAATTTCACATAAAATATCCACATTAACTTGCTAAATTATGCTCATTTTGATAAAATACATGTCCTTGCCCTTTCCTTTCACTTGATAAATCAGTTTCCATAAAGCAGGCCTTTTCCTTAAAATATGGAAGTCATTTTCTTAAACATAAAGGGGACATTCACTTTAGGTGGACAAAGATTTAATTCAGGTTATACTCCTTCACATAAATTCATGTGTTGAAGGGATCATCTACCTCTGGGGCAGACTTTATTAACTTAAAATACCTCCATGTGGAGTTATAAGAAAGCATAGGTTATATTTTATATCTGCCTGAAATGGATAATGATCAAATTCCTGAACCACAACAGTTGAGTCAAACGTAATATTGCAAGATATGGAAACAGTGAAACACTTGTGGGACAAAAGTTTACATATGGAAACTGATCTTTTCCTGGACAAACATCCAATATTTTATCCAAAGAATTTAGGAATTACCTAAAATTCCAATGTGTTTATGTGCATGTAATTGATGAATAAAATATGAAGTACACAACCATTTCATATTAAGCCGTAACTCATCCCCAAATTAGAATTTCATAAAATGTTCCCAATTATTCTAAGCCATGTCATCTCAATCAATGCATTTACAATACATATTCTCTCCAAGACCCATCCTAAGATCTTCATTTCTGAAAGAATGTTTTAAAACTACTTACTTTGCTACAATAAATTTCTTCTGTGTGTGAGGTGTCTATATCAACAGTATAAATATGGTCCCTATAAACAAAGAATTAAGAGAATGTTAGATGCAAGAGTCAAGCCAATGCATTTTCTCCTGAATGAGTCCATGTCTCATTCAAGGCAGATAAATCCACATCCATGTTATTAAAAACAAGATCCGAGGGCAAGAAGAAGGGGAGGGTTCAGCTTCTAAGAGATGCTTCAGGAACACATTCAGCACCTTCAGAGAAATCATGGCATCTTGCCACCTTTTATGAAAACTTTCCAGTAGTCTCTTGCATCCGGTAACAATAACATCTGTATGTACGTACGTAGTTTAGGTGGGAGATGTCTGAAAGTTAAATAGGCTTCCAAACTAGCACACAGATGGGTTCGCATGGCCTTTCACTTGGTATTTAACATGCTACAGTTGTTCATCAAGAGAGCTAACAAAAAGCTAACGTCTATCTCCATCATTTTTTCAAAAACATATTTTCAGCTTTACCTTTGATGATTTGATTGACAAGACGCAAGACGATAAAGGTAAAATTATTTCCAGAAGCCACTCTTTTTCACACAGTGATGGTCAATTAAGGTTAAGGTGTATTTGAGCTAAAGTTTACATTTCTTGCTTCTGTTCACCTTCCTGTTTTGCTGAGAACTTGGTTGTCTTTATGATTTGCTGCCAATCTCCCCTTGGAAGGGGAGAAACAGAATGAGCAGCTCAGGTGTGGGGCTATATTTAAACATCCCCTTCTGTGTGAGCTGAGTACAAGGGCGTTTTTGTCTGGAATTCAGAAGAAAGAAAAGAAAAGCGCTACATTCAACTGAGGAGATGGGGGGCTAGTGAGGGAAAGCAAAACAGCTCGTTTTCCCTTGAAATAACATTGACTTTTTCTAAAATGCAGGAAGTCCTGGGGCTGGAAAATTACCCACAGCTTTAAAGCAAGACCTCAAGGCTCCCATGCAGACATTCAGGGCCCCTCATTACTTAAAAGAAAGGGAAAGGGGAGAAGGGAAGAAAGAAAAAAGAAAGAAAAGAGAAAGAAAAAAGTGAATCCTGCTGTCAGGATTCACTTCCATTTTTCCCCCCAGTTCTTTGGAAATCTGTTTGCTACTACTTTTAGGGAAAGAACAACAGCGAAAAACAGAAATAAAAACAGGCTTTCTCCTATGAAAGTAAGAGGAGGGGGTAAGGCAGTTGGCCTATAAAATTCCCTTGCCCTTGTGAGTGTGTGTGAGTGTGTATGTGTGTGTAAGAGTGGTGAGGGAGAGAGAGAGGAGCCTGTTTTGTAAATTGCTGAATTGGAAAGTTCTTCAGACTCCAATAGGGTGCCAGAACTGCTCTGCCCTTTAATTCCGAGGCAGTTTTATGGCATTCCTTTATTGCTTGTTTGACTTTATTGGCGGTGCTGTGGGTCAGGTTCATTATTGGAGTGGAATTGCCTATTACTTTGGTATCAGCTTTGAGATGACTCTAGATTTTTTCTGGCCCTGCCTCTCCTTAAAACTTTAAGTAGGAGCTGAACATATGAACTGTAAATTAACATCTGATTAATATGCACTGGCAATTCCTCAGAAAGCTCTTGATTGCCACCGCCCCCCCACCCCTTTGGCATGGCCTGTTTATGTTAATTAGCAGTTCAGAGATTAAACAACAAAAAAAGAATTTACAAAATGGATAATAATAAAGCAGAACTGAAAAGGGGCGTTGCTCATCAAGCTTCACTTAGTCCCTGGGTTCTGGCTGGGGACATGGCTTCTGATAGCTGACACCCATTGTCTAGAAGAACTGGGGAGCCTTTTAAAAATAAAAATTCTATGAATGAAATCTCCTTTGGACAGTGGCAATATTTTTCAGTCTCCAAGAGATCACAGTGCCCAACACACAGAACGATGCATTATGCTAAACCACATATCAAGGGTCAGGGGGTTTTCCCCAGCACCGTGTGTGCATCCCGGGTTTGTACGCTGCTCTTACTGAACTCAGTTACTTGAACACAAACTGACTCAATCCTAGGACTTCCTCTTCCCCTCTCCAGTGAGCACCACTGAACTATGTTGGCATGACTTGAGTCTGGGGAAGGATTTCACTTTAAATCATGTTAGTGGCTGCCTGGGAACGTGGATCTCTTGGGGCTCTGTTGGGATATGTGAAATTTAAGAGAGAGGAGAGACCCTAAATATGCAAACCACAGAAATCATTTAGGAATTTTTCCAGGGGTGCGTACTCCAGGGAAGTGACTGCACAAAGTGAAAACCAACATGTCAATACTAGCTGTTACAGATTTGACTTTTAACCAAGGTCAAGATTTGACCTTTAACCAAAGATGAGTCTGTCTTATAGTGTTACAAAAGTGAATGTGTTTCTCCTTTGTTTCCTTCTTTCCTTTCTTCTTTTCTTGGGGTCAGGAGTTAGGATGAAACAGTCTTGGTTTTAACAAAGTGTTAATATTGGTCACTTTAAAGTCTGCACAGCACCTTGTTCCTAACTCTGGTGCCCCTTGGACTGTTTCACAGCCAAGTTAAAGTCATCAGGTCGTTGGTTATGTTTCTTTTCCCCTAAAGACTGGCTTGCAAAGTGAAAAATTCATAGAAGATTCTTGAGTCAGCCTATTTCTCACAGATATAATGTTTAATCATTTGTTTTGAACAGCCTTTAGCTAACTGGGTACAAATGTAATCTTCCATCCCTGTTACATTTAGGAAACTGAAAATGGTATTTAAGAGGGAGCTAATACTTTCCAGTGGTCATGTATGGATGTGAGAGTTGGACTGTGAAGAAAGCTGAGTGCCGAAAAATTGATGCTTTTGAACTGTGGTGTTGGAGAAGACTCTTGAGAGTCCCTTGGACTGCAAGGAGATCCAAGCAGTCCATCCTAAAGGAGATCAGTCCTGGTGTTCATTGGAAGGACTGATGCTGAAGCTGAAACTCCAATACTTTGGCCACTGCATGCGAAGAGTTGACTCATTGGAAAAGACCCTGATGTTGGGAGGAATTGGGGGCAGGAGGAGAAGGGGATGACAGAGGATGAGATGGCTGGATGGCATCACCAACTCAATGGACATGAGTTTGGGTGAATTCCGGGAGTTGGTGATGGACAGGGAGGCCTGGTGTGCTGCAATTCATGGGGTCGCAAAGAGTCAGACATGACTGAGTGACTGAACTGAACTGAACTGAATACTCTCCCAGAGAGGTGGCTACTGGGGACTCATTGGAATGTTTTTAATGAATACCCACAGTGGCTACTGTTCTTGGGGAAAAGCTATTAGAAGGTTATTACCAGGACAAGTAGGCCTTCCATGGCTCAGTAGGCTGCAGAGCACAGACAGTAGTGGCCTAGACTCTAGAGAAAGACTATTCCCGTTCAAATCCTGCCCGTGTCGTTCTGACCCAGTCATTCCACCTTTGTGCACTTTGGTTTCTTCCTGGTATACATGGGGATGAAAACAGCTCTAGCTCAAAGGGTTTTTTTTTTTTTTTTTTGCCCCAGGATTGAATGAATTAACATTTATAAAGAACTTACAACTATATTTTCAATTTATATAGCACATACAATAAGTATGTACTCAGTGTCTGTGAAATAGAATTTTTAGAAAGTGCTTTGGCATTGTTCCCTGTGACCAAAATGTAGGGTACTCATAGGATATTTTAATCTAGCCAGTGTTTTTTAACTTTACATTGTATAGCTTGTATTTTCAGAACATCTAAGTGCTTTGAAGGAACCAGCACTGTTATTATTTACTTTACTTGTGTTCACAGCCAGACAGGTACTACAAACATAATCTCTATTTCTCCTTCCCAGTGTAAAACGATCAGTCTAGACCCAGGTTATACCACAGTGGACCCCCACAAGATAGTGCTCCTTGTTGCTGTTTATTTAGAAATATTTTGAATAAGCCACAACCCCTGTCCCCAATGGGGGATCATGTATTTTTAGAATCCCAGGGGACACCATTAAGAAATTCTACCCTAGTCTCTACTCTAGTCTCTTATTTAACAGAGGACACTGGACAGCCAGAGAAGTTGTGGTCCAGGTAAGTTAAGAGTAGAGTTGAAACAAAACCTAAATCCATATGATCCCTGTCTGGGTAGTAGTCTTACCAGGCCATTCATCCTTAAGACATGGTCTGTTTGAATAACATTTCCCCAGTGGATGAGTATTTTCTGAACTAGATCCCTATCAAAAACTTCTACTGGGTGGCTGCTGCCATTCTGCTAAAGTAATAATATATACTATACATTATCTGCAAAAATACAGGTTTAACATACACCCACCCACAGATACATTCAACTTAATTTGATACATGTTGACACATTCAACTTAATTTAGCAAGTATCAAGGAGAGAACACTTTATGCTATGCTTGAGTAAATATCTGTGTATACTGTATGTGTGTATATACATATATATGTATATACACAATGTTCAAGATAAACCATATGATTGAGTTTAAACTCCAAAATATGCAATTATTTCTATCCAAATCCACTTCATGAAGTTAAAAGGACACAGAAAGTCTTGAAAGAATGGTTGCTTGACAAATGAAAGTAGCCTTTAAATGAAGTAACACTGTCTTTGGGAATGTCAGGATCTTTACTATGAGGCAGAGTGTGGACATTTAGGTATTAGGCCCGTTGGATGCTCCAAAGGCAAACACGGGGGAAAGGGGGCTCACCTGGCAGCAATGTAGAGGGTTCTGTTCATGATCACGATCATTTGGATGTCCAGCCTGTGCCTCTGCGTGGTGTTCCGTCCTGGCTTGTGGCCCACAAACACCGGATACTGTTTTGTATCTGTGAAAAGAGGACATGGGGCAAGAGAGGGAAGAGGAACTCAAGCCAAGAATTGACAGGGCCGGGGCGGGCGGAAGGGGGTGGCCGCAGAACAAAACCATATTGAAGTCCAACCTTGCCACCATTTTCCATTTCCACGCAGGTCTGTTATTTTAGGAAATGTTGTGATAGAAAAGTGCTCTTTAAGGATAATTGAGTTACAGTTTCATTTCCTGATGCTAATAAGCCTGGGCTTAGATTTCCGAGTGTCAGTCTTTCTGACTTGTCCCTCTTTCTGGGGGGTTAAACTTGCCAGTGAACCCTTTACATGAAGGTGCTCTTTTCTTGCCCAGTTTTCTTTTCATCTTCTTTAGAGTGCTAAGCCTGAGGGGCAGTCTGCCAAAGATCTTGTCTCCGGACAAAACTATTTCAAAGCAGCCTTCCCATCAATCACCACAAAGGCAATGTGGTCTGGAGGCAAGAGCCCTCGTCCAGGAGCCAGAAGGAAAATACAGTCTCCACAGGCGTCCAGCTGGAATAATCTACTATTGAAGGCAGCTCCGCTAGGTCGGCTGGCATTCTAGGAACTGTGGGAAGTTCACTCTCAAGTTAAGCAATTGGCTAATCTCACAGAAATGGGGACTTTGACAGGACAGGGTCAAACTGAGTGTAGCCAGTCGGGTGATCTGGAATTTTCCCTGACCTGCAGAGTCAGTGAGTGTATTTCTCCTTTTCTGCAGTTCTCCTCAGTGGAGAATAGGCAATTTGTAATAATACCTGACCTTTGGAAATACCTACATCTCAAAAATCTCTCTGCCTTTAAACCTATGATCTCCAGAGCACTGGCAGTCCTTCAGAGAAACCAAGGGGGGAAAAAGATGAGTCACATTTAAAAGGCAGTTGTTTTGGGGGGTGAGAGGAATATAAATAATGACTCAAAATCCATTCATAGATTAATGCTCTGACCCACACACCTTAAACCCCTGTAGCCTCTGAGTCTGACTCACTCTTAGAGACTTACTCACAACCATGCTTGGTATGGGATTATCTTGTACTTTCCCTTCCACTGCTCTGAAATTTTATCTACCCATTCACCAAGGAAGTTGCTAAAACAATTAATTCCTGTCTCTGTCCTGTCAAAGATTTGAGTGTCCACTGAAGTATGGTTTTCAGCAACATATTTGGGGTCTCTTTCTTATTTATTTATTCATTTTTTCTCCTGGAGTCTCTTCTGCACAGGGGCACCAAAGATAGAATACTTACCTCAAATGGAGATAAATGCTTATTAAGGTTTAGTACCTTGAGTTAGGTGGAGGAAGGAAATGGCAAGCCACTCCAGTGTTCTTGCCTGGAGAATCCCCATGGACAGAGGAGCCTGGTGGGCTACAGTCCATGGGGTCACAAAAGAGTTGGATACGACTAAGGCGACTTGGCATGCACACACGCCACTTCAAGAATGATGATTTCAAACTACACAGTCTGGTCCTTAGTCATACCGTAACTTTTGTTCTTAATTAGAGGTGTAAAGCCTTGCCACCTCACCTTCATGTAAAATTACTTCTTTTTACAACCTAGACCGTCCGGCAGAAAGCTGGGTGGACGGCGTTAGTATCATAATATTACTGTCAAATACCTTTTTAAACACCCATTCAGTGTTTGAGGATAACTACTGTGAAGATAGATATTTGGGTAAAATGCTTTCCCCTTTACTGTGATAAAATATTTTATCTTTTGGAGAAAAGGAAAAAAAGTAGTTAATTGTCTGTTTCATTCCACACGCAGGTAGAATTGTCCTCTTTTGAGGAGTCAACTGACCTTTTCATCATGGTGCTTTCTACCCTTGATATTGAAGCAGAGATCAAAAGAAAGTTATGAACAGTTAAACCAGGTCCACTGGGAATTCAGAAGCACTTTAAGTCTTGCAATGATATACTTCTGAGTCTAAACAAAAGTTAATTTTTGTCCCAGTCTTCTTCTTTTCTGTTGTAACAATGCCTCTGTATTCGTTACCCCATGAAAATGTGCAGTCCTGGCAACACCCAGAAGACCGTGATGTTCTCCCGCAGCTGGTTTCTAGGTGTGATCACAGCCTCCTTGTAGTAACTCAGACTTCATTGGAGGTACTGAGGGCTGTTTCAAATCCTCACACAAGTATGTCCCCGCAACCTCGTTTATTGGAGTCATAGAACAGTCATCCCACCAGTTTGACTAGACTTGAATTATCCACCGTCCCAGGTGGCACTCCCTGGGTGGGGAAGATCCCCTGGAGGAGGGCATGGCAACCCACTCCAGTACTGTTGCCTGGAGAATCTCATGGACAGAGGAGCCTGGAGGGCTACAGTCCATGGGGTCGCAAAGAGTTGGACACGACTGAAGCAACTTAGCACGCACACATGCATGCCATCCACACAAGTTTAAGTGACTAACAAGTCTCCTCTTCTATGAAATGTTTAATGTGTGTCTTTTGCCGGTTGAAACAGGCACAAGTGCCCATGGACAGAGTGAGAGAGAGGTGGATACTTACAGTTGCCATGCGAAATACTGATTGGCTCAGAATCTTCTGGGAAAGCAGCCCCAGCACAGTGTAGCAGTGTGAAATATAGCAGCAAGGCTTCTGACCTCATAGTAGTTCAGCGGGGAGACTTTACTTCTCTACTTCACCCTGCCAAAGAGCAAAGAAGGGATTTTTATTCTTTTCTCTTTTTTTTGCAAGTCAGTTTTATTCCACTCCATAAAATCAAATGGCCTTGAAGATAAATTTTAGAGAAAGGGGCCTCTGTGTTCTATCTTTCTCATGGTGGATACACTCGTGATGGTATTTTGCAGAAGGAACCTGTGTCTTATCACTCACTGCACCCTCCTCCCTCATGCATAGGAGCCCTTTTGCAAAATTTCTCCCAAACCAGTGACTCAGAGTCTTGGTTCTTTTGCCCTGAGCCATCGTGAGGCCATTATGTGTGACTATTTCACAATCACGAAATGACATTCTGAAAAATGTGGATAATTGAGAATGCTTTTTTCCCCCTTTTAATGTAAATGTATATATTTTTTTCTTCTCAGCAGGTTTAGAGCGACATGCCATCCCCAGACATGTTCTGTGTGGCCACCCCAGGATCTTTCAGAATTTTGAAATAGTTCCCCAATATTGAAAAATTAGAAGGTTCCTACCTTTCTTTAGAAAAATCAGAATATCCGACATTCTGACCTAAATGACAGTTTCCTTCAAGCATTATGCTCTCAGCCACAAACACCACCACCCCACCTGACCCCCAACACCTGTACTGGCCCAGTTCAATGATTTCCATTACCCCCTTGACCCCTTAGTTGAGATTTTCACTCCTGGTTATGTAATTCTACAGTAATTCTATAGTGACCTTAGACATAAATAAAATCACACAATCTATGTTTAAAAAGAAAGAAATGGATCCTTTCAGTCTCTGTGGAGAATGTTACAGGCAGCATCTGAAACCACATCCTGAATAGTATTGTTGACTCTGAAAAAACCCTGTCTTTGTATATTTTAGTGTCAGATGCTGCCATGTGGTGAAATGGTAGTGAATAAAAATGCCAGATATACTGTTCTACCCATCTGCATTTTCTTAAAGATGCTCTTTATGTGTAGGAAAAAAATCTCCTAAATCATTAGAAGTAGAAACACTCCCACGTGGGGCTGCCGGATACAGTGAAAGGAAAGTCGTAAGATAGAACCTATTGCATAATTCCCAGGCACATTTCAAATAACTGTTGATCTATCAGGGAAATTAATGTAAAATAGGGATATCTTTTTATCTTTGTAAAGTCTTTGAAGTAGCCTGCCAAAGATTGTCTTTTTTGAACAAAGTTATTTCACAGTAGTGAATGATTCCATCAATCATTTAAGATTTGGGTGTAATAAAGTCAAACTTAGCAACTTACATGTCTTTGAAAGTTAATTTGGCAAACAAACTGCTAACTGACGCTTTTTGGAACACACTGAATATTAGATACCTGTGTGTCTGTTCTTCATGCCAAAAAAAGCATAACAAGCCCCAAGTGTTGCATCACAACTGATAATTTCACAGACACAGCTGGGTCTTAATCATTTGTTCAATCGAAAAGTGCACATTAATTAATTTGCCTTACCTTGAAAATCAAAGAGGGAGAGAGGTTGAGAGAAAAGCCTAAGCCATTCCATATCTCCATTTCTGATGTGTAGGTTAAAATTAAACTTTAAATAATTACTTGTTCACAGGGCAGTCCATTACCCAGAGATGCAAATGTGTATTTACAGACAGGTGAAAAGCACTGCTCTAGCCATTCATTCATTTGCCAGTTCTTCCTATTCTGGAGAATCTAAACCCAAAGAGAAGCTCTGAGATGCCCTGATTTGGCTTGTCAGGGCTTCTGTTCAGTGTAACATTAAGGAGGAGAAATCAATCACAGGAGTAAGTAAAACATAAAGCAGACCCCAATCAGAAAGTATTCAGGTAAGAGGAAGTGGCAACCTTTACCAAGGGCTCAAGAGCAATATCATAGTATTGTACAGAAGCCTTCACCTCTGAGAGTTTGCAGCACACCGCGGAAGAATAATGGAGACTCAACAACCGGTTCTCATTCCTTTAGAAATCTTTGAGAATATCTGTATCCTTTTAAAGATTAACTTTTCTTGACATGACAAAGGAGTCTGTATCCTCCCACAGTTACATCCATCTTTGTACAGATGTCCTCCAGCTAATGAGACAAAGTCCCACTATTTTAATCTGTCTCCCAATTTTAATTTTTTCCATCTTAACGATTCTGTGGATTGATGCAACACTTTCAAACCCAGATGCTGGCAGGAAGAGCAATGCATGAAGAGGAAATCTCTTATGCAATCCAATGGCTTTTTTTCCCCAATCCTTAAACCTTGCCCTGATCATGGTTGAGATGGGTTATTTAAACATCTCCAGGTTTACAGGAGGGCTCTATACCAGGAAAAATATCTGTTTTATGTGTCTTCCTCTCATCATATCATCAGGTTTTTAACATGTACATCATATGGGTGAAAGTGTTCTGGCAGTCCCGGTTAATCTTGGCTAGTCCACATGAATGCTTCATAATTTTCTTCAGCTGAGGTTTTGATGTATCATTCCCTTTATACAGAACTTTGGGCTCTAACCCTTGTAAATAAGTAGACAATATATTTTCCTGTTGAAACAATGACTTTGTGGAGAAATCCCAATTCAATAACATTGTCATTTTCTATCCTGTTGAACACGGGCTGAGTTTCTCTGCTAAGACCATAGCATACAGACTTGTACTAGCCCAGGAGAATAAAAACAAATAAGAACTCTCCACTGCTTTTCAACATCTTGAGCTAGCTGAGTTGCTGCTATGGGGTTGTTTAAGTGATCGGGAAACTCTGTAAAGTATAGGATGGGGCTTCCCAGGTGGCACAGTGGTAGAGAATCTGCCTGCCAAGCAGGAGACACAGGTTTGATCCCTGAGTCAGGAAGATCCCCTGGAGAAGGAAATGGCAACCCACTCCAGTATTCCTTCCTGGGAAATTCCATGGAGAGAGGAGCCTGGTGGGCTACAGTCCATGGAGTTGCAAAGAGTCGGACACAACTGAGCAACTAAACAACAACATATAGGATATTTATAGGCATCTGTAGACTCTTGTTAATTTCCCTCTCTGTGACTGTGCTTGTATAGGCTGAAAATGATTTAGACTTGATCAGCTACCCAGAATATTAGATCCTGGGAAGAGTATCAATATGAGGATTCTAAACAAACACATTTACTTCAAAAATAAGCTTATTACGCTTGAATTTTCCATCTACATTGTCTCAGTCTTCCATTATTCTTAGCCCGAAGAGAAATGACCCCTGTAAAATATACCATCCCTAAAACATGATATTCCAACACTTTTCTAACCCGCAAAATTCACTGGAAAACCTTAAGAATAGGCAGACGAAGTTAATGGGTAAAAAAGACATTCTAAAGACAATGGTGGGAACGTTTCCCCTGGGGGAGGGCTGGCCCCTCTCCTGTGGACAGCAGCCACATGGCTCTGGAGTGCTGGCCTGCTGCAGTGTTGGCCCGCAAAGCCAGCTCTCTGAGTTCTTCTTTTCCTTAAGAAGCCAGAAAGCTAAAGTTGTATGTTAAATCTCCTATTTTTTTTTTCCCCCTAAATGTTGGCAACTAATTTAGTGTTTTTCTTCTCTGTGAGTCAGTTTGTCCAAATCCTACAAGTTTGTGAGCCCAAGTAGAATTTTCTGGGGCAGGATCTGGGGAGTAGTGGGTAGAGGATTGGAACTAGCATTGGGCAAAGTGAGCAGTTTCCTGGCTGGGTGGGCTTATCATGGCTTCTCAGTCATGTGGCACTTGTGAAATTAACCTGATTAATAAGAAGAAAGATGTGACCACTTGTGACCTCATTCTTTGACTTCATAACCATTTCTGGTTCTTGTGACATCCCCTTCACTTCATGCTTTTACTGACATGATGACTTCTGTACAACGAGGGTGGGGGGTAAATAGAAACCCCAGTTATTGTTGATACATGCAAGTCAATGGGCATTGCTGTTTTTAAAGACCCAAGTGGGCTGTTCCACATACTATCTATGTGTTCAGCTGTAGCATCATTGTACCTGGACTTGGCTATATGGATACAGCTTGCATCTGATTTGTTACAACCATTCTTCCGGAATGTTGGTAACCAGTGAACATTTTAATAGTAAGTGGTAATATGAGAAAATAATTTATCTGGAAACTTGCAAATGCAAAATGCTCTTGTGATAACTCTTAAGTATAGCCTAGAAATAAAAAGGAAATGATGGTAGTAGCCCTTTTTTTTTTCTGTGAGGAAAAGCATTTGCTAACGTTTCTTTTTAAAAGCACATTTTCTACTAATGTCATAGGAAGTTTAAAAGGTAATCATTAGTTCACTCCATCATTAATAGATGGAAGGTGTGATGCTGGGTAAATCTCAGAGCCGCGCTGACTCCTACTTTCCTCACCTGTACAGTGAAGGGATATAAAATATAATGGCCTATGAAAACTGCTCTGAGCTCTGAGACTAGAGCAGTTACAATTCTAGGTGATTCTGCCAGTACGTGATGGTGATTTGGGAGGACAGTGCATGCAGTGACCCTGAACTGGATGCTGCGAGGCCACGGACACCTTGTGGAGGTGTGGGGCTGGGACGGGAGTCGGAGTCTAGGCAGGGTGGGCACTGGGGCTCCAGACAGCAGGAGAGGCAGCTGGGCTCTGCGGTGATTGTGTTAGCCCCCCTCTGAGATGACCACAGAGGTGGGAACAGAACAAACTCCATGCACCTAGAGGATGCTCTTTCCAAAGAGAATAGGGCTGGGTTTTTTCTGTATTCTTTCCTGAAAGTGAAAGTCACTCAGTCGTGTCTGACTCTTCATGACCCCATGGACTATACAGTCCTTGGAATTCTCCAGGCCAGAATACTGGAGTGGGTAGCCTTTCCCTTCTCCAGGGGATCTTCCTGACCCAGGAATTGCACTGGGGTCTCCTGTATTGCAGGCGGATTCTTTACCAACTGTTACCAGGGAAGCCAGTATCCTTTCCTGGTTGCCCCTAAATTGCATATGGTTTGGAAACTCTAGGGGCCATATTGTGTCACTGGTTCTGTATGTGGCAAACGGGAGGAATGGAACAGGCTCTCTTCAACTTTGCTCCTTGAGGACTGCAATAGACAACATACCAACTGTGGAAAGTTCCTCAAGCTGGGGCAAAAGAACCATGACGCTGCCTACGGTTAACATCAGGACAAAGTTCAAGGCCCATAGCTAGTTCTGACCTGGTTGAGGAGATCGCTGTTGTTACAATTGAGTCACATTTGGAGTTTAGTCAGGTTTTACTCTAAGGATGACATTTTCATTTTTATTGCCCAGCTTTCTGACCTCTTCATCTTTGTCTTTACAACATGACTATCTTGAAAAAATCTGAAGTGAATCTGGCATAAAAGCTTTTGCTTGAAATGAAATGATGGTTAATAATCCTAGGGAGGCAGTGGGAGTAGAGGGCAGTAACACAGGACTTGAATGCCTTTGCTCCATTCATGGGTTGGGACCTCTGGAGAGATGCTGAAGATCTCTGAGCTTTGGATTTCTCATCACGAAAGTGGCTAAAATCGCTTCTCAAGATTGTGAGATAACGCACATAGAAAATGGTAGCCCTCCACAAACATCTGCTCATTCTTCAGTTGAGATACTAAAAATTGCCTTTTAACAGGTTTTCTTGGGATTCTTTGAATTCCCAGATTAATGGCTGGAGCTCTATGTCTTCAGTAGGAGAAGCAGTTCTCTCCTCCTTTTCCTTCCCTCCATCCCTCCCCTCCTCCTTCCGGCCCCTAAGCTTCTTCTCTGGAGGGAGAGTCTGTCTCACACGGCACAGCTCACATTGTGTGATTTTAAAAATGTGAATCATAGCACTCTCACAAATGCAAAGGAAAACATTGGTGTGGACACTGGTGAAGGGTGGGGTGGAAGTGAAAGTTTATTGAGCACCTTCTATGTGTGACACACATGTTTGTTATTTTAGTTAAATATCACAGCAATCCAGAGAGACAGGCCATGTGCTCTCCATTGTGCAGACAAGGAAACTGAGGCTCAAAAGGATAAGTAACGTGTCCAGTCAATATTTACAGCCCATCAGTAAAAGGGGAAAGCCAGGAAACCAAGACAGGGCTCATGCATAGTCGCTCAGTCATGTCTGACTCTTTGTTACCCCATGGACTATAGCCTGCCAGGCTCCTCTGTCTGTGGGACTTTTCAGGCAAGAATACTGAAGTGGAGTGCCATTTCCTCCTCCAGGGGATCTTCCCCACCCAGGGATCAAACCTGTGTCTCTTGCATCTTCTGCATTGGCAGGTGAATTCTTTACCATTAGCACCACCTGGGTTGAGCCAGGGCTATGTGATGCCAAAGTGGATGTCCTTCCTAGCATGTCAAAGAAAGGGGAACAGACAGAAGGTTGGAAAGAGAGAGAGGCTGGCATAAATGGAAACTGCACCTAATGATCACAGTTGGATATAGGTTGATACATCTGTGCTTAGGTGGACAGAGTGGCTGAAAGTCCCTAATGGCTTCAGTAATAATAAAAAAAAATCTCTAAAAGGAGTACACAGGCACTTGCAAACGTGTAGGCACGCAAAGGCTCATTCTGCTTTATGGCCTGGTGATTGCAGGCTGAAGGTAGTAGAAAGATTCAAATGCTTCTCGACCACAGTTTTAGGAGGTATAGATGAGCTCGTGACACCTCTTTGTTAAGTAGAACCACTTGCTTGCTGGCAGCTCCCTCAAGAGTGATGTTTTAAAATAAATACATCATGGAGAACATTGTCTGTGATGAAGGGTGAAAACAAAGCTGCCTGTTTCAGGAGCTGAGAGGATAAATAGATTTGGACACTCTTTAAGTCCAAGTAGGGAACCTCTGCTCAGAGAAAAGGTGGGGAGCGGATGTCAGTACAGAAAATCCAGTTTGCTGAATGCTGGAGATTGAAGGTTATTCCTGTATCAAGGGGACAGTTCAAGAATCAAAGTGTTTAAATGGCAGGTGTCCTTCCCTGGCCTGGGCCTCCCTGTTCCACGGGCTGCAGCATGATAGGGATGGCCACAGAAGAACCCCTCCCACATGGAGGTAGGGACAACTGGGACCTGCTGGTCTGGTTGAAATGTCTTCTGTACGCAGTCTTCACAGGTCATGTTGGCCACCTGCTGGGCGATGTTGCGTGAGGATACAAGTTTTATGCCCATGAGAAAAACAGCTCTAGCCTTCAAGTAAAGCATCTGATCTTTTTCTCCTCCTCTTCTCAGCCATTAACAGAGACATAAAAGCTCCCATGTCAGGGGAAAGGGAAGTGGCACAGACCGAACTTCAACACATTTTGGAGAAGGATGATGGCATTCAGTGGAGTACGGTAATAAATATCGACTGTGTTTAATAGGTGTCCTATTTTAGATCTGAAACCACTGTCACAAAGGAGCAGGAAAACAGCTGTGAATTCAGAAGTCCTTTTAGGAAAAAATTTTTTTTTTTTTTAAGAAAAATAAAGGTTGGTTGTAAACCTATGATACTTTGGAGGAGAGAAGGAAAGTCTGGTCTTTCAGGTGATGAAGTCTTTGTTATGATCATTTTCTTCCTTTCTACCAAGGCTCTCCCCACCCCATCAATGCTTGAGGCGGTGTATTTAATGCACGTTTCTTGGCTGTTTAAGATACAGTCTCGTGACTCGTTAGGGCTCCGCAGTTACAGGCATGATCTTGGCAATCTATGCAGAAAAGACTGTGGCAGGCTCCCTTGATCTCAGAAAGCTGCCACCATCCCAACCATGTTTACCCACATCACACCCTAGCTCCCTGCCATCTCTGTGCTTCTCGATTTTTTGTAATATTGCTGCCCTCAAACATCTGCTCCAGAGATAGGAACAGATACCTGCTTTGTTTTACTGTTGAGGAAACTGAGGCCCTGAGAAGTGAGATCATTTTGGCAAATGTCGTGCAGCTGAGAACTGGCAATGCTGAGCAGCCATTGAGGACTCCGGACGCCAGCCCCGAGCTCTGTCCCTGTGTTACATGGCTTTCGGAAAGGAAGCCAAGGCTCATTCATTTCTCCTTGGCTTTCTGCCTGATGTTCATTACTTCCATCACTCGCTCTCCCTCTTACTGGTTCCCTGCTTTCTGCCAGGAGCCAGGCTCTGTGCTGGATGCTGTGTCTCAGCCAGAGATGGAAAAAACTAGATCTCTTCGCCTCCTCAGGACCTTGCTGTCCTAGTAGGTGGGCCCGACAGTTCTAGATCATTGTCCAAAAATAGAACTCCTAGACAATCATTTTTACAAAAGAAATTAAAATTCTGTTGGGGAGAATACTATCTGGAGGGTGCAGGTGTTGTAGAGGAACGTGGGCGGGATGCTCAGCGAGACCTCTGTTTGGAGAAAGCCTTGGCAGGTTGCACGACTGTTCACCGTGGATGGTGGGGGCTAGAGGAGAAGCAGGTCAAAGGACATTTCCGGTCGAAGGGCCCGGTCTGGAGAGCAGGGCATTGAAATGGGTGAACCCATGCTGATCAGACTTTCAGATGCTTTCAAATGGGGCCATTTCACTCTCTGCTTAAGGAATTTCAAATATTTGTCTGAAGTAATGAATGGAGTTTTTTTTTTTTAACTTCACCCAAAGTTCAGTTTAAAGAACGTAGCTCATAATGTAGCTCTGGTATCTGATTATTTTTTCCTTCTAAGAATATGACAGAAGAAGAAAAAGTGGTGTCGGGGGGAACTCTGAGGGAAGAGCTGAGAATATTGGTGTTTATTCTTTCAAGGTGCTGAGTATGTGAGTTATTGTCATATTACTCTCCCTGGTTTTCTACACATTTGTGATTTCATTAAAAATGAAAGAGGGCAAAACTAACATGCCTAAATTGAAGGCAATTTTGGCCAGCCCTTAGAAAGATATTTGCAGAGTAATTTTAAAGGGAACAAATGAAGGATATTACTGACTGGAGTTTTCCATGAACCTTTGTCAAAACCCTGAGCTGATTTAAATCAAAACGGAGCAATGGCTGCCCTTTGTCAGGATGATTCTCCCTTGTAATCACTCCTGTGTTTGGTCTCAGTATAATTTACAGAAAGCAGAATCTCCCAGCCATACCTCTGAGGCTCAGGTGGCTGAGGGATTGTGGTCATTCCCGATTTTGGAGTGAAAGTCCACCGTAGACATGAGAGAGAATTAAGAACAACTTGCAAGTTTCTCCTTTTGAGCTCTGAATAACAGTCCCAAATAACAGTATCACCAAGCACAAAAGACTGAAACCGACAGAATCCTATACATTTTTACTGCTGTTTTTGGTAAGGAGTTTAAGATCACGGAGTAAAAATCATTTCCTTAAACTAAGCTTTTGAAATAGATTTTCTGGTGTTTACTGCGTGCCATCTTTCATTGTATTTCTTGTCTCTTTCAATGAACTCTGATGCTCTCCCAGTACCCTGGAAACCCAAAGTAGAGTTTATATCTGACTACAAGCTTCTGATTTTAGACCTGCTATAATTTCAGGATCTGTTCATCACACAGCATGATATTGCTGACCAGTACTTATCAGCAGTAGAAATCTCCATACACAGCGGACTATTTGTCTCTCTGTGTGCAGACACATCCAGAACAGAAATGAGATGAAAGCATTGTCTCTTGAATTTCCATAATTCTCTTATATTCTTTAGGACATTCATTTCATTTATGAAAAGGAGAAAAATAGTCCACTTTATGTCCCATTAAACTAGAGGGAAATTGCAAAGCCATACATTTAAGCCTATTTCAGGTTATTATGGTATCTGGTAGATATCGCTGCACTTTTCTGAAATAAATATCTTTACTGGCTTTGTTCATGTTCTTTACACATATGAAAGTGACTCATTAGTCCAGCTTGATTTACTTAGGGCAGGATCAGTTTGGATTGGGGTCGAGAGAGTACTATTTACTACTTACCCACTCCCTTAAGTGTTCATTTGTTTTTAATGTGAAATCCTACCTTCAAAATGAAGAACTGTTTCTAAACATCCTGAAAATAGGCTTCCTTAAGGCCACTGAGAGTCAGTTCCAGGAAATCATGAGTTTGTCTGAATGCTTCTACCACTTAGTGACTCGATTCCTTATATAGGTGACCTAAAGGTCAGTGCACAGAACCATCTGAAATCCCGTCCACTGAGATGAAGGCGGTCAGCATCCAGTTGAAGTATTTTGGTGGTGGGAGCTGGTTTTAAAAATGCCTCCTTTCTCCCTTAGTTTATAGAAAGACAGGCAAATCAGTGTTTGAAATACAGGTATATAATCCTTTATTTGTAATTACAAAACAATAACAATGCCCCCGCCCCAAATCAAGAGTTGTTTTTTTTCTATTCATTTGGTGACAAAACTTGACCTCCAGTGGCATGACACTCTATCTCTCTTAGGATGAATATTTATACATTTCACTGCAAAAACACTAATAAGCTGATTACTAGATAAGGCCTGCACTGGGAGATATGTCCCAAGTTACCTTTCTGAAATCTTAAAAATTTTTAATTTTCTGACGCATATCTGTTTCAAAGGTTTTGATAAAGAGACTATAGAATTATATTCCTCTGTCTTGAAGAGATTTAAAAATAGGAAAAAAAAAAGGCGGGGGGCGGGGGGAAGGTGATCTTTTAGAGCAGAATCTGCCTGCCAATGCAGAAGATGAGGATTCGATCCCTGGGTCAGTAAGATCCCCTAGAGAGGGAAATGGCAACCCAGTCCAGTATTCTTGCCTGGAGAATCCCATGGACAGAGAAGCCTGGCGGGCTACAGTCCATGAGGGTCACAAAGGGTCAGACATGATTGAGCAACTGAGCACGCATGTACCCACTCATGGAGCACTCTGATTATCCCTAGATGTATTGTGAGATTCTCACAGAATTTAAAAAATGCAATCTGATTTCATTTTTTGAAAAAACTGTATATCTTGTTATACTTTGCTTGCAAGAATAATTCCGAGATTAGGAACTGCTGACGGAGTCATCTAGTCTCAATTTCCTCTGTTCTGTGCTCATCGTGACAGGCTTCCAGGCTCCCAGCCATAACAGGGACTGAGCAGGCTTGCGCAGATAAGTGATGCTCACAGAGCAGGGCTGATCTTGGTAGAGATGGGCTCCAAGGCTCTCATGAGCGAGTGGTGACATCCAGCAGTAGCAGAAGGTGACAGGCTCACCTGGCGAGGACGTTCCTCCCATTGAACAGCCAACCTCAGGCAGTGCCGTACTCCTTCCTCTCTGAGTTAAACACTGAGTCGTGTCAGACTCTTTGGGATCCCATGGACTGTATAGTTTATTGAATTCTCCAGGCCAGAATACTGGAGTGGGTAGCCTTTCCCTTCTCCAGGGGATCTTCCCAACCCAGCAATCGAACCCAGGTCTCCCTCATTGCAGGCAGATTCTTTACCAGCTGAGCCACCAGGGAAGCCCAAGAATACTGGAGTAGGTAGCCTACCCCTTTTCCAGCAGATCTTCCTAACCCAGGAATTGAACCGGGGTCTCCTGCATTGCAGGTGGATTCTTTACCAACTGAGCTATGAGGGAAGCCCAAATGGAAAGACCTCAAAGGCTTTTTTTGTGCATTTGGTGGTGGTTTCTCCAAAGGATTGTCTTCAGCCTGTAATTTTTCTCTTCCCCATGGAATTACGCTGGTAATGGCTTTCTCCAGTCCCTGTAATCAGTGGGAACTGTGGGCTGGCAGGGCCTGCCCTCTGCTTTGTTAAATGTGCATGCATGCTAAGTCACTCAGTCATGTCCAACTCTTTTGCAACCCAATGGACTGTAGCCTGCCGGGCTCCTCTGTCCACGGGATTCTCCAGGCAAGAATACTGGAGTGGGTTGCCATGCCCTCCTCCAGGGGGTCTTCCCAACCCAGGGGATTGAACCTGCGTTACCTGCGATTCTCTTTTCATGGAGAATACTACTAGGTTGCAGGATTAATGAATACAATGAAGATGCTAAATTTCAAAAATATTTTGGGAGGACAATTCTTATCTTGGGCAATGGGCAGGGCGGCAGAGGAGGAAGTCATACTCTCCTGCCCTCCTGTCTGAGGGGCTCCTCTACACACTGTTCTCTCCTTTCTTCCTCATGGAAGGGATGCTAGGCATTGGGCGCAATGGTAATCAGTTCTAACTCTGGGATAAAATGGAGGCAGATGGTTAATAGCAGGTAACCTGGACACCAAGTTAATCACTGCAGTCCAAATTATCTGGGGGCGGAAAACAGCACATGGCCATCAGCAATTAGCCTCTGAGTCTAAAAATAAATAAATAAGCCACAATTCCTGTAATTAATAGCCCAGCAGACAAATCGGTATAATTACCATCTCTGTGAGAGAGACCAGAATCAGGAGGAAAAGTGAAATTATTCAATAAGCTTGAGGGTGACAGGCAGAAACCAAATTAAAGTGCTGAGGGTTAGACGAAAGGGATGTGATAAATCAGAGAAAGCGAATATGTGACCTGGGCTGAGCCCAGCAGGAGTGCCGGGGCAGCTGGTCACCCAGGAACCCTGCACATGCAGGCTCACCTTTCAGGGGAGGAAGTGGAGGAGGTGAAGGAAATACACTGATGGTTCTGAAAGCTCCTCATTGCCTGGTTACTGGAAAGCACAGAGGTGCCTCTGGGTCACCCAGGCTTTCCCTGGTGAGGATTCTAAGGTCTGAGAGTGAGATGGAAAAAAACACAGCCATGAAACACAAGGAGAGGGCATAACGCATGAACTTCTTGAAAGGGAGAGTCCACTGGTTCACTTTGAATAACTAAAGTGAAGTCTAAAGCAGAATGATTTCCTACCCTAATAGCAATAGTCTTCCTGCTCAGTTAACACAATTGTCATCTCTCCGAAGAGCAAACACAGAAAAGTCATTCCGAAGTGTTAGGCGAGAACAGGCAGTGTGCTCCTCGTGTTAATCGATTTAATAATCGGTCCTTTCCAGCAGCTCTGAGACAGGAAAGGCTGAATCTCCTCCCGAATCTTCAGTGAGGAGGGAGCAAGGTGCTCCAGAGCAGGAGGGCAAGATGATCTCTGCCCCCCGGGCACTGCTGCCTCATCTGGAAGTGAGGGGCATTCGGATGCCTCCCCCTCTACTCACACAGAAGGTGTATTTGAAGGTTGAGGGTCGTGATTCGTCATTTTCCTATGTTTTGCAAATCATTTTACTTCAAAGGAGCATAGCTTTTGTACATCATGGATTATTTCTTTAATGTTTTGGGGGTTACCAGTAAGAACACGAGGCATGAGGAAAATATCATACAAGTGTGTAGGCACTGAAGGTAAAATAAGAAACTGCCTTTGTTGGTTCCACCTTGACTCACTCACTCATCCCTTCATTCCCTCAGGAGTCTGATATGAGCAACCAAGGCCCTGTGCAGGGGTGGCAGGGGAGACCCCCGTCATAGGTCAGTTGCGGGTTCTGCCCTTGAGGAGCCCCACGACTACTACAGAAGATAGTACACGAGCAGCTGTAGCAAAGTAGAAAGCATGTAAAAGGAAATGATGAGAGTTCACAGCACTGAGAGGTAACATCCAGGTTCCCCGGTGGCTCGGTGGTAAAGAACCTACCTGCCAAAGCAGGAGACGAGGGTTCAATCCCTGGGTTGGGAAGACCCCCTGGAGAAGGAAATAGCAACTCACTCCAGTATTCTTGCCTGGGAAGTCCCATGGACAGAGGAGCCTGGCAGGCTGGGGTCTCAAAAGAGTCAGACATGACTTGGTGACTCAACAACAACGACGTTGATTCTACAACCAAAACACCTGTCGAATCTTCCTCTTCTCTGTGTACAACCTATGATCATCTAACCCACCATCAGCTCCTGCCTGGACTACTGCAGTAGCTTCCTAATTAAACTCCCTGCTTCCACTTGGTTCTCCACCTTTTCACTCTCCATACAGCAACAGACAGTCTTTTAAAAACATGGATCAGATCATGTCCTCCTCTGCCTAAAACTCTAGTAGTTCCTTATTGCATTTACAACAGAGCTGAAACCCTCTATCCTGGGTGCAAATGGCGTCACCCATCTCCCAGACCCAGTCTTGTTCCATCCCACCATGGCCCACTTTACTCTAACCTCTCAGTTTGGATTTCCTCAAATGCACAGCTCTCTCACTCCTGCTTCTAGATTTGCTGCTCCCGGCTCCTAGAATCTCCAGTGTTCTTGCCTGGAGAATCCCAGGGATGGGAGAGCCTCGTGGGCTGCTGTCTATGGGGTCGAACAGAGTCAGGCATGACTGAAGCGACTTAGCAGCAGCAGCAGCAGCAGCTCCTAGAATAATCTTCCCCTATCCCAGTCTTTACATAGCTGGTTCACTTCTGTCCTTCAGAACTCAGTTGAAATGCCATATCCTTCAACAGGCTTTCCCTGACCCTGAAAACAGGCCAGTGCCTTTCTTCTATCCCTTTGTTCTAAATCTCTGTAATGGATTTGTCCCTCATTGATGTTCCTACATTTATATTCTTATTTGTTTCTGTCTGTCCCTTCCCTCCATGAGAATGTGAGCTTTGTATGGGCAAATTTGATTTTTGTTAATCACGGTATCTCCACATCCAGGAACAGTGAATTCCCAACAATTATTCATTGAATAATGAATAAATGTTAATCCAAGGAAGGGTGTCAGAACAGTTTCTGACAGATCAGTGTTAAAAACAAAGAAAAGAGATGCAAGGGGCAAGGAGAGGTATTTTGAGATATCTGAAGGAAAACCTAGAAGACAGTTATGAGGGTAGAACTAAGATCAGTGGACAGAAATTATGAGGAGATAATTTCTGCTGAAAATAAGGAGGAACTTTCTCGTAGTCCTAGTAACGCAAACATGGACTGGCTCCCCTAAGGGACCAGAAGGCCGGAGGAATGCTGGGACGGAAGGAATATTGTGCATGGAGTCAGACATCGGATGTGGGGCTAGACTAGACATTGAAGGTCCCAGTAGAGAGGCTGATTGTTGATGATTCTTGGATCCTCTGATAAGTCCTTCCTCCCACATACTGAGGAAGCACTGCTTACAGCAGAAAACCACAGGTGGTCCAGCGCAATCCTCCTGTTGACTTAAGCTCTTAAGATGAAATAACGTGCCAGCAATCAGAGGACCAAAGAGGATGTTGTTGGGCTTTGACCAGGCTTCATTCATTCAGGATCCCAGTTTGAGCAGCTTGTAGAGGCTGCGGGTTAGTAGCCAAAAAGTATATGCAAGGAGAGAGATGGTCACAACCTAATGACCAGAAGCCTTTTGGGCTGGGAATATTCCGTGTGCATACTGCCCAGCCTCTTCCATCTCTGTAAGGCTCACGGAAAGTCCTGAAGTGTGGGATACAGTTAAGCTCTGGTGTGTGGCCTTCCTAGGGATGCATGTCATCCACTGGCTTGTTACTAAGGCTCAATTGCCAATGACACACAGACCCCAAGAGATGATTTAACTCTGCTCTTGTCTCAAATCCCTTACCAGTGACTCATAACTTTCTCCTGACAACACAGCAGCTGGGCCAGCCAGCTGGAGAGAAGACATACAGATGTTGCTGGCTGGAGTCAGAGGGGGCTGAGGGTCTCCCATTTTCAGTCAGCCCAGAATGCTCCCGTGGGATACAGAGTTGGGGGGTGTTTCCCCCTCTGCAGACGAGAGGTGGATGGGGACATCAGCTCTGTCATGGACCATCTCCCATCCTCCAACACGTATGTGTCTTTGAGCACAAAACTCTGCAGCTCCTCTTCTTCAACTTGGAAAAGTTTTATTTCTTTGGGGACTATTAGATCCTTGAGCCAGTCCATCTGGAGAAGGTATGAGAGATAGTACTCTGGCCATGAATGAACCACCCACTCAGATGTCTGGCCTTAAAACAGATCTCCAATCAAAGAGCCTGTGAAAGGATGAGAAGATGAACGAGAGGGTAGAGGTGGGGGGCAAGGAAGGGTTGATCTTGGTTTCTGAGAAAAGGGTTTAGTACCAAGACATTAAATTAGATTAGTTGATTATACACCAGAACACTAGGAAATATATATGTGTGAAATCCTCATTTGAAATGGCTTGCTTAGGCAATGTTTTGTACACTGAAAGCACTTGTTAAATATTTGCTGATATTGATCCCAAGTGGCTTTGACTATTTTTATATATCAGCGCATTGCGTTCTGTAGCATTTGTAAAAGGGGCAAAATTTTAAGTGAAAACTGACACACAAGTCAGACTGACTAATTTTTTAAAACTGTGGTGAATATTTCAGCTTGGTTACATATGCAACCACAGTGGCTGTCTCTGAGAGTGGGAAGGACTGGGGGTCAGATGTGGGGAAAAACTCTCTTTTTATGCTGTGTCCTTTTATGTTTTTTTTTCCCCAATTTTTTCCCTTATGTATGTGTTTCATTTTTGGAACAGAACTAGTTATTTTTTAAAATCTGTGTCTCCAAAGGCAAACCTGGAACACAGGCCTGCTGCTACCTGCCAATTCCCACAGTTTTCCCCAGGATCCCGTCCCCTCACAGCATGTTCAGCCAGTGGTAATGTTCTAGAATACAGGAGGAGGGTGAGGTACATTTACAGGCTCTGTAGGGTCGGCGGTTGTAACTCCATCTGTGACACAGATGAATATATACGGTGGCTGGTCGTTTACGTAACACCACAACCACCCCCTGTGCGCCATATGAATGGCTGCCTAATTTATTAACTTTCAAATAAAAATGTAACCAAGTCAGAAAGGCAGGATGTGATGAAGTGGAATACCAAGCATCAGATGAACTCAAAGCAAATGCCCTTCATATTTAAAATTTTACTTTCTGTAAGCAAGATTACAGGGCTGTGTATGGGAGCTGATGTTTTGCTTGTTCCCTTCTGGGCAGCTCCTGGCCACATGTTCTCTGGCATGATTGCCCTTTCTTGGCATTCACATCCCATGGCAAAGGCTGCTTCCAAAGCATCTCCAGAGGATGCCCAGTTTTTTACAAGTGGAATGAATGTTCTCTTCTGTGAACGATCACCAGAGACTCTCCCAGAATGCCTTCTCTGAGAGAAGAGGGGTCACTGACTAGAGAAAGAATGAAACTTCATGAGAAGAGCGATGGGGGATGAGTGGCAAGGTACCCACTGTACCCACGGGACATGTTGGGTGAAAAGTGTCCTTCACCCTTCCGCAGCATCCCTCTGCAGGAGGGCAGCTACGAGGGACAGCCTCCTCCTTGCTCCTCTTCTTGCTTGTTTACTCAGCAAACACTGAGCTCGGGGCTGAGATGGGGGCCAAGGCTGATTGCTTCCTTCCTTGGTTTCCATTCTCCTGAGAGTCCATTTCAATCACTGAGTTGCTTCTCCTGCCAGGTGGGTCACATACTGCTCTTCTTGGGGCTCTATGTCTCTCAGTGGGAGACAGTAGTTTCTGATTTGAATTTCAACTCCAACTTGAACCTTGGAGGCAAGGGCTGCCTATTGGAACACGAATGTTCTCTTTTCCACACTCCACCAGTACCTGCTGCCCTGTGCATGCATGCTCGGTCTTGTCTAACTCTTTGCAACCCTGTGGACTATAGTCCATCAGGCTCCTCTGCCCATGGAATTCCCCAGGCAAGAATACTGGAGTGGGTTGGCATTTCCTCCTCCAGGGGCTATTTCCAACCCAGTAATCAAACCCGCTTCTCCTGTGTCTCCTGCATTGGCAGGCGGATTCTTTACCACTGAGCCACCTGGGAAGCCCTATCCACAGCTAAATGTGAAAATAGACCACATTGTGGGCATAAAACAGTGCTTTCCACACTTGCCTGTACACTGGAGTCACCTGGAAAGCTTTAAACATTAAGGATGCCTGTGTCTTACACCCAGAGATTGTGACTGAGTTGACCTGGGGGTGTGACCTGGACTTCGGAAATTTTGGTAGATCCCCAGGTGACTCAAGTGAGCAGACAAGTTTGGGAACTGCTGATATAAACACAAATGGCTTCCAAATTACAATCTGAATCCCTTTCATTGCAATGCCTTCAGCTTCAGCCAGGGATAATTAATCATGATTCAGAGAACTTGTATTTGTGCCAGCCACATGGAGTGGCTTTTCAAATATCCAAGTGTATTTCGTGCCCACCCACCCTCATGCCAAACCACTAGCAAAATATAATTTAATCCATTCAAAATTACAGGGAGCCCTGCAGAAACTTCTTTTCTAGCACGGGGCTTGCAAAATATTTCTAATGTAAACACAGACAATAGGTACGTTCTCTTCTATGACAAGAGTTGAAATAAAGCAGATCTAATTAACCCACCCAGATGCTACGGAGTAGAGGCCACGTGAACACTGGATTAGAAGCCTATCTCGCAGCCTTATCAGGACGGCTTTTCTTTTCGACAGTGCCCTGGTAACCTGAGAAATATAAATTTTGATTACTGATTGCTGCATTGTTAGTAAGTGACTATATATCATCAGGAGCTGGTCACCAGTGTCAGCCCAGACTTAATTATCTCAGCTGAAGAGAAAGTAACCCCCTGAAAAGAACTGTTTTCCAATTAAAGCAGCATAGAATATGTGATTTGTCTCTCTGGCGATAACCAATTCATCTCCCCTTTTCATGTTATTTGTATTGTCTTCTTTCCCTCATTACAAGCTCACAGTTGTGCATCTTGGGCTCCCTAACAAGAAACACATAAATATCAAGAGGGCAGCTGTCAGAACTTTGAACAGAAATCATGGCCACCACCAAAAACACAACAGTTATTACAGAGTTTCCACTAGCAAATGCTACAGCTAAGGTTAAAGACAGCTTTCAGTGTATCTACTTATTTTCACAGGTTTCTAACCTCAATAGAATGTGTGTATGACTACTTGTACTCATATAAAGACACACACATACACACACATACACACACACACACATACTTAATTTTTAGAAGCTATTCTTTAGGGGTCAGATGTTCTATGCTTTGTCTTGGCTATTGTTGCAATGATAACATTTTTATACTAGTATAAGAAAAAAATATTTTGGGTAACATTCTAGACAGTACTCTCTCTTTAACTCCTCATTGTCCTAATCTTGTTAGTTTTTACTGCTGTTACTTTGTTATTTATTTCTATTGAATGTCTGCCCCCTTGTCTTTCAAGGCAGTTCTTTATCCCAGGAGAATGTATAAGTTTGTCTCTGTGACTGACTCAACCTTGCCCAGGCCATAAACAAAGGCTTAGAAGTCTGGGCTGTTTCAGAAAAGATTTGCTGAGCACCTACTGTGTGCCAGGCATGTCCTAGGCACTAAGGATTCCTCCACTTTCAGGTAATTATAGTGGGCTTCCAGCTGATTCCTTCTATTCATGGCTCTGTGGACTTGGGTGGGCTATTTAATATCTGTAAGCTTCCTGTAAAGTGGATAGTAATACTTTCTCTTCATCTGGTTATTTTTAGGACTAAAAGCCCTTGGCCCCTGAAGAGGTGTTTAATATATGCCTCCATTTTCTTCTCCATTCCCCTTTGTGCTTGTGGTTGGCATATGGAAACTCTATCTTCATTTTTCAGCGTTTTGAATTTTGTATACTGTACTTATATATCACACGTTTCCTAAAAATACTTCCTCACTGTAGTTTCTATTTTGCCTCTTTTCCCCAAACTTCCCAACCGCGTATAACCTTCTGTGTCTTGCCTTGGAGTCACCCACATTTGGATTCACTTATGCATCGCTGCCATTCTGAGAAGAAGGCAAATGCAGTGTGGTGCTTAACCAGACTGTCGTGGTGGTTTAATGACTTCTTCAGGGGAGGGGGTGCTGTACTTTTTTGGATGCATGGGGCCATGACATGAAAAGGAGGAGGAGCCTATGGTCCTTGGTGTTAGTCATTATCTCCTAGGCTCACAACCCTCTTTCCAGCTACTTTACAAACACCACAAAGGAGAAAACCCTTTTACGACAGACAATACATTGAGTATTTATTGTCTATATTGATGAGCAAGGTACTGTGGCTAGTATACTGATGAGGGCTGGCTGATGTATAAGAACTTGAGAAGGAAGCAGCCCTAAGAACCTTTCTGAAGGGGACTTCCCTGGCAGTCCAGTGGTAAGACTATGTGCTTGCACTGCAGTAAGTGCAGGGTTGGTCCCTGACCAGGGAGCTAAGATCCTGACATGCACAGCAAGGCCAAAATGATTAAGAAAAAAAAATTTTTTTTTTTTTTTAAGATTTCTTTCTGGAATCTTCTCGCCTAGTATTCCTTGGTGAGGGGTCCTGCCCTAGTACCTTAGCTTTCCTACCTGTGCCCAGGATTAAGAATATACACCAGGGTTTTACTGAACGGCTCCTAACAATAGGATGAGAATCTCTCACAATTCAGTTAATTGAATTGGCCATTATTGGTTTTTCTTTGCCTTCTTTTCTCCTCATCTATCCATCCTTTGTATCTGTCTTGCACTGCTCTCCCCTCTACTGATGAAAGTCACTCAGTCATGTCTGATCTTTGAGACCCCATGGACTATATAGTCCATGGAATTCTCCAGGCTAGAATACTGGAGTGGGTAGCCTTTCCCCTCTGCAGCGGATCTTTCCAACCCAGGAATTGAACCGGGGTCTCCTGCATTGCAGGCAGATTCTTTACCAACTAATCTATGAGGGAAGGGGGATTTCCCCCCCCGCCCAATATTTTCTTCATTGCCATCCCCCTAACCCAGCCTACTTCTCCATCCCATTCTTTTTTCTGCCTTGGGAATTCCTCCCTTCCCTAAGACACTCTTCAAACATCACCTCCTCTGTGAGGTCTTTCCTGATCCCCACTGACAGTTAATCACTAATGTCTCTCTTCTTTCTTCCACTTGAAGGAGTTCTATCATAACAGTCAAACTGACATTATTTGTTTACTGATCTGCCCACACCACGGGACAGTGAACCCAGCAGGCAAGGGCTAACAAAATAACAAAGGTTTGGTGGATAGATAAATGCATCAATGAATGAATAATCAAATACACAATATCTGTCCCCAGAGGATTTCCAATTTATGGGGGAGACATATGTCAATAACACAAACTGCAAGGTAAAGTCCAAATACAAATGCCACACATTTGAGTTTTTCCAGAAAGGCTTAGATTTACCTGCTTATTTCCGTTCATAATGGATTGGAGCCATGAAGCAGTTACTATAGACTGAACCCAACCTCCTTTTTAAAAGACTTTCATGCAAACTGGCCTCAGAAACCCTATTATGTATGCATGCCCTGGTAACACACAGCAGCAGACTAACACAGGCTTGGCCTTTCTATTTGCAAATACAGGCTCTTGAAATACACATGAAATGTAAGACACTGGTATTCACATAATGACAGGAACACCTCCATAGTATACGAAATCCCTGACCTAGTTACACTGCTGAAAGCACAGCTTAAGTGCATGTAATGCCCAGCACGTGAAAGAAATTGTTATCTTGAGAAAAGTAAATTTTGCATTCCCCAAGTCCTGTATTATTAAATCTGTGATCTTAATATTACATTAGAGTATATATTTTATTCAATTACATGGACAATGAAATAAGAACTGGGAAAGAGGTAGCTGGCCCAGATTCCCCTGGGTGTGAAACGATGATATTTATTTTATCTACTCCTGACAATGAAGTTTAAATTGTTGCTTCAAGCTCCTACCAGAAAAATATCATTCAAACAGAGGTTAATTCTTCACAGTCATACTTGGCTTTCAACATTTTGTCATCAGAACAAAGCAGTTGACCATTTCTGCCCTAGAAATGGGTGGAGTTGGATCTTCCAATATGTTGGCTAAAGAAGATTGAATGTGGCCAAAAGATGATTATTGCCAGGTTAAACAAATGGATTTGGGACTTGCTCAATAAAAATAAACTGTTTAGAATGATCCAATGCATGGAAATATAAGGTTTTTTAATTTATTTTTTCTATATGGAGGGAAAAATGTTTCTCACCAAAGCACTGTCAGAAAGTGATCTTTTATAATCAGCAGGTCAGGGGAAGATGAAAGTATAAATGAGGTTGGAGAAGGAATTCTTCTCCATCTTTCTCCTGAGAGCCGATATTCTCGCTCCGTGCTAGGAGAAAGGGGTAGGGAACATGGACTGTTTCATCTGTCCTTGTCAACCAGTTGTGGTTCTAATGAAGTCTAATGATTAGTCTTAGATGGTCTGTTAACTGCATGGTGTGAAAGTTGGTGAGCACTTTCAGTTAAAAGTCAACCCTGAGACCACAAAACCTTAGATAAGATTAAATTTTAACATCCAAACAGCTCTCAACTAATCTGTCTGACAGGCTGAAATCCAACTCAAGTGTCATTAATATAATAACACTCAGGTCTAAATACCACAAAGCAAAAGCTTATTAAAAATGAACAACTTAGAGAACCAACAAAGGGAGGGGGAGGGAAATGTGGATTTTTAATTAACAGCTTCTTACAGGACATAAGTTGGAGATATCATTTCCTTTAGGCCATATCATTTAAGTGAATTTAGCTTAAAGCAATTTACTCTCTCCAGGATCACTGGAGGTTAAACACCTAATCAACAAAAGCATAGCCCCCCCCCCCTTTTTTTTTTACTGCTTCCCTTTCCTTTCTTCATTTCCTTTCTTAACAATTGGATACTATTCTTAAGCGATTAACATAGCACATGCTCTCGTTCTCATTTTCCAGCTTCATCCTTTGAAACCAAAAGCGAATACCAAGCCGTGGTAAACTTCCTGCCACGGTTCTTGCTTGCTTAGGGACACGATGTGAATTTCTGGAAATGTCCCATGAAAGGCAAGTGCATGTATGCAGACCCCAGTACCCTGCACATCAGTCCTCTCACCTCATCTCATCGTTTGTCTTTAGAATTGAGCGGATACCGCAGAGGCTGTATTATCATTGAGCTGATTATCAAGAAAGCCTGCTCAGGTAAATTAACTTAATGAAACAGATGACTGTGTATCGAAGTACACCTTTGAAACAAGGCTCAAATATCCACTCAGCTAATGAGCCTGAGATAGGACCCGGGCAGAGGTGCACTTCTGCCACTAAAAGCCTTTCCACAGCCCTGCGTACTATCTTTCTGGCCAAAAACTAGGCAGGAGCTTGACAGCTGCCAAGCTTCCAAAATGCAAACAGCAGCATAGTTGTGACTGATGGTGCACGAAAATACATAGCTCCTTCATAGATGTTCTGGCTGGCAACAAATTAAGGATCTAAACCTTTGTGCTGGGCGGATAGCCAGTGTATTGTGGGGGACTGCTGCGGCTGTACAATTATATCCATCCTGATAATCACCCATCCCACCGCTGTGAAGGGCCGGGACCCATGGACTTTAATTTCGCTGTCCCCCTCCACCAGATAAGGCCTGACCCTGTGTCACTCTCAGTATGAATTGCACTGAAGGAGACAAATGAGTTTTTGCTCTGTGTTAAATTAACTAATGGATTCTGATTGTAAAACTGCCTTCATCATAATAATCCGAGCTCTGCCACGTACTAGGTGGGCACATAGACAGTCTCTAAGGGTGGTTATTAACTGCAGCCATTAAAACAAAACATCAACAAAACTGAAAAATAATCTGGCGAGTGTGAACAAAGAACCTAGTTAGTGTGAATAGTGATTCATGGACAACTTTATATTTCAACCTGTTATTTTGGTATCTGGAGAGACATCCATGAGAGAGCTGTTGTATGGCCTAAAACTAGGGATTAAGTGAGCATTTAAAATCCGCATTTCCCCCTTTTCTTTCAGTGCTTTTGTTTTCCTAATTACAAGGTGCTTCTGATTCAATATGGCTGCACATCCATTTGAGCTAAATGTAAATCCTGAATACCTTAGAATGAAAATTTTCATTGCTTTCATTCTAATATAAAAGGCATGACTGCTTCCAGCAACTGGTAAAGGACATTATAATAGCCTAACTGTACGAATTTCAATGTTGTAGTTATATAGACACTCCCTGTTACACATGGTCTTAATTTTTAAAATATACTTTTCGTTTAGTTCACTCAAGTATTGTGGGTTTCATTTTCATGCAGCTGAAAAGATAAATGTCCTTTCCCATGTTCCCATCACAAATGTGTGTGTTCTGGGAGGTTAAAAAATTACAACTCAGCTGTTCCATACCGTATTAAGAGTGAAATTTGGCAATCTAGATGTGAATCTGTTTCCAAAGAGAATCTGCTAAGTTTTTTTTTTTTTTAAGAGGAAAAATTATTTTAGAAGCTTAACTTATTTTTTAAAAAGGCTCATATTGACTTTTTTAAAAGATAAAATTGTATATAACTTTATTTAAGACCCTTTGGTCTTCTGAAGAGTAAAAATCTCAAGTTAATCAGAGAATTTTACCTTTAGGAACAGGATAATGAAAACGCAAAAGTTGTACAATCTTTCTTAATCAGTGACCAAAAATACATGTTTACCTTTATTATAGGTGGTATATTTCAGAAGGGTTCCCTCTGCCCAAGAAGAATTTTGTTTTGCAAAATAATAACATTTTATTGTGTTTACCATGCACCAGGCTCAGCACTCTTTGTGTGTAATGACTCATTTAATCCTCACAACATCTCCAGACACATGCTATTATTATCCCCATTTTACAGGCCAGGAGACTTCCCAGGGTCACACACTGGATTTGAACCCTGGGCAAGCTGACTCCAAAGCTTCCTCTTAACTACTACATATACTGCCCTCTGATCATAGTCATTTCCTGAATCTTAAGTTTGTTAAACATTTAATAAGTGCCTATTAGTTTAGGTGCAGAGCACTGTACTGGAGACTGGGGGTCAGAAATGGGAGGGTCTAGAGTGGAGAACGGAGAAGGCAATGGCAACCCACTCCAGTACTCTTGCCTGGAAAATCCCATGGACGGAGGAGCCTGGTAGGCTGCAGTCCATGGGGTCGCTAAGAGTCGAGCACGACTGAGGGACTTCACTTTCACTTTTCACTTTCAAGCATTGGAGAAGGAAATGGCAACCCAGTCCAGTATTCTTGCCTGGAGAATCCCAGGGACAGAGGAGCCTAATGGGCTGCCATCTATGGGGTCGCACAGGGTCGGACATGACTGACGCGACTTAGCAGCAGCAGCAGCAGAATGGAGAAAACTAGGGGACAAATTTTTTAAAAAACAATTCTTCCTACAATTTTGTGGGTCAAATAGACATGACTCGATGACTTTTTTCCCCCTGGGCACCAGGAGGTGTCTCTAGGTCCCTGGTCCCCAGGCTGTTGAGATCCCGCTGGCCAGTCCACCTCTGTGTCTCCTTTCCTCAAAAAAATAATTAATTAGGCTGTGTCGGATTTTTGTGTTATGTGGGAGCTTTCGTTGCAGCTCACGGACTCTCCACCTGCGGTTCATGGGCTTAACTGCCCACAGGAGGGATCTTAGTTCCCCAACCAGGGATAGAACTCATGTCCTTTGCATTGCAAGGCAGATTTTTAACCACTGGACCACCAGAGAAGTCCTCAAATGACTATAGTTTGATATTATAAATCCTGCCTTTTCCAGCTGACCTTTCCAGCTTGGAGAATTGTGGGACCTGGAGGCTAGTGTGGGAGACACTCGGGTTCCTCAGAATGGTCTGAGGAACCTGCATGCCTGGCCCAGGCAGCCTGTGGAAAGGCCCTGCTTTGCCCCTGGAAACATTTACAGCGTTACTTTCCTGAAGGCACCCACAGCCTGGCAGTAAAGGTCGTCACCCCTGTCACATCACGGCGCCTTGTGATCTTCCCCCAAGCTGCAGCAGACGTCACTCAGAATGCCCCTGGATGCGGTTACTCTGATGCCGCTGGCTCTGCACGCTCTGTCACACATAAGCCAATTGTTAAAGTGTCCCAGACAGAGATGACAAGTGTAAACAGTTTATAATTTACAAAGTGCAGGATCGGGTTTCTCCATGCCCTCTGCCAACAGCTCACCAGCACACCTTAACTGGGCTCCGGCCTGCACAGTACACATTTTTACAGGAACGTTTTTAGATAAATCCTGTGTCACACCTACTTAGTAACCTTTTGGCCATCTGAATCCCTCTGGCTGTTCATGCAGACTGTGCAGAGCTAGTGGTTAATTTTGAAGTTATTATTGAAGAATGCCAGGTCCACAAAATAAACACATGTGTCTTGAAATACTCCAAATGGACAGTCTTTCTACTCTGAGCTGTGGATTTCTTTCTTTTCTTTTTCCCCTTTTGAACCTATGGTACCCTTATGCGTTGGAGATGGCAGGTTTGAAACGGCTAGCCTTTAAAGAGACTGGCCATTGTTGCTCTGTGATTTCTTACGCCTTTTCAGTCAGTTCCTACTTAGATGCCTTCTGCATTTTTCACTGCTGACATGTCTCAGTGAAACTTTGACTAACTGGAATACTTGAGGGAGGGGGGGCAGTGCTGGTTGAATGATTTCCTGGTTAAGCTGAAAGTTATTTAGAAAGCCCTTGTTATTGAAAATCTTTTCAAAGTACATCAGCTGCTTTTCTCTGGAGTGAAGCAATACTGCTGGAGAAAAATTGTACATAGCTGTTTGCAGCGGCTGCAAAACAAATTTAGCAATGCTGCTCCATGCTCTCCAGTCCTTTCTCTTGCTCGAAAGCTGCCCCTCTCTGGATTGGCGAGGCAGTTAAGATTCCAGACCCTTCCTACCTCTTCCCCTGTCTAGGTGGAGGCCCTACTTCCTTTGTTTTGTTGTTGTTCAGTCGCTAAGTTGTGTCTGACTATGATCCCATGAACTGCAGCACACCAGGCTTCCCTGTCCTTCACCATCTCCTGGAGTTTGCTCAAATTCATGTCCACTGAGTTGGTGATGCCGTCAAGCCATCTCATCCTCTGTTACCCCCTTCTTCTCCTGCCTTCAATCTTTTCCAGCATCAGGGTCTTTTCCAATGAGTTGGCTCTTCACATCAGGTGGCCAAAGATTAGAGCTTCAGCTTCAATCCTCCCACTTGCTACTGGGGGCATGAAACCAAGGCCAGGTGGCCATTGGACTCTCTCTTCCCTTTCTCACACCCCCCCAGGCTTCCCTCTTTCCAGTCTCCACTTGCTTCAATACTCGCCTGCCCCTGTTCCGGATTCATTCTCTCCACCCTCCCCAAGGAGGCTGCCATCTCTTTGCCCTTTCTCTGGAAGTTTTGCTTCTTCCAACCTACTGACATGGCCATAGGCACTCCTGTCTCCCTACTCCAAACAAACCTTTCTCTCCCTCTGCCCTTCCCTTAAAGGCCTTAACCTTTGTTGCCAGACCCCTCACCAGGGTGAGTACAGCTCTGACCCACCTGTAAACATCCCAACCTCCATCACTCACAGAGGTATGTGTCCCCCCGACCTGGAACTACACCAAAGCGGCCCTCGCAAAGGCCATCAGAGACTAACTCTGGAATCCAGTGGCTCTGTCTCTGCCAGCCTTGTTGATTCTTCTACACAGCTAGAATTTCCTCCCTCCTGTCCACCTCTTTCTGCTGATGGGGTATGGAGTATGAGTCAGGTTTCTCATCACCCTCTTCACTGCTTCCATTGCACTTGGAACAAAATACAGACTTCCTGAACCCACAGACCTGTACACTCAGCTCCTGGGAGCCCTGCTCCCTCCTTCAACACATTCCAGTCAAGCCAGCTTCAAGGGTCTGTACATATCCTAAAGTTCCTTCTTGCATGGCGCTGTTTTTACCTGTGGTTCTGTCAACCTGGAGAGCTCATCCCTCTATCTCCTCTGGCTTGCTCCTTCTCCTCCAGGTCTTTGTTCCAGTGCTACCTCCTTCAAGACTTCTGTGACCAAACCGTCTATGTGGGTTCCTGACACCCCTCCTTATCACCTTGATCTTTTTCATGGAACCCCCTTCTTTGCCTTCACACTGCTGACCACAGGCAGTCATGGGCAGTGAACTCACTTGCTCACTGGTTGGGTTCATCTTTTGTGGCCACTAGGCTGTGAGCTCCTAAATCCGCAGATCATGGTCTTTTCATTTACCACTCACACCCAGTGCTGAGCTTGTGCTGGGCATGTAGTTACTGAATGAGCAGATAGACTTTCTACTCTTATAACAAAGGGCCTGTTTAGAAGATTACTGAAACCTAACCGGAGATATAACTCCATGAAGAGCAACTGAAGAAATTCACCTCTTCAGCTTTCTAGCCTTGGAATTGCCTTACTCATATTTACCTGTAGGTAAATCAGGCCACAGGGCTTCCATGGTGATTCAACAGTAAAGGATCCACCTGCCAATGCAGGAGACCCAGGTTTGATACTTGGGTTCGGGAAGATGCCCTGGAGAAGGAAATGGCAACCTACTCCAGTATTCTTGGCTGGGAAATCCCATGAACAGAGGAGTGTGACGGGCTACAGTCCGTGGGTCACAAAGAGTTGGACATGACTTAGCGACTAAACAACAACAAATCAGGCCACACAGCCAGGAGGGAAAAAGCACTCAGCATCATACAAACACATGTACTATTATAAGGAGATGAGAGTCCAAAGAAAAGCACAGACATTGTGTCAAGAGCAGGGACTAGGGTGGCCTGAAGAAGGGCAACTTGGTGGCAGGATGGCTGTGAGCACAGGGGGTCAGGGGTGGGAGGGGCAGGGAGGCTAAAGTCAGAACAAGTAATCAGGTCTTGACCTTGTCAGGAAACAGGGAAGCTGGGTAGCTGGGGGGTGCAGAACTGCAAGTCTGCACAAATGCAAAGTTGGCTCTGCGATGGTTAGAGGGAGAGGACAGGAAGGATCTGGGTGGAGATGAATAGAAACTGCAGTGATGAGCAAAAGCCCGTGGCAGTAGGATGCTGTTGTGAGCACATATGAGTGAGCAGCAGGAGATCTGTGGTAGGCACGTGATCACTGGATTCTGAACAAGGAGAAACTGATCCAGGTAATATCTCGGTTATCCTGACTTTGTATCCAATCAGAAACACAGGTAATTGGATCGAAGATGTTTCGAGTATTAGATGGGAATGTAAACCAGGAATAAAGGCTGCCGTCAACCCAAGGGAGCTAACGAGAGCAGCCTGTCAGCTGGGGCTCAGCTGGAGTCATAAAGCATCACTGTACATATTGATATCCTACTAGGTTCAGGGGGCCCATACACCCTGAAGTGTGGGGCTGATGCTGAGCTGAAGCAGAATTTGGAAATACGTATGTAGCACCTTTCAACGAATGTTCAGCTTTTAAAAAAGTCATGTTGTAGCTATGGGAGCAGAACTGCTGAAGACTCCTCCTATAATGATTTTGTGAAACAGGTTACACCCACTCCCTTGATTGTTCTCCAGTCTGGATTTTCCTATACAGAGACTACTGACAGCAGGGGACTTCTGCATCATTCAAAAATAAGAAGATACGGTAATCATTTTGGGCACTAAAAAATACTATTTAAAAATGAAATGCTGACACTAAATAACTCAATTAACTCAATCCTGTATATCCCAAAGGAAATGATTTCAAATAAAGATGCCTGTCTGGCTTTGAGTTCACTCAGCCCTGTCTACCTGCAGGGAACACAGTCATTTCCTCTGCATTAAAGAATTCTCCAGAATCATCACTTAGAAAACTCACTGTAGGCAGCATGGGGGAACAGCAACCAGCACCAGTAAATTTGCCTTCCTCTTCCTCCACCCCACTATTGCAATCAGATTTGTTTTTTGGTATTATTTTAAGAGTGATTGGAATTTAATTTTAGTAAGGAAGATCAGGCCCATTGTTTACTTACAAACAAAAGAATCCTCTCTCTGCAATAGAATGCCTGCTTGGCTGGTTTTAAATAGATGAGGCCGTCCAGATATTTACCATCAGCTTGGGGGAAGAAAGAGACATTGTCCTAGGGAGGCCGAGTCCTGGGAACTCAGCTCACACAGTGATGCATTGCTAACTGGGCATGGACTATGACCAATCAAAGTCTCGCTGTACATTTCACGGAGGTGGGACCAAAACAGGAAAAGAAAAAGTCCCCAAGTGTCAGCACATTGGGAAGACAGGGTGACAACAAAATTGTGCAACAAATGCTGGCTGGCAGGCCATGACCAGAAACAAACTGCAAAATGCTTATCGGGGTTGGACCAAGAAAAAGGCCCTCTGTGTTCCAAGGACACTGGCAGAAATCCCAGGTCCTGCAACTCCTGAGCGGCGTCTCCTTCAGGTAGCGCACAGTCAGCGGGGCCCTGTTCTCAGCAGTCAAGGAGCAGCGTACAATGCAAGCAGCCTGTGAATGGCTCAAGAGCTTTCTATTCAGGCCTTGTGTGATTAAAAAAAAAAAAAAAAACACAACACCCAAACTGGTGTTCTTTTGTGCTTTACAAAGGCAGTACTTTTCTGGCTCCAAGTTCAAGACTCACGGGCTATTAGGAGAGGCAAGACAGTGTATTAGCCTGTGTGAAAAAGAATAGGCGTTCCTAAAAAACTCGAGTCCATAATAAGAGCAGCCCAGTATTCGGAATACCTACCTAGCCAGAAGCAGCTTGAGCAGCAGTTAGAAGGTAGGGATGTTGACTCCTTTGCTTTTGATGAAAATCTTTTGGCAACCATGACATACACACACACGCTCACTCAGAGACCAACTTATAGGAAACTACAGCTTGTGTTCATAATAAGTGCATTTCATATGTAAGATGGTAATAGAAGTTATGTACCATAATGGAATCTATAGTAGTCATGTACGGATGTGAGAGTTGGACCATAAAGAAGGCTGAGTGCCAAGGAATTGATGCTTTTGAACTGTGGTGCTGAAGAAGACTCTTGAGAGTCCCTTGGACAGCAAGGAGATCAAACTGGTCAATCCTAAAGGAAATCAGTCCTGAATGTTCATTGGAGGGACTGATGCTGAAGCTGAAGCTCTAATACTTTGGCCATCTGATGTGAAGAGCCAACCCATTGGAAAAGACCCTGATGCTGGGAAAGACTGAGGGAAAGAGGAGACGGGGACAACAGAGAATGAGATGGGTGGATGGCATCACTGACTCAATGGACATGAGTTTGAGCAAACTCCAGGAGGTGGTGAAGGACAGGGAAGCCTGGTGTGCTGCAGTTCATGGGGTCACAAAGAATTGGACATGACTGAGCAACTGAACAACAATAAATAGAAGCTAAAACCACAGAAAACATCTAATCCAGTACCTCTGCTGCAGGGAAGAAGCCTTCTTCCTGAAGAACAGGCTTCTGGAGAGGTTAATGACTTGCCCAAAGACAGTGATACTTCACAGAGAAACTTCCACAAGCCTCACATGTAAGACAGTGTTTGAGTCAGTGGGTTTTGCCATCAGTCCAGTCTGGGCTTGGACACCTAGCACTGCTGATTTCCTGTTGTGTGACCTAGGGAAACATCCTTTTACTCTTTAGAATCTCAACTCATTTAACTGAAAAATGGGGATCATAGTCACAAGTACCTTTAAGGGTGCTATACAGATTACGTGAACAAATAGCATGGATTAAAATATATATTGGTTGTTAATGATTGTTGCTATTATTAACAGTAGTCATATTTTTACCTTCTTGGAAATTTTGGTATATTTAGAAAAAAATATTAGGAAAGATATTTTTTAAAAACCCACAGAAGTATATGAGTTGGCATATGGGAATAAATACAGGTAGGCCATATAAGCAGGATGTTTAATTGCTTTGTGTGTGTGTGTTAATCGCTCAGTCATGCCCGACTCTTTGCAACCCCATGGACTGTAGCCCACCAGGCTCCTCTGTCCATGGGATTCTCCAGGCAAGAATACTGGAGTGGGTTGCCACACACACACATATATATACACATACATACATCTATTATATTTTGATTGGGAAAAGTATCCATTATCATTCTTTTGATTCACCATCAGTTCAAACACCACTTGTAAAGTAGGTGAGTGAACAATTATTATAGTAAGTGCAGGCCAAACTGGACTGCGTCATCACCACTCACTGCAGCACAGAGGCCATTTCCTGCCCTGTGCCCTGCCTGTGCCCTCCATCCCTGGATGAACTCCTGCTGCAGGTGTTCACGAAGATCCCCTACTGTCTGGCTATGGCTCTGTTTCACCTCTACTAGAAGAGGCTGGCCCCTTGTTGTTCCCTGAAGCAAAAGAAATGAATTCCCCCATCTTTGGCACAGATCTTGCTAATGTGTCACTGTCAGAACCAGGATATGGCAAGATAAGGGGGTGGAGCATGAGGGGACACTAGAGTTTTGTCCCAAGAGTCCCTGTTTGCTTGTGATCAGACATCCCTCCTGTTTCAGAGACTGACGTTGTGTGTCACATACCTAATGTCAAGAGTGAGAGAGAGAGAGAAAAACAAACTTGGCCCAAGTTAACATTTGTACTTGTGTCTTCCCTGGCAGTTTATTCTCATCTGACTGGCACCCATACCAGCCAACAAATTCTTCAGATCAGTATCTTCTGGCATTTAGACGACAGTATATTTCTGCACAACAGAAAGCAGACAGGAAAAAGTCTTGTGTAAATAATAGTTTCCTTTAACAACACTGAAGGCTCTCGATCCATCCCAAGACAATAAAATTCATAAGCACATTAATAGGAAGATGACAATGAAAATGGCTTACAGGAGAGGTGGCTGTGCCCACCTCCCCCACCGCCAACCCTGATTCTAACTGGGGCAGATCAGGATCATGTCTTTCTCGAGCTGCAGTTGCTTGATAGCATTCATGTGGATCAGTGTCGATGGGTGGTCCAGGTTGGGGGCAAACACACAAACAGTTGAATCACATGCCAGCCTGGCTACGAAGAATGCTGATTAGCGATGATCACTGTGTCTAGTGTGTGTTACATATTCAAAATAAGAATCCAGATTCATCCTGCAGGTCTTTGATCTAAACTTGTGTTTGTTTTCAGAAGCCCTACGGTGATTATTGTGTGTGGGGGAGGGGGAAGGTAGAGTCACCAAAATTATTATTATATATATATTTTAAGTGATAACTAGTATTCCAGGACATTTGAAAGTGGAACTCTTAAAAGGTAGCAACCCTGGACTAATGTAACTAAATAAAGGATAAATTACTGTGTGTGATGCTATGCTAAACCCACACAAGTTCCTCCTGTCAGTACCACGCTCACATTGTTGTCACTGTAAGTTCAAATGCTAATTAATAGTTAGAGGAACTTGGTAACATCTTATACATGAATGGATATCTAGGGCAGAAGAAACTTTTAACTTTTTCAAGATGCTTTCTTATCCAATTTCTCCCATGTAGAAACACATGTTGTATCTTGGGAAATGCATGGGGATTTGCCCAATCCATTTCTTCCCCATGTTTTCTGGAAATTCTGTCCCTGCTGCTGGGAGGGTAGTTGGTTCCTGCGTCATGCTTGGAGAAACAGGAAGCGTCTGTGGCTGACGCTTCCAGGAGCAAGGAAGTGAGGGTGTCAGAGCCTCTTCTGCTCGGTTCTGCTTCATTCACTTCTCCATCTCTTCACTCCTTTAGGCTGGAAACCGCTTCCTTTACTCCAGAGCCTGTGGCTTCAGCACCACTTGAAACATTTCCCTGACTTTTTTTTGTGCTGTCGGAGATAGGATCATTTTCCACTTACAACACTGAGATTCTGTGGTCGGTCTATTTGAATACTCACAAAGCCCAGGCAGCATATCATGAAGATAAAGGTTTTTTTCCCCCCTAAGCTCTGAAAATACTAGCTTTTTCCTTTCAAGATGATGCCAATTTCATTTTTCAACTATTAGGGGTTGTGATTGGTTTTTCAGTTATGACTATACCTGAATTCGTTTAAGCCATAGAAGTCTGGCCTTTGTATTTCATAACTAGTTAAATTTTACTTCATGTTTTTAGAAAGTTCTTACAAGTTCCCTCAGAGAAGGCAATGGCACCCCACTCCAGTACTTTTGCCTGGAAAATCCCATGGATGGAGGAGCCTGGTAGGCTGCAGTCCATGGGGTCGCTAAGAGTCGGACACGACTGAAGTGACTTAGCAGTACAAGTTCCCTTGGTTCGGTAAGACCCCCTTCCCCTGTACCTTCCTACACATGGAGCCCCAGTACCAGTTGACCCAGGTCAGGAGAGGTTCTCTCCCATTCAGAACCCCTTTTCTGAGATCATCTTTGCAATTGGAGATGGGTCTCAGCCTTTTGTTTTTCTCTTGACCTATCTTCTGCTGACAATACGTCTTTCTTCCTAGAGTAATTCTCATTACTCTTGAACCTCTACTACAGAATACTATATATAACATTACCCACTAATCTAAAAACAAAGCTTCTCCTTAACCTCTGGACTTACTAACCTTTTAAATAAGACTAAGAATTTCATTTCCTAATTCTAAGTGGTCAAGACTGGACAACGTCTGGTAACTTTTTGATCTTCTCCAAAGGTTTATAATCCAACTAGTTGGCTGCCTTCCCAGGGCTGTCACACCTAGACTAGCCAGCAGAGATACTGCCCGCACTACTGACATGAGTTTAGGCTGGAAGAAGAAAAAGGAAATGGGACACTACAATAAAGCGAACAGATGTGTGTAGATAATGCGGTTAAGCCCCCACACTCTTGGTGGAGTCTCCAGTGTGGTCAGATCCGTACCCAACTAATGCTTTTCCCATTTGTAGTAAACTTCGTAGATTCTCTCTTTTCCTTCTCTTGTCATGAAACTCTAACGTTTTGGGCAGCTCCTGAAATCCACTTGGTCAGTCTTTGATGATGTCAGTATCCTCTGCTGAATTTATCTTCTCCTTCTCTTGTCATGAAACTCTTTAACGTTTTGGGCAGCTCCTGAAATCCACTTGGTCAGTCTTTGAGGATGTCAGTATCCTCCACTGAATTTATCATGCAGAGTAAATGCACCTTGGTAGAGATGGGGAAGAAAAGAGAATTCTCTTTGGTCCCTAGTGTTTCCAAAAAATGATTTGTCTATAGGAAAAGCTGGAAATAGACTTTAGTCCTTCTTCCAGGAACATGTTTACACTTCTGGTTTATTACTGTTGAAGGCATTTCTTCCAACCTTTGTCACTAGGGGTGGCCCTTTCTTTTCAGAGTTTGTTCGTGAGCTCACTGAGGAATCGCCTTGCTGAGCTTGGGGCCAGGCAGTACCAGGGCATGGATGCAATGTGGAGTTTCCTTGTGTACCTCCCTGGAGAGACCTCCTGTGACTGTCAGAATGGATTCTGCCTGCCAAACAGGACTGAGATAATTACATCAAAATGTTGCAAGGACAAAAAAATAGATCTGCAATTACTGTGATATCGTCATTTCTAGTCAATATTTCTCTAGTGCTATATTTATTGCTTTTAGACTTTGACATATAAGGTGAAGTGGCAAGCGTTTATCTGCAGCCTCACCCTCCACTGTTACAAGAAACTGTGGAAGAGGTGTATTCATATACCACCTAATCACTTGATTGCTCTAGAAAATGGTGGCCCAGAGTGGGAGGGCAAGAGAGAAGGTCTGACCTTGTCTCTCCATGTGGGCGTGAAGAGGCTATTTGGATGTGGTGACAGACTGCTCTAAAGAGGGGCACATCGCTTTCTCCTGACATCTTCACAGCCTCATCTGGTTCCTCTGTCCAGCAAAATTGTGGAAGTGATGGCAGAAATCCTCATTTGACTTAGAATCAGTGAACACAATGCTGAGTTACCCAGCGAGGTTATTATGATGACGAAGATTGTCTTTAAAGGGCTGGAAAGCATTTTGGATGCAGGAAGTTTTAATAAAATAATAAGTCATTTCAGTAATAAGTACCTGCTGGAAACCAAGGGAGGAGTCTTGTTTCTTAGAGTCAAAGCTCTGGAACCTAATAACAGCCATAATCCTAAAGATCATGGAGATTAGCATCAGTCTTCTTATCGTCCAGTGCTTTGACCTCACTTTTGTTTGCTCACATGGCCTTGGGGCTATTAGACAAATATTGGGCCCTCATGACTCCATGGGTACAAGGACGTCAAAGTCCAAGTTAACAACTTCCTCAAGACACTCTGCTTTACATCCTGAAAGATATATATTACCAATAAATACCATCACATCCCTACAATGTAGTTAGCTGGCGAGCTAAAATTGTTCCTCCCTTTTCTAAGACCCCCATTTTTGCACCCCACATTCCACTGTGTCCTCATATCCTTTAGGCCAGTAGCTCTGAAACATCGTCGAGTGCCACTGTCACAGCGGAGACTCCTCTCCAGTCAGTCTGGCCAGGGGTGAGGGTGGCATAGGGAGGGCTGAGCACCTGCAGTTCTGATAAGCTTGCAGGTGATGCTAATTCTGCTGGTCTCTTGGCCACACTTCCAGAAGCAAGGCTATAGGTCACCTGTCAACTGGATCACAGGGCTGGAAGTAGATGATGACTGATAGTTCTTGCCTGCAGCCGGAAGACTATCCAGACTGCCTGGGAAGCCCCCATCCAATTACAAAGATCCTTATCCTATTACACAGATCCTTATCCTAACCTCTTCCAGTGACCACCACAGCACAAGGGAGAATTAAAGAGCTTTCAAAACTCACGTCCCGAGTGGACCCATTTTCCCTGATTCCATCTCCCTGTGTGTTAGCCATGCCCACCTCTTTTTATTGCTCATTATCGCTAGTCTGAACAAACACAAGCTTCAACTTGATAAGCAATCAGCTGACTTTTCCATAAATATAGACTCTCATGAAAAACAAAAAGAAAAGGGAACAGAATGGAGAGGTGTTATGTGTTCAATTTATTTTCAGTTCCAAACCTACTTTTTTCCTTAGGTTTGTTGCCTGATTTCCATTAAGTCATTCTGTTTGCTGCCTCTGCATCAGTTTTTCCTGCTACTCTATAAAGACATTGAAAAGGATTTTGGAAAAAAAAGAAACTATTAGCTTTAAAAAAAAATCTATCCTTTTTATTCTACTGGCATTAAAGAAATGGACATGTGTACCAAATATCCTAGTGAGGTCGAGCCCTGATATGGCTGAAAAACCTCACATTCAATTTTCTGGAAATATTTGCTTTGATCCTTTTCCTTTTGGTCATCCCAATTGGACCCGCAGTTAAGGAATCCAAGGTGCTAAACCCTCTAAAGGTGCTCCATTTATGTTTGTTTATTTTTTCAATATTCAAACATGAAGTTAAGACTTAGGAATTAATTCCTCAAACACCAGCCAATCTAAGTTTTAAAAGCATTTATTTTTTCTCATTATTAAACTGTTTGACTGGTATTCTGTTAAGTCATATGCTGATTAAGAAAAGGCCTTTGTTTTATCTCTTGATGAAGCCTCTGTAACAGAAGCTTTTATTCATAACAGTAGTACCAAGAAGCAAGCATTCAGACTGACTAATAATGTCTTTGGATCTAAACCAGAGAAGAAAATCCAGTGATGTAAACACCTATACATCTGATATTTAGTAAAAGAAGCCGAATGATCCCTTGAGTCAACACCATGAATGTAAAGCATTCTGCAAACAAGGAGGGAACACAATTCAATGCTATTAATTATATTCCACCCAGAACCTTGCAATACATACACTATTCTTTGGGAGAAATGAAAAGCACTTTGAGGGGCTATAGATCAATGCCATCTCCAAAAAGGCTAAACTTTATCCCTGGACATACATACCTTTTGTCCTGGAAGACACTGGCCCCATGGCTATCATAGTTATTGTGTAAGACCATCTACCCTATCACTTACATTCACACCTGCAGGCAGGGATATCTGGCAGCCCTGGACTTAACTGTCTAGCTGGTGGCTGACTGGTCTTGAATTGGTCCCAAAGCTCTGTGGGCATCAGCACAGCTGGGCACTACAGAACAGTGAGAGCCAGTTATGAAGCCTTCACCGCCTTGACAACTTTCTTTTCCATACTTGAGATTTGATTTATGAACCTTAGTTCTTGCTTCCAAGGAGGATTGGCACACTCCCTATGGTGCCTACTGAGCTGCCATGTCCAGGTCAGCTCAACAATGGTTCTCAAGGCTCCTGGGGTATTTCAGTAAATATCACACTTATTGTCACATTGGAGCAGAAAACTCCTTTGGGGTGTGTGTGGAGAAAAGTTTCAAGCTCCTGCCATGCAGGACAGAAACTGTGTGTGTCATTCTAACACAGACTGCTTTGAAAAATGGGTTCTGGAGGGTTGCTGTGGGCTGCTAATACATCTTTAGGTTTTTTTGATGGTCAAGAATCATAAAGCCGGCCTCCTACTATCTGTTTTACATTTTGTTCAATTTAATCTAGAGACATAATGGTATATACAGATGGTGCAGTGGCAAAGAATCTGCCTGCCAAAGCAGGAGGTACAGGAGACGTGGGTTCAATCCCTGGGTTGAGAAGATCCCCTGGACTAGGAAATGGCAACCCATTCCAGTATTCTTGCTTGGAGAATCCCATGGACAGAGGAGCCTGGTGGGCTACAGTCCATGGGGTCACAAAGAGTCAGACACGTCTGAACACATTCTCACACACACACACACACACACACACACACACATACACACACACACACTACCCAAAAGCTACTGCTATGCTTAAATAATACATTTTTCATTAATACAGCTTCTTCAGCCAAATAAAGGGTTTTAAGATATATTTCCAAAAAACTCCCCTTTCCATGGGAAAACTGAGGCCAGGGAACAAACAGGCTTGCTCACAGATTTTACCAAGTCAACAGAAGATATACAAAGGCAATTCTATTCTCTTTGCTTATACAGCTTCAGTTCACCTTAAGACACTACTGCTCTGCACAGTTCCATTCTATGATCCATGGTTCATAACCAAACGGGTTTTTGTCACTATCCAAAACAATTTAAAACTCTGTTCTTACATGAATGCTGTCTTGAAAATGAAGGCAATAATGGGGCAGGCCTGGCATTCTCTGTTGGCAGTTCTTCTAGAAAAACATGTACAATAACTAAAGCATTATCTTATAGATACAGTATTGTAAACCATGAATTTAAAGGCTCTCAGAACTAACTGATGGGAAGACCAAATAAGCACTTTTCAAGCTCTTGATGAATCAACTAAAAATACAATTAAAAGTCATTATAAGCAAATAAGAAAATAGATCTGATAAATCATCTCTTAAATGTCTCTGAAAATTAGGGGGGGGGTGGGTATCACATGCTATACTCCCTTAATATAAGGGCCTAGTAAGAGGATACTTTATAAGCCTCTATTTGAGGACTATATCAAGAAATAAAAGTTTCCCTTGGAGTCTGAGAGGTTAGCCTTAACGATAGGATACATTGTTTTGTGCCATCCCACATCTAGTATCTCAGGTACTAGAACATGATTCAGGCTAAAGCCTGGAGAGAGATAAGAAGCAGAAGGATCTTGGTGATTATGTGTATTTCCCGGAGGAGCCCAGACTACCGTGAAACCCTTGTGACATTCAGAAGGAGAGGATAAGGATGGGGAGCTGACCCAGCAGGGCTCCAGCTGGAACCCCCTGTGACCCATTTTGCTTAACCTCTGATTGGGGGTTAGAGAGGTTAATTTTCTTGTCACCTCTGCCAACACTGACCAGAGAAATAAAATGTAAAGAGATAGAAACTGGAGACAGGAAATAAAAATGATAAAAAAAAAAAAAAAGTGATAAATTATACTCCTCAGGGTTTCCCTGATAGCTCAGTTGATAAAGAATCTGCCTGCAATGCAGGAGACCCTGGTTCGATTCCTGGGTTGGGAAGATCTGCTGGAGAAGGGAAAGGCTACCCACTCCAGTATTCTGGCCTGGAGAATTCCATGGACTGCATAGTCCATGGGGTCTCAAAGAGTTGGACACGACTGAACGACTTTCACTTCACTTCACTTTCAATGAGGCATGGATATCCAGTTCTTGTTCACAGAATCTCTTCTGCTGACCAATGGGATGCACCATTTATATGAAGTGGGCAAGAGAGTTTTCCCTCATGTCACTTATTCTGTGTGTAAATTATAAATTATCAGAGCATATAAAAGTATACACACAATAACCAGAACTCTTAACCAATATTCATCCACTATCATAAATGCTTCTTGCCAAAGGTCAATGCCATGACCTTTGGGACTGGTCACGGCAAACATTCAAGGTCACTTGGTTCACTGGTTTCCTTGGTCATGGGTCTTCTCCCATCCAAGTACTAACCAGGCCCAACCCTGTTTTGCTTCCAATACCAGACAAGATCAGGTGCATTCAGGGTGGGATGGCTGTGGATGGTCATAAGCCTTCTCAACAGGCATCTTATGATCATGTGTAACTCAGTGATGGATCCTAGCTTTGTACAGACAGATGATAAGGAACTCTCTCTCTTTAGGGTTTATATAGAAAGGGGTCCATGGTTAACAGTTTATTTATTTTTAAAGGCGTTTTAAATAGAGATGTTCTTATAAATATCCCTCAGTTATTTCAGGTAATTAATTTCCCGATATTTCCTTCTATGACTGTGTCTAACCCACTTTAACCATGTTTTAAAAGCAAAACAAATGTATCTACTGAAGGTTAGTCACAAACTTCATGCTGTCAGCAGTATCTGAATTATTTTTAAGAAAGGACAGATTACCAAGAGAATGATCCCCTCCGAGGTTATCTGACACCATTACTCTACCTTTTAGTTCTTGAATTTGAAACCAGCTCTGTGAAATGATACTCTAATAAAAAGTGCTAATGTTAACAATATCGATGATCCAGAGAACCCCATGTCCGGCTCCATGGGCTTGAAATCTTGGCTTCAAGTGGGTTTACTGAATCATAGCAAAAGCAAAGGATTCTCTCCAATGACCAGCCTTTGAAGGGCTGGTATGTCATGTGCCTAGCAGACATTTCTGGGCCCTGTGGCCTGAGCACCATCACAGCTCCCAGGGACTCAGAATCTAACAGTAAGAAGAGTGCCTTAAGTTTACCAGGGACTTCACCCTGTGTAAACACATATATGACATCTGCAGCAAACCCTGGGAGGGAAGTTTGACTCTAATCCTCTCACACCACAAGGAACATTATTCTTAGAACAGTTCACTAAATCAGGGCTCCTCAAACGGGCTGCTGCTGCTGCTGCTGCTAAGTCGCTTCAGTCGTGGCCGACTCTGTGCGACCCCATAGATGGCAGCCCATTAGGCTCCTCTGTCCCTGGGATTCTCCAGGCAAGAATATTGGACTGGGTTGCCATTTCCTTCTCCAATGCATGAAAGTGAAAAGTGAAAGTGAAGTCGCTCAGTCGTGCCCGACTCTTAGCGACCCCATGGATTGCAGCCTACCAGGCTTCTCCGCCCATGAGATTTTCCAGGCAAGAGTACTGGAGTGGGGTGCCATTGCCTTCTCTCCAAATGGCAGATCCTCACAAACATCTGAGGGACACTTGACTCCTGTTGCTCCCTAGGCCTTCACCCTGGCGATTCTGGTTAGGTAGGTAGGTCTTCTGTAACCTAGTTTCCCCAAAAACATCATGCCGAAAATTCTCACCTTTGGTCAGCTATCCAGTATCATCAAAAGAGGTCTCGGGTTAGCTTAATATTTAAAATATCAGCATCAATTAGCTCATTCAACAAGTAACTGAATGCGAAAATGATTAGGGTATAATCTCTGTTCTCGGGGACCTCAAAGTTGAGTGGCTTTATGGAGTTCATACAATGTCACTTAGATGAGAGACGGCCCATGACCGAAGAGAACGTGGGTGAAAGAATCTGAAGGAGGGAGGTAGGGTGGGGAGGGGCAGAACAGGGACCTTGGGTGTAGGGACGGTGCTGAAGCGGATGAGGCAGGCCAGGCCACAAAGGGCAAACTTGCTCATGTTGTCATTTGTGTCAATTCAATTCTATATCACATTCTATAGCGTGTGAATGGGATACAGAATACACACACACACTCTTTGTAGCTTATGCCTCATCAGTATGCTTATATAAACAAGATTTGGGTGGTGGTGATGCAAAAATAGCAAAAAAAAAAAAAAAAACAAAACCAAAAACCAAAAAACCACTTATCTACTTGGGAAGATCCCCCAGAAGGGAAAGGCTACCCACTCCAGTATTCTGGCCTGGAGAGTTCCATGGATTGTATAGTCCATGGAGTTGCAAAGAGTCGGACACGACTGAGTGACTTTCACTATTACTGCTTACTATATAATAGACCCTTAAGGCAATTTACACATATTGACTCATTTAATCCTCACAGCAACCCTGAAGCAGACACCATTAGTATTCCATTATACAGAGGAGTGAACTGAGGCACAGGGAGGCTGACTTTTTTCTGAGGTCACACAGCCCAGTGAGTGATGAACTTTGACTCTGCACCCAAGCTCCAGCCTCTCTGCCAGTGACGACTGACATGATGCCTCTGTTCTCTCGGGCATGTGCTTTTTTGGCTAAAGTGATTTCCCTCCCACCCAGCCCTAAGTTTTGACCTGGTTATTGGATTCAGATAGAATAGGTTATCTTGGAGGATGTAATCAGAGCAAGCTTGCTCTATCAGCTTCCTCTTTGCAATTAAATACAGACATGCTACAACAACATCAGTAATCCCTCTAAGGAATTAGAATGTCTGAACTGACAAAGTATCAGGAGCCATCAACTTTCTGACAGCTCACACAGGGCTTTAAAAATACCTGCCTGATGTTTGCCAGAAGGACTCTCCTTAGAGTCCGTCACGGGATTCTGTCCGTAGAGCCTGACTCAGTGATCTACATGAACCTGAAAAAAAAATAATGATAAGAAAACGTAGGCAGGCCACCACCACACACTGCATGTCACTGACAACAGTCAGAGAATTACTGATTAACCTGGAGAGCACCTCGAGGTGAGCCACGGTCTTTGTTCCTACTCTTGAAAATTTCCCGGAACCTGTCAAATAACCGTAGTCCTGGCCCCAGGTTTCCTCTGATGTTCACATTTCTGTTTAAAAAAGGATTCTGTAGCCAACCATCCTTTTCAACATGTTTCACTTTGCCAAGCTGAAGATTACAAAGCACAAGAGTTGGACCAAACAATAAGCACATCTAACTTTACACAGACTGTCTTTTTATTCAAGAGGAGGTTTCTTCTCTTTTTCCAAACCAAGGCAAAGACAGGTGCCATAGAGTATTGTGAGAGTCAAATGAGATGGCAGATATAAAAGAGCGTTGACAGCCTTGCACTAATTACTGGGTCACTGTCTGGGCCCATTACTGACTTGGTACGAAGTGAAATTCTCCCAGGCTGGGCTTGTTAGGATGGTGCTCTTCCCCATCTCTCAGCTCAGTTGCTTAGGGCCCTGGAGCAAGTCAGGTAAGCTCCTGAGGAGTTGGAAGGTGAGAAGGTGAGCAGGTGAGCTGGTCTCCATTTTAGGTGGGGCCAGGCTTCCCAGGTGGAGCTAGTGATAAAGAACCCGTCTGCCCATGCAGGAGACATGAGAGACCGGGGTTCGATCCCTGGGTCGGGAAGATCCTGTAGTGAAGAAAATAGCAACCTGCTCCAGTATGCTTGTCTAGAAACCCCCTGTGGACAGGGGAGCCTGGAGGGCTACAGTCCACAGGGTCACAAAGAGGTGGACACGACTGAAGCAACTTAGCACTCGGCACTGATGGGAGGGGCATTTTCGCCTATCATTCAGGGGCCACTCCCATCCTCTCTCAAAGGCTTTTCTATCAGTGGCAGATAATCGCTTATACTCACGCTTACTTACAGCAAGTGTTATTTTAAAAAATATTTTATTTATTTATTTGGCTATGCCAGGTTTTAGGTGTGACACATGGGCTCTTCAATCTTTGTTAAGGCATGTGGGATCTAGTTCCCTGGTGAAGGATTGAACCCGGGCTCCCTGGGTTGGGAGTGTGGAGTTTTAGCCACTGCACCACCAGAAAAGTCCCCAGGAAGTGTTATTAAAAGGGCAGTTTTATGCAGCCAATAGAAAATTATTTCATAAGTGGTGCCATATGCTGCCAGAGGTGACAAAAATGAAAACATTTTCATCCAGTGTATTCCTTGCCAAAATCCACTAGAAAGTTGAAAGGGTAAAATTGTATGTGGATAGGATGTAGGGATAAATAAGAAATGATGGAGACCCTGTCTCCAGGAGGAGAGCTTCTTCCTGGCAGACGAGGATGCAGGGGGAGTGGACTCTCAAAAGCATCCCTTCTTCCCAAGAATCCTTGTGAGGCACCAAAGGACGCATCTCCATTGGGAAAATGAGGACAATATTATGAGTTTGCAAACTGCTTTGAAAACTGTAGATTATAAATGCATACAGTACATTCAAATAACACATTATGCAACTGTGTATCAGGCTCATTTTTTGTGACTGTATTGGGAAGTCTTTTTTTTTTAAATATGTTCAATTTAAACACACACAGCCAGCCACCTCACTGACCGTTAAGTACTTGAAAATCCAACTGTAATTTTAGCCAGGTTTCTTATGAACCTCCGGGTAACCACTATAGGGAGACCACCTCTGAACTTCAAGTTCAGTCCCTCAAAGGGATTAAATCTTAAACGCACCATCACGTCGACTGCTGTAGCTGATCACACTCGGTGTCATTAGCGTCTGCTTAATATGGCAGCTGATGCCTCGTGGTCCCTGCCAATGAGGGTGAGCGGAGCCTTGGAGAGAAGTGAATTATAATTGTCGGCCTCGGGGCTGTGTGGCGCTGCCGGTGACAGTGGCAAATGGGGAAAGAGGCGAGCATTAGAGAAGGTCTGTTGTACTGATGAAGTGGAATTCCTAGAACACACTGTGCTATCAAATGAGATTTGGCTCCACAGTACTGGGAGCAGACAATGGGCTCAATAGGACCCAGCACCGGTTGCTGGGCATATTCTAGCTGCTTTAGTTGAGCTGCCTTTCATTCAAGGGAGCAGGAGCTATGCTAAAGAATGGAAAGGAAGGGAGTATAGTTTTGGTCCAGAGCAATCCGGAGGATAAGATGTTAGAGGAAAAAAACTAGAGAATTTCAACCAGGATGAATACAATAATAAGATATTTTCTCACACTCAACCAAGTTTCTCTCTTTCTCTCTCTCTATATATAATAAACAGCTATAGAAAGGACTAGCAGAATAGCCCAGCCTCTTTAGTTGGGTTAGTATAGGGCATGTTTTAGAAAGATCTGGGTGAAAGATGAGTCTTTCTTAGATCTTTAGTTCTGGAAAAGGGTGGGGGAAAGAAGGCTTTAATGTTAGGGAGTGGGCTACTGCGTTTCAAGAGTTAGGGAGGGTCTCTATTCTGAGTACTCATCAGTATACAATCTGAATCCGGGGAAAACAAGCAATGAACAGTAAAATCAGAAAAAGATGTTCTAAATCACTTATTATAAAACTACATCCTGCCTCCTCCTTCTTGATGTGCTCAGTCATGTCCAACTCTTTGTGACCCCGTGGACTGTAGCCCACCAGGCCCTTCTGTCCATGGGATTTCCCAGGCAAGAATACTGGAGTGGGTTGCCATTTCCTTCTCCAGGGGATGTTTCTGACTCAGGGATCCAATATGTCTCCTACATTGGCAGGCGGATTCTTCACTGCACCACCACATCCTGCCTTATATAAAGAATTATTTGTCAGTCTCAAGATAGGTAACATTCTGTTATTAACAAGCCAGGAGTTAGTTTGTTCCCAACTTGCAAAATAGAGAGAAGAGAGTGGAGAATTCCTATTCAAAAAGGGCCCCCAGCACTTAAAAGACAGTTGAACTGTTGAAATCAAAGACAGTTAATTGTAGTCTGTACAAGTAGGAACAACTCCACCTAATTATGAATGAGGCTTTGTCAAACCAGTTTGACCCTGAAATACTCACTTTCAACTAACTTAGTTTTTTAAAAACCATTTTATCCAAAACATTTGAACAAAATTACGCTGCAGCTAACCAGGTAAACCAGAGGTGTGAAATGAGCGCACACATTCTGTTTGAGGATTCCCATGAAGGTAATGATTTTTGTAAAGTATCAAAAACTACGGCACAGAAACCAAATTTGTGGAGAAAATTCTCCACCCTTAAGACTTGCCTTGGTGAGTGATGTAGTCTAAACAACCTGATCTGCCCACTTTCTAGAAAGGTTTCAATTCTAAGTACCTACGTACAGACCTCCGTACACACAAAGCAGACACTGACTATCCCTGTGGAGGTATTATATCACAGGGTCCAGGAACCCCAAATCCTGAGGCTGGAGAGAGCCGGGTTTCCCAACAAAGCCTCGTCCACAAGCCGGGAAAGGTAGGCATGGGCCCCAAGAGGGTCACGGCAGATCCAGCCCATTCCTGCCTTATTTGTTCAGATCATTAGGAGGGCACCAATTAGCGCCTATTTGGTGACAGGTTTGTGTTGTGAACATCTGTCCACTAGCATCTGGCCAGGGCCCAAGTCCATTTCACAGGAAACACCAAACAGCTGTCAGATGGTTCTGTGTTTGGGTGAATACCAAACACAGAGTCCACTCTGCCACAGGGGAGGAGGGGCCAACATCTCCATTATCTGTCTCAGGAAGTACCCTGCCGCCAACACATTACCTAACTGCTGACCGGCAACTCTCTTATTTGTGAATTAGGCTTTGCCCACTGGAGTAAGTACTTTGAATGGATAGAGCCAGAAGTAACTTGGCGTCTGCTTGAGAGCTAATGAGCAGCATGGCCCTTGTGTCTATGCTTTAACCACCCAGCCTCCTTTCGGTCTTCTCGGTGCGCCTCAGGGAAGCGGGGGTGAAGACTGGGCTGGACTGGGGATTCACTTTTTAATCCATCTACTCTGCGGTTCAGTGCTCAGTTTTTTGGGTTTTGTGAAAAACAGCCACTTAAAGCCAGTGGATCAATTTGACATTTTCAGTTTACTGGAGTAGGTACTTAATGCCATATATATCTTAAAGTTTTGTTGTATAAAGTATAAACTTTTTGTATTTACACATTGATTTTTGAGTCAGGTTAGAGAAACAGAGACCTCTGAGCCCTCTCTGGAATATTGTGATTCCAAACATAATCCTGACTACAATCTAACACAGAAAACTCCCTCAGTGAGAAAAGCCCTCAGTATTACTGCCTTGGAGTTCCTACATAGTCTGTTCCCAGAGTGCAGGAAGGTTTGTGGCATAAGCCTGATAAATACAGGCCACCTGCGGAACACCAGACCCAACGAAGAACAATTAAGATGGGAGGAAAACGTATTCACCTAACTTCTCATCCCTAGGAACTAATATATAATATAGCTGGATGCATATTGTAGGTACGCACTAAAATATTTCCTAAATGAAGTGAAGAAATGAAGGATTATTCAATCAACCATTTAAAATCACGCCCCGACACACAAAAGTACATAGAAAAAGAGACAGCAACAGAAGCAGAGAGAAAGACTCATCTGGACGCTGTCATCTTGTCATCATCTTGTCTTCTCAGTTTTAACTTACAATGTCAACTATGCCCTCCCAGTGACATGAAGCACTGAATTTCACCAATTCCATTGGGAGAATTTGGTGTCAAATTATAATAGATAATTTTTGTGTGTCCTAAGTTGTTTTAGATGTGTCCAACTCTTTGCGACCCTATGGACAGTAGCTCACCAGGCTCCTCCATCCATGGGATTCTCCAGGCAAGAATACTGGAGTGGGTCACCATGCCCACCTCCAGGGGATCTTCCCAATCCAGGAATCCAACCCACATCTCCTGTGGTTCCTGCATTGCAGGCAGATTCTTTACCACTGAGCCACTGGGGAAGACCCAGATCATTCTTACTGAGTGCTTATTATATACCAGACATTCTTCTGGTACATATCGTCTGATTTAGTCATCAGAATTGCTTCATGAGGTTGGTACTATTAGTATTCCCATTTTACAGATGAGGAAAACAAGGCACAGAGAGGTGAAGTGACTTTCCCAAGTTCTCACAGCCAACAGAACAGGAAACTCCAGGGTTCAGACTTTTAACTCCTTCGTCATGATACCCATCTAGAAGAAAAGTTGACTCCTAAATTCACTTTTAACCCTCAGCTTCATTCTGTGTGTTTCCAGCAGTAATGGGATCTCAGTTATTCTTCCTGATCTTAGTCTCAAACTTTAGGGACATTATCATCATCATTGTCATCAGTCAGCATTTCTATCAAATTCGTGTCCATCACTCTGCTTCTATCAGCTCGATGCACCCAGAACGTTGTAAGGTTACCTCCATAACCCACTGAGAATGCCAGGGTTACACATGCAAAATATAGCCACCAAGACTGAAATTTACTCTCCACTTACTGCCGACTCTGGAGCATGCTTACTCTTCATCCGAGAAAAAGCAGAGCTGGCGCTACTGTCAGAAAGGACTTAATGCCATGGTTTAGGCTGCAGTGCGTGCTTCTCTTCTTAATATCTTCAGAGGATAATCTATAAAGTGCTGAAATGCACTCTTTGAAGGTCTGTAATAGGATAGTGTACTGAAGTTAGAGAACCTTTCCCTGAGGGCTAATTATGCCAGAAACTCTGAGGTGAGTCGCTGTGGTCAAACATCTCCCACCCAGGGGTGGTTGAAAATTCTTTCTTGACATTTGTAATTTTAGTTAAACTTGTTAAAGAAGGTCTTGTTGACTTATTTGACAGAGCTTAAGTTATCGTATATTGCTCTTTTGCATGACATAAAAGAAAAATATCAGTGAAATTAATTGGATAATGTAGTCCTAAAACTTCTTGTCCGATGATTAACTTTGTAAGGGAGTCGGACTTCCGTTCCCAGTCATCAGTGTGTGTGTTTTCCACACAACTTTGTCCTCTTTGCTATCAAGAGCTTTGGGGATGGGCATACTTAAATGTGTTTACCACGTTTCAAACCAGGCATCAAACTTTTTAACACTGTATTTGGAGACAGTGTCTAGGTGGGCTAGGTTAGCTGCTAACTAGCTGCTAAGATTTGTATGTTTTTTCACCTTGCCTGGGATCTGAACAAAAGTGGGTGTGCTGAGATTAAGTAACACTAGAGGGCAGCCTACAAGTTAGAAAAAAGGCAGCCTACACAGGCAGTCTTTTGGCCTCGCACAATAGACAACAGCTCAAATATGGCGTCCCAGTGAAAAGCAAAAAATCATCGAATCATTCCTTAATGTTTAATCTGCATGTGCCTTTAAAAGAAGACTTCAAAGGAAATAACTTCATAAATGTTGTCTCCCTTCTAGAAACTCACTAATTTGTTAAACCCTCCTGAAGATGCTCGATGTTTCTAGTCCTGTTTTGTTTCACTTCCGTTGTTCAACCTCTTTTTAAAATAACAAACAAAACTTTATTAGAGAATAAAACTCTTCTGTTACAAGTTTTATTCAGAAACCTCTGAAATAAAAATGCAATGTGAAGGGTAAAGACAGAATATCCATCTTTTTAGGGTTCCTTTTTATAGCATAAACATTAGTTATTTTCCACCATTAAAGGCATTGGAGGACTCTTGTGGACAACTATATGGTATCAGTACTTATCCAAAGGTTGAAACCATAAAATGAAATCTGTAATGTGTCGTTCACCTATGAGTTGAAGGTTGGTTTCTTCCTAAATAAAATATTACTCAACACATTTTTTTCTTCTGCTACATAAGCAGTGTTCAATTTTAGCACCATGCAGCAGAAAAGGCCTAGCTGTATGCTAACACTGTCTTATTAAATAACCAACACAATTTAGGTGTTATTTGTGTTTTGTGAATTACGTCACCTGTAACATTTCAGTTGCACAAGGCAACTTAAGAGATAAACACTCATATAAATATGCCCACAGCGGGGTGGAGAGGAGGGAGGGAAGGAAGGGGTGAACACATGTACATTGAATTTCAGAATTCAAAGACTTGCATACTGTTCAGAATGGAAAAAATAGGAAACAGGTGGCTCGATGCAGGCCTTGATTCTTCCATGAGTGAATCACAAGCTTCTTGCTTGCCCTGCACTTTGCAGCCAGTCTTTATAGATGCGCTGGATGGTGCTTCAGTCTTTCTCATTATTATCCACCTCGGCTCATGGTATTAACCTCCCTAATGTTGGAGAAAGTGGTACCAGCTGCCAGACCAAATGCAACAGTTTAAGTGCTCTTAATTTGAGAATCTTTAGCACTCATTTTACAGAGCTGGGTATGAGCACAATAGAACTTAAGTCCCAGGCTTTGCTGTTTGGCTTCTTATGTGTCATTTACATATGGTTTCTGATAGCCGTTAAAAATGAACAATTTTTGTCTGTAAACCTGGCCTGTCTTAGCCAATGTCACCACTATCCACTCAGCTCCCCAGATGTGACATCTTGGAACCATTTTTTTCACTCCTTCACCCCCTTACCCCACACGTCCAACTGGCCCCTAAGTCCTGAAGGCTAAACTTTGTCAATGCACCCAGAATCCATTTCCTTTTTTCCACTCACAGCATGAGCAGATTTATATTTCCAAAACACGTGTCTGATGACATCAACATTTGGCTGAAAAGCTTTAATTGCCCGCAGTTTGGAGTCCTACCTCTTAAGCAGGGCCGAGACCTCCATGGGCTGTTCTCCATCCTTCTTTCTGTCTGTGGGGCTTCCAGGCCACATCCCCCGTCACCAGGAGTTTCCCATGCTGCTCTGCGGCCAAATCTTGGATTTCTCTGCCTCTGGCCTTTGCTCCTGCCTCTCTCTTAGCCCCACTGCTCCTCTGCCCCTTGCCAACTAGGTGCCCAAATCTTGTCCACTCCTTAGGTGCAGCTCAAATGCTTCCTCCCAGACTTGACAGAGCACTCCTTTCTGTCCTCAGCATCCTTACCAGACTGCTTTGGACATGGAGAACAGTCAGCCCTCAGACACTGTAGTATTTTTTTTTGCACATCTACCTTCCTGGATAGTATGTGGGCCCAATGTCTGGCCTTGAGTGCTGTTGTTCAGTCGCTATGTCCATGTCCAACTCTTTGCAACCTCATGAACTGCAACATGCCAGGCTTCCCTGTCCTTCAGTATCTCCCGGAGTTTGCTCAAATTCATGTCCATTGAGTCAGGGATGCCATCCAACCATCTCATCCTCTGTCACCCCCTTCTTCTGTCTTCAATCTTTCCTAGCATCAGAGTCTTTTCCAGTGAGTTGGCTCTTTGCATCAGGTGGCCAAAGTATTAGCTTCAGTTTCAGCATCAGTCCTTCCATTGAATATTCAGGGTTGATTTCCTTTAGGATTGACTGGTTTGATCTTGCTGTCCAAGGGACTCTCAAGAGTACTCCAACTCCATAGTTCAAAAGCATCAATTCTTCGGCCCTCAGACATCTTTATGGTCCAGCTCTCACATCTGTACATGACTATTGGGAAAACCATAGTTTTGACTATATGGACCTCTGTTGGCAAAGTGATGTCTGTGCTTTTTAATATGCTGTCTAGGCCCTGAGTGGTTATGCCACAATCGATCAATAGATTCTGAACTAGGTCATCACTTTGTCTCTGCAGTATCTAGAACTTGCCTAGAATAGGTGCTAAATATGTATCTGCTGAATTAAATGGACCTGATGCTTTCACTGCATCCAGCAGTGTGGACCAGAGGAGTCAAATGACCTTGGTTGGAGGGAAAATCCATTTATGTTGAGCCATGCGGTCTACTTTATTCCTCACTAAAAGCATGTTTCTGTTTCATAGGTACAGGCTGCAAGCCCCAGGAGGATATTCCTGCAGGAATATCTGGTTGAGTCCTCTGTCCCTCCAGTTGTACCCTGCACCAGGGTCAAAGTTTCCACCTTTGTTTTTATTCCTACTATCAAACAGGGCTAGAATCCTAAATAACAACATCCTCCATTTTCCAAATGATGTCTTTTTGGATGACACACTCAAGGTCCTACGAGCTGCTGGAGACAAAGAGCTGCATTTGCATGCATCAAGAAGCAGGAGTATAGGTCCTGAACCCTTGGGTGGAGTCCTCGGAAAGCTACTTCTAAGGTTTTTCTGTGGCAGGAGTCAATCTGCATAGTAGGCATAATGTGAAAACATCTTCTGTTGGAAGACTAAATTATTTCCAAATTCTTTTTAAAGTATTCAGCTGTACAATGTCATAGAGCGTAAACTCAGTTTCAGAAGGCTTCAGACCTTGTCTCAAGCCCTTCCCTTCCCAGAGGCGTATACTGTTAGGCCAATGATTTGACCTCTCTGAACCTCAGTTATCTCATCTTTAAATTGGGCATAATAATACCCGCCCTGCCTAACCTAGGCTGTAATGATATTAAACGAGGCAATGTTTGTAAACATACTTAGAAAAATATAAGGACTGTATAATGAGGTCTTTATTAATAGTAATAACACTGTTAAATACTGTTGATGCTGATCACCATTGGTAAGCCTGACTTCTAAATCTGAGCAGCAAGATTCTTCCTGGGCAGACCAGTCCTGGGTGTGCACCTCACTGTTGCAAAGTCAGTCTGTCCTCTCCCTGCAAGATACCATTCCAGGAAGGTATGTCGAGCTCTTGAAACATAGGCAGTGAGAAACGATGAAACACTGCAGATGCACTGTGATTACTTTTATTAGAATAAGCCCTCCAGTGAAGACTGGGTTCCATTGACAATAAGCAAGAATAGACATTGCCTATGTTGAAAACCTTTGCAAGTTGTGCTGGAGAATTTGCATCTCAATAACAACGTGATAATGTCAAGCTATTCACAACATTTCAAAGCCTCCTCTGGCACACCTGGCGTGTGGTAGGATCTGCTTGGGGAACTGGAAGTGGCTGTTTTCTAACAGTACTGGCAGTGACGTTGTCCTTTTCATTCTTGGGAACGGATGTGTTTGAGTAGTATTAACACGTCTTGTTTCTGGACAGGGCAAAATATGAAAACGAAAGCTCCACCCTCCATGATCTCCCAGGAGAATTAATTAATCAGCATATTCAACATGTTGAACTTCCCCTCATCACAAATGAGCGGAAACATCTTGTAGATAAAAGTTGCCTTTTTAATAGAAAACTTTTCCCTGTAAGCCAAACATCCCTTTAAAAGAGAAAAGTATCCAAAAGATGTTGCCTTCCCCTTGGCTATATAGGAAACTACTCTGCTTTCTAGATGATACCAGTAACATATTCTCTTCTTTGGGCAAACATGGGATCATGACACTGGGTTGACTTTACTTCTGTTAAAAGTAAAACCCTATTGCATGCAGGGGGGCAACCATCTTGCCTATATTTTAGGTAATCACTACCCTAGAACACAGTACAGCAAATAGTATCAGTCAATTTAATTTAGGTAATTTCTCATTAAAGATGCTTCTAGATTGGTAAGCTTAATTGTAAAAGCTAGGCATTTATAATTCATAAGCACAAATTATACTCAACCAGATAGGTTATATGCTATTAAGAGTTTCAGATAAGCTGCAAAGTGATTATTCACACAGAAACTTAACTCATAAGTTGGCATTAATATATTATACCTAACTTTCATTAGGCCCTCTGGTTAAAAGTTGAATGTAAATAGTGTGTTAACATTATAGTTCAGTTACTTGACATCTGTCCCAAAACTCATGACACAAGGAAAAGTTCAGTTCAGCTCAGTTCAGTCGCTCAGTTGTGTCCGACTCTTTGCGACCCCATGAATCGCAGCACGCCAGGCCTCCCTGTCCATCACCAACTCCCGGAGTTCACTCAGATTCACATCCATCGAGTCGGTGATGCCATCCAGCCATCTCATCCTCTGTCGTCCCCTTCTCCTCCTGCCCCTGATCCCTCCCAGCATCAGAGTCTTTTCCAATGAGTCAACTCTTCGCATGAGGTGGCCAAAGTACTGGAGTTTCAGCTTCAGCATCATTCCCTCCAAATAAACCAAAAGTAAGGCCAGTTTCTCCAGTGCTTGTAAGTGTTTCAATCACTATGGTTAGCACTCAAGAAAGAGTATTTTGTTGTTGTTGTTTAGTTGCCAAGTTGTGTCCGACTCTTTGTGACTCGGTGGACTAGAGCCCACCAGGCTCCTCTGTCCATGGAATTCTCCAAGCAAGAATACTGGACTGGGTAGCCATTTCCTTCTCCAGGGGATCTTCCCAATCGAGGGATCAAACCCAAGCCTCTTGCAGTAGCAAGCGGATTCTTTTCAGCAGACAAAGGAAATACCACTTGATCCAGCACCACCAGCATACAATGGCTTTCATTTGAAAGACCTGGGGCACCACCACTTAAAGTCTCATTCTATTTTTGTAAAGCATGGCCTCAAATCCAGCTAGGTGCCAGTAAATATCAACAAATTTGTTAAGTTAAAATAAAAAATGGTTCCTCTAAAGATTAAAAACACTTTG